>NW_023596545.1:22247513-22255317 GCF_011947565.3 Pollicipes pollicipes | reverse complement strand
CTAAGCAGCTGTTCCAAACTACATCCCGTTACATTACTGCATGGTACAGTATTGCCGTGGCTTCCGGGAACCATCAAAATATCCAAGGTCGTAACGTCCAGTTATCATATTATCCAAAATCGCAACTACAACGATCATTATACCCAAAATGCGTTCAATTCCGTGCCCACTGGCAGGGTTCATAGCATCCAAGCTCACAACGTCCAAGTTGAAAGCATCTACCGTTCGTAACATCCAGCGCTTTCGACATCCAGCTGATTAAATTTGTTGTATGTCACAAGATGTCACTTCAATGCTGTTTTCGATTTATACCGCCAAATGGCAGAACAGTGCCATATTGTCCGCTGTTTCCTACAGATGCCTCAGCCAAAATCTGGCGTTCGTTCAATCTGGCGTTCAATTCGGTCCTTGATCACGTGATATGTACAGTGGAACGTGGTTAGCACGAATTACCTAGAGTGACGGCTGTCGGTCCTATATTCGGTCCCAGCATAGGCTCCATACCATGCAGGATACTGCGCCTCACTGGCACCAATGTATTCATAACGCATCGTCACACCCAGGACATGCTATGCAAGAAAGTTCCTTACATAAACTCCATTGTTGTCGCTTCAGTGACAGAAATGTAACCGAAATGACTCGACGGTACAACGACTGGTTTCAAATAACCCTCACGTAAATTGCTGCTCTGAATATCATCATTCAACTCTGCGAACAAATCGCTTCCTATATTTGTATTTGTACATCATCCCCAATTGAATAATCAAAGGTACATTGATGCTAATCTTCCCTTAAGCATATCATAGGAGTGCATGCCGATTCGCTCGAAGCGACGTTGAATAACCCGAGAAAGTTGGAATACGAGCGTGATATACGTCTCGATTTATCTCCATGCGACGTCGTAATTGTTTGTAGTAGATTTGTGAGATCTGAGATAGGGCTGACCGCTCCGATCGTACCTACTCGGTTGGCGCTTGACACTGCAATTCTTGGGGGAGGGGGAGGGGCAGGGAAGGTGATGGTGAATGCTGTGGTGAATGTTGGGATATTCCAAGTACGGCAACGGTTGTGGTCTTGGAATTGACCTAAACTAGCAAGGCTTTTACGAGTTGATGGGGGCAACCGTAAGGCACAGAAATGATAGGCCACGCGATAATTATCCTCAAGTACGCTCACGCCGGTCAGGGTGCCGGAAACACACCATTAGGACACAATATCCTTCAAGTTGAACATTAGCAATGACTCTCAGTTGCCATTGTCATAGCTGCAAAGTAAATGTCTTTCTTGAGAGGTTTGTCCGGCTCACGATGGTTTGACTTGATGGTTTGATATGATGATTTGCTTGATTTTATGTTTGATTGTCAGATATGAACACTGAACCACCATAACAAATGCTCGCGATCTGGTCCTCTGCGCATTTCATTTTCCGTCGTATTGCATTACCAAAACATCGACATGAAACAATAATGATTAACTTACCCAAGAGTGGTACCGACCTAAGCTCTCGGAAAGTTTTCAGTGTTGTCTTTTAAGCGGTGGTCCCTGAAACATGACCTATCGTCATGGAACCTACTTGTCCATTTCCCACAAATTGTACTGTTTCCGTCAGTCATCAGTTCCACCAACAGTGCGATTTGTGAGACTTCACCAATGCAACGCTGTATGTTATGAACGCTGAATGTTATGAACTTTGGATGTTGTGATTTTGTATTCTACGAGCATCGATGGTGTCACACTCCCCGGTCCGGGGACATTAGACGATTATAAGTTTTGACTTTTGGAGGTTGCGTTTTTAGATATTTGATCCCTTGGACATCATGAATTCTGGATGTTTGAATAAACATCCAAGCTTCTATAAAAACACGAATTTTGGTAAGCCTTCAAGCTACCAAATTAAAGTTGAGAAATTTTCTGTCGGCCTCCTGGCGAAACGCAGTGCGTGCATCTGCCCGCTGAACGTTGTTCTTGAATTACTTAGCGACGGTGATTGGGCAATCAATCAGTGTCATTTAGACGTTAAATGAACTGCCCCACCTTTGGGACATATTCCATAAACATACCCTGGTGAAAAATCAGGACCAGTTATGTTCAATGATACAACTGGACAGCGTCACTGATCTATCATCAAGATCTGATGACATAATTTCAGTCATTTTATAGCCCAAATTACGCTACCAGCGCTTTGTGAAAGCACTACACTTCGTCATTGACATCTATAGTTGTCGCGACCGCGTCGTCATAACATCCACCGTCGTCATGACGTCGGCCGAAGCTACTGAGGGTCATTATCTACTGTTGCAAGCTGGAAGTACCACTTAACCGCTGTTTTAACCCGCACGTTGTGGGTGTGCGGGTTTAAAAGTGGCACCTCCGCTGGTGTGAATGGCGTCAGTACAAATGAGCGTTTGTGAATGGCACAGTGGGCGGCAAGGACCAGTTACCGAGAAGTGCATTGGTTGAGGTTTGAACCAGCGCGTCACTATGGATAATGGATACTTTTATGCCCAAAGCTTAAGTGCACCTCGGGAGAGCGACTGTGATATGCGTCAAAGGAGAGAACTCAAAGCCTTATTATAACGCTTCGTTGAATTCGCGGGATAATAGCCCCATTTTTGCTTAGCGTTTTCCCTAATCAGGGTGTGTCAAGTTTTTGAAGGATTTGTTACACAAGCTTGTTAACAAATAAGTATGTTGCGAACGTTACAGAGCACACCCGATGAAACAAGGACGGCAAACGAAAAGTAATACTTTCATGTCGGTGAGCAGAGAGTCTAATGAGATTTCTCCCGCGCGAGCGGTCACTTAAAATAGAAATTCTGAGATATTCAGGAGAATGTCGAGACGATTGGCATTATTGATTAAATCGGACTTGTGTGATCTAACAATAGATGAGAAGTACAAATAAGGTGACATGCTCCCTTAAAGAAAACATGAAAGTTAACCTTTCGCCTCCTAGTCGTGCTATAAATGGAACAATACAAAAAAAACAACCTACTACCATGATGACGGTGGTCGTTATTTGTGCTGTGATTCTTGAAACTGTTATTTGTATTGTAAAATGCAACAAAAGTGGCGCCAATTGGGACCGCGCTTTGGGTACCCTGTGATGCAAATTTCACCGCGGCAACAGTTTATACTTCAGCATGTTGTATTCGGCACCATTTTTCGATCAGCACAACCGGGCGTCGCTTCTAGTTACGATTGCCACAAGGGTTTTGACTGTTCAGCTCTGAAGTTGGACTCATGCCTTCCCCTGCTCTGTCTGCTGAGAGGTGGCATTAAATATTTTCTTTAAAAAGCGTCAGAACCGGGAAAAGCCATCTTGACCGTTTTTACGCATATGGTGCGTGTGCGTGCAACTGCACTTCTCGCACCACGCGATTCCCCGTTCAATTATCTACTTAAATGAGTCAATTTCTTGTCGCTCCGACCCCGTGTTGCCAACACACGGCCACGGTTTCGAATGGCTGTTTGCCCGATTCGTGCGCATCACATTTTCACGCCATCCATACAACGCCAATGAGATGAACACTCATATTACATGCCACACGCTGCCCGTTCGCTGCATGCCCACGAAAATTGACACTGCATGCTAGCTTGTGCGCACGCGCATTATGTCCAGACTTCACCAGGCAGCAACCCGCCGTTCGGCCCGGACACGACGCGACGCAAAATGGAATAGAAACAGTGAGGTAGACAGACATGCATACATACACCCTGGTCAAAAACTGTCTTCATTTATTTCCCGCTTAAACACGTCCACTTGATCATGCAGTAGGATAAGAATGAGTCGTAATCCAGCTTGACTACTTGTGTTAGACTAACCCCCACCCCTCTAGCCGGGGACTAGCCATGGGAGGGCCTCATGCTTCGTGGAAGGCTGATCATGTCTTGTGTTGCAATGATGGGAAACTAAAATGCGTCTTATGCTGTTGTTTGAAATGACATCGCGGAACTACCTGCGCAACATTGCAGAGCAAACGTGTGCGGAGACACTCACTTCCGTTTCTTTTCTTACTTTATGCAGCATTCGTCGCACTACCGGAACATGACCCACGGTAGGATGGGACCTGCAAAACTGGCCATTCGACACCGGGCAGAACTGCACCCTTTCACCACTGAAGTTTTAGCTAATCGCCGGAGACCTAGCAGCTTTGCTAGATTATGTGGTAGTCATAACATGCATATAGTTACATGACGCACTTCCCGTTCAGATCAGACGCACGTAATATTGCCTTGAACTTGGGTTTCAACTCAGCGCGCTTGACAACCTGACCCCATACGGTCACCAGAGGTTCTCAATAGCGAGTCAACGGGCGGCAGATTCGACCTGCCGTCACGGCAACGCCTAACAGCGGTTCCCGCTCTGCAGTGACCTTGACCTCGCTCCCCGCCAGAGTGGCCCAACGACACGGTGACCTTGACCATGGGGGACCCGGCGGCCCCGCGGTCTCGCCAGCTGGTCTCCATCGAGGTCGGTAGCCACCGCGGCGGCCGCTACCGCACGCAGCAGCGCTTCGGCCACCGCGAGGTGCCGCCCGAGAATATGCGCAACAGGTGCACCGAGTTCTGGATCGGCTACTTCCGTGGCGACCAGCTGCTTGCCAAGAACTGTCTCAAGGTCCTGCCGAACTGGATGTGGCAGAACAGGTGAGTTGACGCGGCAGCGAGGGGCCCTGTCATGGTCCTGTTGAGAGTTAAACGATAGCAGTGCTCTCGCCCAATGTTTCCGTTCAGAACTGACCTGAGTTTCGTAACCATACGTGGGTACATTTGCTTAATTTGCTGCATTTTTGCTCACTGGGGTTCAGTTCATGGTCATGCGTGCAAATGAGATGAGCAAATGTGACCGGGCAGGCTCCTGGTATGAACGAAGGGAGGGCGTAAATGGGAAGAAGACAAGAGCGTGGGAACAGCCTATGCGTGCATGACGTGTGAGGTCCATGTCACAAGCATTCAAAGGCCGTCATACAAACGATAGACACACAGTTCTGACATCGAATGATTCCAGATTCATGATGAATAAACTACGCGGAAAGGCCTTAACGTACGCACTTTGTCATTGCCCGCAGCCCTGAGCCCGCGCATAACTCAACACACTATTTCTCTAATAATTGAGGGTAGCTCAACGCGTGAAAACGAGCACACACCTTTCGAAAACTGTCATGTTTAGAAGGCCCTCAACAATGGCTTAATACTGCATGAAACACTACGGGCAGGATATTGATGGATTATTCGTGATATGCTCACCACACATGTGCATAGTGCGTTAATGAGCATTACATTCGGAGCGTTGTCAATTTTAGGTCGATCCAACGCGTATGGGGGATCTCCGCATTTGCTCAGAACTCGGAAATGAAACGAGGCGAGGAGGTGGAGGTCACTGCGCTGTGGACAACGCTGCAAGGGTGGCCTCAAGGCTTTCAGTTCGATAAAAAAACCTTCCACTGAGCGTAGAGTTGATAACTTGCGGCTAAATATATTCCTTTCTATGATATTTCCGCTAATAAGATGACCAGGGTACTCATGACCTCACGCGGTCTATGTCGGTGCCCCGGTGTGACCTGACGCGACCTCTGGCGATGCTCCGGTGAGACCTGACATGGCCTCTGTCGGCGTTCCTGTGTGACCTTGACACCGTCTCTGTCGGTGCTCCGGTATGACCTGACGCGGCCTCTGTCGGTACTCCGGTGTGACCTGACGCGGCCTCCGTTGGTGCTCTGGTGCGACCTGGTGTCGTACCACTGACCCTTACCGGCACAGTCAATCCATTAAATGAATTACAGCAACACACCGTGAAACACGGAAATCAATCTTGCATTGCTGTCTCCCGAAGTTGACTGCCAGAAAGCCGTGCAGTCATTTGCTGGTGACGTCACGTCTCTGTTTTCTGACTCAGCATTCGCTGGTGACGTCACATCTCTGTTATCTGACTCAATATCGGAAAAATTCGAAATGTGTCCAGCTGATTATCTGACAGGCAAGAATACATGACAAACATTCCTGGAACGATCCTAAAGCAGTTTTATGCAAAAGCCTCTGGGAGGCCTGTTATGAACTTCCATGCAGTATCGGGTTAGCTGAGATCGCTCAGTGCCCTACTGTGACGTCGGATGAAAGCGAACTAGCAACCGTAAGCTATGACCATTATATTAGTGCACTGTAGAAGGCTTAGGAACGTCAGTTGGCTAATTTTCGAGACTATCATTGATATAACCTAGCAATGAGTGGCATTGAGGGTACCCATTGACCAACGCCACTTATTTTTACTTTTCAGTTGGGTGAGTATGAGTGAGTCCCGCTGGTTAGGTGGCTGGATCACCGTCGTCATGTAACAGCGAGTGGAAGCTGAAGTGGGCTCGAGGCACACACCTTGAGGGTTCAATTACTGCCTGTGAGGCCCGGTGGTTCCCCGCCCAGGGGAACCGGCAGTGAAGTGGTGTAGGTGCGCGCTCGGGGAAACCAGAGGTACGGGGTTCGATTCCGCACAGTACCCGCCGTACCTGCCAGTGTGAGAGGCAGGCGACGCTATACATCCCCAGCAGCTGAGTGCGTCACAGTGACGAAGCGTTCCCGGGCTGGTTTCCACGGACGAAAACACTGAACGACGGGCCGCCGTGCCCTGACAAGCCATTTATGTTCATTCCTGTTATGTGGCGTCTGTTAGTTGACTGGTGGGCTGAGAGCAAATGATGCCCAAGTTTGTATCAACCGGGTGGTGGAGCTCAGTGCCCCTGGAATTTCGAAATGCGCGGCGAAGACTAATTCCAATGTCATTCGGGCAAGTTGTTTAGGGCCTCCGCGGTCAGGCGATTTCACGGGTCAATAAGCGATCACGCATGTACATTTAGAATCACAAGACAACGTGGTACGCTGCCCGCAAGACGTGACGTTATTGTTGCTGGCATAGCTGAATTTTAACGTTTCCTCTCCACAAAGCCTCCGAAAACGAAGCCATAACTTGACAAGCCAACACAGTGCGAAGTTAAAGCCTTCCATACCGTTATAAACTGGCTGCGAGCTCAGAAGGTTGAATTATCGTTCCGACCGGAAACACCACTCAATAAATGTTTACGGCGAGCCAGCGGGAGCGCACCAATCCACGGCACTGGCAAGAATGTGACGCATGCCATTAGTGTTCAATAAAAAAGAGCTTCTGACCTGAAAACACCACGTGTCACTCGTGGCCGCTCCAACATTCGCCGAGTCACTTCAGACCTATGAGTAGTCGCTGCAACTCGCCAAGAGTCACTTCAGACACTTCAGGAGACACTTCAGACACTTAAGGAGTCATTCAATCCTCGCGTTAAGTCACTCCAAACTCTCTGGGAGTCACTCCACGCATCCCAGGAGCCGCTCTAGAGTCAACACTCGCGCTGACGCGTCCGTGAGCTTGGGAGGAGGCACGTGCCCCACTAGCTCCTCGCTCCCAAACGCCCAGTGGAAGCCGCGGAAGGTTACCGTCGAGCTTTCAGGAAGTGACGTCATTTCCATCCGCCCACCGGTGGAGCGAGCAGTCCGACGTGTACGGCCACCAGTGGAGCGAGCAGCCCGACGCGTACGGCTGCCAGTAAAGCGAGCCACCCGAAGCGTACGTCCACCAGTAGTGCGAGCAGCCGACGCGTACGGCCACCAGTGGTGCGAGCACCCGACGTGTATGGCCACCAGTGGAGCGAGCAGCCGACGCGTATGGCCGCCAGTGGAGCGAGCAGCCGACGCGATAAGCGCACACAAAACCATTCGGAGCGAGTCAGCCGACGGCGTAGTGGCCACCAGTGGAGCGAGCAGGCCACAGCGGAGCGAG
>NW_023596545.1:22161738-22246513 GCF_011947565.3 Pollicipes pollicipes | reverse complement strand
GGAGGATGAGAGGGAGAGAGAGAGAGGATGAGAGAGGAGGGAGACCCGAGAACGAGATGACGAGGAGCCGCGAGAGAGGAGAGAGACAGAGAGGAGTAGAGATCGCGAGATGAGAGAGAGAGAGAGAGAGAGAGAGCGGAGGAGAGAGAGAGAGCGAGAGAGAGAGAGGAGATTAATAGTGAGATAATTGAGTGAGTTATAATTGAAATAGTTATATAATCGTAACTAATAATTAATTTGCGGTTAATTAAATATCTCACTCAACTTCAGAGGTGAATTAATTAATTCAATCAATTCAATTAATTGTTGGTCCACGTTTGAATTCATACCTGACACACTGTCTCTTCAAACAGTAAGGCTAACAACAGTGGTTGTCTTCTTCAGGGTCACTACCTGTCCTTAAACAGGTATGCCTTAGGACAATGATACGAAAATTCGCTGTGCGATGAAAAATATCCGTCAGATCAGACAAAAATAACTGATAAACAGCCTACCGTAGTAATAGAAATAACGGCAAATTCAGTAAGGCAAAATAAACGAAACAATAGGTTTCACTGATTGCATGTTGAACAGCAAAGACGGGGTTGCTTTTGATGTAGCTTTGAACTGTTCATCGAGCGATTGAACTAGCATGCACCGGGCACCATCGGTGCATGAACTAGTATGCACTGGGCACCATCGGTGCATGAACTAGTATGCACTGGGCACCATCGGTGCATGAACTAGTATGCACCGGGCACCATCGGTGCTTGAGCTGGCATGCACTGGGCGCCATCAGTGCTTAAAGTGTAACTTGAGTGTACCGTATTCACAAATCAGTTGTCAGTTGTCACGAGTCAGTATCACAAATCAGAGTCGTACCGCCCGCGATCGAGAGCTGGCCAAGCTCAGTTCTCGGCCGTTTGGTCACGCTGCGGACTGGCTGGACCCGGCGCACGAAAACCAGTCCAAATCTCCCGCGCCACGACCAGCCACTCGCGCCAGGGACGCAGCGGAGTCATGGCGTTCATCAGCGCCAGGGCACGGCAGGTCGACTGCGCCAGGGCACGGCAGGTCGACTGCGCCAGGGCACGCCAGAACTACCGCGCCAGGAAGGCCGACCGCACCAGGCCACGGCAGGTCGACTGCGCCAGGGCACGCTAAGCCGACTACACCATTGAGCAGCGCCAGCCGCGCGGACGGCGGTGGTCTGGGCGCAGCTGCTGTAACCCACTGACCCAGTGTATTCCAGGCAGGTCGCGCCCGGTGCTGACCCGCACCGGGCGCGGTACGGGTCAGCACCAGGCTACCCACCTACCTCAACCCGTCAGCACGACCGCCTCGCCCGGATACCAGGCGCCGCCGAGCCGACAGCAGCCTCGTCCGCACGCCACACGCTCGTCAGCGGGCGTGGCGTGCGTGCGGCAGGCGGCGCGCGGCCGCACCTCAAGCCCTTGACAGAGGACCGTTGAGGGCCGACACCCCGCCCGAGTCCAGCCGGCCGGTCGGCCGGCGGCCGGCGGCGGCGCACCGTTACACGCCCGGCGGCGGCGCTGGCGTTTTTAGCGAATACCGTGGGTCGAGATGTTGTTCGTCCCGAGATGGTAGCGCTAGGCGAGGGCAGCAATTTGAGCCGCCAAAACCCTGGTGAAGGTCTTAGGTCTCGATCTTCCGCACCGATATCAGGAGTGATTTGCTTCCACCATCCGAGGCTGGGTGGGGGCATAGTTATTAACGGCCACCGAGGTTGAGCGAATGCTTTTTCTTAACTGAGGGGACTGAGCTGTGCAGTATTTTTAACTTCCACCACGGATCGGCGTAATGTTTTCCCAAACTGCCGGAGCGAGTGTGTGTGTGGGGGGGGGGGGGGGGGGGAGGAAAGTGGAATGACAGTGTTTTTGGTCGCCGCCGTCGCTCAGAACGTCAATTGTTCCGAGCTGCCTGGGTCGGGCGGTGCAACGTTTTTCGTCCCCGCTGTGTGTTAGATCATTGTTTGCACCAAGGTGCTGGGCTCGGGCGGCACAAGCGTTTTTAGCCGCCATCGACGGTATTCGAACATTGTTTGTGCCACGCCGCAGCGGCCGCCGGCGGCGGCCTTGATCGATCGGCAGCCAGGTCCTTGTGGCGGCGCGGCCGCTGCTCCACATGACAGCGAGCATAATAAGTGGTGTCGGCGGCGACGGCGGGCGTCGGCGGCGTGGCGGGTGCATTCCGCGCGCGCGCGCGGCCGAGGCCGCGGAGCTCTGCCGTGGCGCAGCGCACCACACGGTGGGCGCGCCCCCGCGCCATGCGGCAGGAGTGGCCACGGTTCACCTGGGCGGACGCTGGAGATATAACCCACCTGCGCACGGCCGAGACCGCGGGACAGACTAAATAATGCAAGCCGCCAGATGGGACCAAACTCTTCCGTCCACGCACGAGCCCATGGGACAGACTCAGTTATGCATGGGCTGACGGATGGGGACAGTGCGAGCTGTACCGGAACTTTGACATGGCTTTAAGAACGTGGAGCAATAACGGCCAAAATTACCATTTATGTGATGACATGGATTGGTATGTTATCAAGAGTGAGACGTGAGATTTGTTAAGCCAATGTTGCAGACGACAGCCGGTCTGGGTCAAAACGAATCAGCGGAGATGCATGCGTTGCACCGCTAGCGACTCTAGAACTATTGCAAAGCTGCAGGAACCTGGAAGACTTTTACAATACTTTTGGTCCGTGAATAGTTGCATTAACATGTTATTGTTTTTATGATGAAGCTGTCAGCACCGAGAATGTTGCTCTAGTCGGGCAGACTACTTCACGGGTAAGGACTCACAAGAGGCCACCCAGCCGTTTACACTGCAGGAATCAGCTGCTAAGGCAACATCAACCTGTCGAATGACGTCACTGGATTACTGCCTTAGACGATACTTTGCCGTCGGTTGCCTACCCGTCATTCCCGTTTGACTCTCCCACACAGCACCAGCGGAAGCTTCCTAAATTGCTACCGAAGCACTGTCATTCAGCGGTCTTTACTTGGGAGGCTGGGCAGCGGAGAATGGGCGGCACGGCCTCTACTGCAGAGGACAGGTTGAATGGATCGACGTGTGATGCGGTCAGCCGTTATGGCTCCATGAGAACCGCTCTTTTCCTAAGGCATGTAACGGTCGCTGAGGTAGCTGCTGTCCTGAACCTAGCAATTTTTGACAGATTCAGCTATTTCTGCTTTTCATCATACATTGTACCATTAATGCAGATTGGACCGCGATGGCAGTGAATGCGTGGTTATGCCCCTGGGAAAACGGAATAAAGCAAAACACCCAATACGCACTGTTCGCACCATCCGGCTACTCTTCTTGTTTGGCGCATCACACACACACACACACACACACACACACACACACACACACACACACACACACACACACACACACACACACACACACACACACACACACACACACACACACACACACACACACGCACGCACGCACACACACACACACACACACACACACACGCACGCACGCACGCACGCACGCACGCACACACACACACACACACACACACACACACACACACACACACACACGCACGCACACACACACACGCACGCACGCACGCACGCACGCACGCACGCACGCACGCATGCGTGCACACACACACACACACACACACACACACACATCCCAAATAGATACACTGACTTGCGCCGGAGCGTCGTAACCCAATGAGACATCGACCACAGAAAAACCAAGTCTGAAGGTCAAATTCAAACGTGCTCCATCCACTATAACCGCATTTCTGGTTGGGACAAAGCTGCGGGCACTACAGCGACAGAGAATGTTTGGAAAGAGCACATCGTGGTGTGGTGGGCTATACTTCATATCACAGCAGGGTTCCTAACCCCAGGGGTGGGCGCCAGCTCCAACGGCATCACTAACACCTTATGGGTGTCGACGGGTGCAGCTGGAGTGCCGCCCTGGCCTGACGCGGCGCCCGAGTCAGCATCGCAGACAAGTCATAACGAGCAGAAAAATCCGCGCTTTCAAAATTTGAACAGGCGGCGGAATCTGGGATCTACCGACAGCTAAACTGTCAGCGGGTCAAGCCCCCAGCCGGTGCGTTGCATACGACAGCATAGGGCGTACGTTAACAAGTGCCCCGCTGGCAGGTTGTCTGCGGGGAAAAGCCAACCTCCCAATATCTCAAAGCTCAAGGCCTGCAAAAGCTAGAAACACTAAAATAAAAATAAAAGAAAACACAAAACACAGGGTACACAGGAATGCTTATTAACTAACTTGAGCCAAATGTTGAGCTCCGTAGGTCATGACTCACGTCAAGCAAGGAACAAATAAGGTCAAACTCTATTCTTGTCCGAAGGGCCCTCAGACTTCCCGAAGTAACCAGATCTAACCTAGGTGCCTTTAAAATCGGTGGTCACTGGCGTTCACATCAGTCATTGACCTTGTGTGAAATTTTAATGGAAAAATGCCAAAAAACCATCTTTTGTATTTTTTTTGAAACTAAAATGTGCAATCGGTGCCGAGCACTACCCCTACGCAGGATGCTCCTCAAAGCAAAATATTTATAAGGTTATTTTAGGTAAGCCACCTCACCTGACGTTCACTAAGTCCAAATAAGCAACGCTTTTATCGTTTTGTGATCCAGGAATTCGAAACGAGCGTCCACAACCATCCAATAAAGCAGAGTATCTATTAACCAGGCGGTTTGGTTTCACCTTGATTTGACCTTCACACCTAACCCAAGCTCAGTTGAAGCTAAGGTTGCCCTTCAGTTCATTGTCTTATTGTATAGCAAACAGTCTCAAATTTGTTTGACTTTATCTGGCAATCCGTTGTCGCATTGCATCAAACGTTTCCTCAAGAACTGACCTCGCTAACAGCCTTCGCCTGGCTTTGAACTGCTGTAGGTGAGCAAATTAAGAAGTGTATCAAATTTTGATGCTCTAAGATCGGCTTTTTTTGCCCGCATCTGTACAAAGTGCAGCCTCACCGGTCGGAAATTGTCTTGGAATAACCTCCGGGCAGGGGTATCAAATCGACATCTCCAACCGAGCACGTGTTAAAGGAAGTATGCCGCCTTGTTTGTACTCTTCACTTACTGTTAGCTCAGACCCAGGCATGTGCCTGGTTCCTAATATTGGTTCCTGGTTCCCACTGGTTCTTTCGACAAAACAAGATGCTGGATCCTGGTCCTCACTGGTTCTTTCGACAAAACAAGGCGCTGCATCCTGGTTCCCACTGGTTCTTTCGACAACACAAGACTCTGGATCCTGGTTCCCACTGGACCTTTCGACAAAGTAAAACCCTGGATCTTGGTTCCCACCGGTTCTTTCGACAAAACAAGACCCTGGATCTTGGTTCTCACTAGTTCTTTCAACAAAACAAGACCCTGGATCCTGGTTCTCACTGGCTCTTTTGACAAAACAACACACTAGATCCTGGTCCCCAATGGATCTTTTGACAAAGCATTACGCTGCATTTTGGTTCCCATTGGTTCTTATACAAAGCAAAACCCTGCATCTTGGTTCCCTTTGTTTCTTTCAACAACTCAAGACCTGAATCTTGGTTCCCATTAGTTACTTTGTAGGAACTGGCTTCAGCTCCTGGTTTCCCTTGTTTTTCTGTCAATACCAGCCCCAAATTCCCATCAGTTCTTCGGCAAGCAACAAAAATACCAGCATGCCATGAGCACTAAACACCATGTCTCACAGTTCACACCAGTCATTTTACCAACACTAGACTCCTGAGGTCAGAATATGAAGTACTCTGACAGTCTTGGGACCTTGGAAAAATTGGCCTGAAAAGATCGCCCTGCACAACTCGAATACTTTACCCTAAAAAGCAGATGAGCACATCACAGTACAAGTCAAAATAAACAGCATGCCCTGACTCTGTAACAACAATACACCTTTTCCAGAAGCCTGAGCACAAGGCTCAGGCAGATATAGATTCAGTACGTGCATGATAAAGCAGCATCAATGTGGGACTAACTTTGGTCTGCAGGTGGGCTGGGCATGTGTAAAAAATGATTGCTGAGCTTTTGCTGGTAACCTGTGATTTTGGGATGGTTTTCTCGTGTCATATATATGGTCACTTCAAGCAACCAAGCAACCTGCTTGCTTCTTGGTAATCCATGTTATAAGTACCTATGGCTGAGCCAGAGCTAACTCACATTCTATAGCTCCTTTGCCTGCTAATGCCAGGCCCTGGCTCCAATAACTTTTGACACAACCGCAGACCCCGGTAACATCCAGCCCGGTTCCTGGTTCTCGCGGGTTTTTCAGGAAGAACAGTTACGACTCCTTTGTTTGCCAAATATCCACACCATTAGTGCCATAAGTTCATTTGCCAGAAACGCGTCTGCAGAATATGGTGGTAACTGGCAAAGTGTAGGTATACATTAGTACCTAATGTTATAAAAATCATTGCACATCACTCGTTGTGGTCAGGGTGTACTTTCCTACCTAACGTTAGAAAAAATCATTGTACACCATTCGTCGTGTTTAAGGCATGACATATCGTAAATAATCTCAAAACAGGTAGAATCATGCTCCTACCTTCGAATTTCAATAACTTTGATGGCGGGCCCCCGAGCGCCGCGCGCAACGCACCGCCTGGACTCCCCAGCGCCGTTTCCGCGTTGCCGTTGCGTAAATACAATATTTCTGCGTACCAAGAACTGTACAAAATGTACGGGACCAAAGTAAACCATTCGTCATGTTTAAGGCAGGACATATCGTAAATAATCACAAAACAGGTAGATTAATGATCTTAGCTTCAATTTTTTTATAATTACGATGGCGAGCTCCCGAGCGCCGCACACACACAGCACCCGCGACACCATTACTGCTCGGGTCACAACATTACTGCGAACCATAACAATGTACCGGAACAAGGTAGCAAGAATCCATGAAATTTGATCCTCGACGTCAACGGGACCATGGGTTGCAGGGGGATTGGGTGGGGAATGTAAAGCAAAATGAGAACATGGCAGCTAAATAAAAGCTCACTATATGACACCTATATATGGCATGGAACAAGGATGCCAATGAGATGCTGGGTTGAAGGGGATATAGGGTGGGGAGGTTAGGTTAGGTTAGGTTAGGTTAGGTTAGGTTAGGTTAGGTTAGGTTAGGTTAGGTTAGGTTAGGTTAGGTTAGGTTAGGTTAGGTTAGGTTAGGTCAGGTCATGTCAGGTCAGGCTAGCTTAGCTTAGCTTAGCTTAGGTTCTGGTCTATTCTCAGTTTGGTTAGGTTAGGTTAGGTTAGGTTAGGTTAGGTTTGGCTAGTTTAGGATATGTTCTGGACTATTCTGGCCTGCGTGTTTCATAAATGTACCTAAACTCGATAAGAAACGATTTTGGTTGCCTTATTATTGTTACCTTGGTCCCGTACATGTTTTATGGTTCTTGATAAGCAGAAATATTGTGCTTTCGCAACAACGCAGAAACGGCGCTTGGAAGTCGAGGCAGTGCGGTAGCGGGGCGTGCGGAGCTCGGGAGCTCGCTATCGAATTTATTAAAATTCGAGGGTAGGAGCATGATTCTATCTGTTTTGAAATTATTTACGATATGTTCCGCCTTAAACACGACCAATGGTTTACCTTGGTCCCGTACATTTTGTAGAGTTCTTGGTAAGCAGAAATATTGTATTTACGCAACGGCAACGCAGAAACGGCGCTGGGGAGTCCAGGCGGCGCGGTGCGCGCGGCGCTCGGGAGCCCGCCATCGAAGTTATTGAAATTCGAATGTAGGAGCATGATTCCACCTGTTTTGAGATTATTTACGATATGTGCCGCCTTGAACACGACGAATGGTGTGCAATGATTTTTTCTAACGTTAGGTAGGAAAGTACACCTACACCTTCGTTGTGTTTCAGGCAGAACATATCGTAAATAATCATAAAACAAATAGATTTATGTTCCTACCTTCAAATTTTAATAACGACGATAGCGAGCTCCCGAGCGCTGTGCACACCCCACCGCCTCGACCCACCAGCGCCGTTTCTGCGTTATCGTTGCGTAGTTACAATATTTCTACTTATCAAGAACCATACAAAATGTACGGGGCCGAGGTAACAACAATAATGCAGTGAAAAACGTATCTTATCTCGTGTAGGTACGTTTACGAAACAGACAGGTCAGAATAGTCCAGAACATAGCCTAAACTAGCCTAACCTAGTCTAGCCTAGCCTAGCCTAGCCTAAACTAACCTAACCTAACCTCCCCACCCTATCCCCTTCAACCCAGTGTCCCACTGGCATCCATGTTCCATGCCATATATATGTACCATATTAAGCAGCTTTGTTTAGCCACCATATTCTCAATTTGCTTTTCATTCCCATCCAAAAACGTCATATTTGCCCACCATGTCGACCAATCTACAAACAATACGGAAGACTGCTTGGATACGCAAGAAACATATTTCATTGGATTTTTGTTACCTTGGCCCCGTACATTTTCATGGTTCTTGATGCGCAATAATGTTGTGATCCCGCGTAGCAATGGCGCCGGGGCCGCGGTTGCTGCGTGTTTGCGGCGCTCGGATGTTCGCTATCGTAGTTATTCAATTTCCAAGGTGAGATTTTAGATGACCTGTTTTACGATTAATTAGGGTACGTTCTGCCTTAAAAACGACGATTGATGTACGATGCTCTTTTTTAACAAGAGGTAGCGATGTATACCCTGACCACTGGTAGATGTACAGAGGGAACATTCTAAACTATTAACACAGTGCATACATTCCGTTAAAATCGGACGCAAATTCATCTCACCTCCCCCATACCGCAGATTTCACACCTCACACCGACCGCACACTGGCAGTGCGTTGCCGTTCCACATTCCCATGAAAACCACGCCAGCTGGGCTTTATGTTCGGAAAAACACATTCTTATCAGCTAATCAATATTTGTTATATACCACTACTAGATGGTTATATATATATATATATATATATATATATATATATATATATATATGTAGATCTTAATATAATGTATATATGGTTGCTTAATTTGTCTACCTTCTAGCTTCCTTCGAAATGCCTAGAAGAATAATCAGAGTCGAATGGAATATTCCAGAATATCTGGAATACAAAATATCGAAAATTACCGTGCAAAATGCTGTAATCTTCTTGGACAAAAATCATCTGAAATTTCCATTCCTCTCTTTTGAGCTGCGTCTCAAGCTTTACGACATATCGCTGTGCCGAAAGTGCATTTGTTATCATCGGAAGCTGCATTTCAACACATACAAACCTTGCTTGTGTCTGATATTGTTGTGGATGATTCAAATTGATTATTGGTGTTATGTTGATATTTAAATTGACACGGTGGATGGTGTGCTTTTTAGTGCGAGCAATAAGAAGTCACCAAAATAGAACCGTTGTCCCACATTCTCACACGTAGTAACTACACCACCAGCAGCCTTAGTTCCTTGACGTCATGTTCCCTTTGGGCTTTAGATAAATGAAACATGTGATACCAGTTCCCCTATCTACGGCCTTAATGAGTGACGCGCGGTGGCGCCACATTGATGTGCGAGGTGTCATGGATGGTTGTTGCGTGATTTAGTTGATAATCATTTTTTGCTATTCTTATGTAAACTGATGTATGTGTGTATATGTATAAACACACACACACACACACACACACACACACACACACGCACACACACACACACACACACACACACACACACACACACACACACACACACACCCTATATATATATATATATATATATATATATATATATATATATATATAGTATTCATTATTTCTGTGATATACCCACGGAAGAGCGGGCCTTTCTTTTCAGGCTAACATTAGGCAGCCAAAAGCCCAGTCGCAGACCTATCAGGTCTGCATCATACCTGTAGCGTGACATGTTATTTATTTTGTTCTTCTGAATTTGTAGTTTTATTAACATTAAAGAACAGCAAATTTGTTTTATGGGATATGAGGAACAGCCTGATTAGATAACCAGTAATGTTCGTAGACCTAATTTTAGTAATTTACATTAATAACAGCACACAATGCTGGACCTTAAAAAGTGTGGGTGTGAGCGGCAACTGCTGTGAAGAACTTCTGGTAAGATTCTGGTTCTTGCTGGTTCCTGAACAATTTTAGAATGGGTCTTGGTTCTTGCTGAAATTGAATCCCCATCTGAACCCCGAGCTACATCTTGGTTCTTGCTGGATCACTGTGCATATTCCTGGCTGGGTCTTGGTTCTTGCTGAATCCCTCAACATAATGCCAGGCTAGATCTTGTTCTTGCTGGGTCCCTATGTCCAATCCAAGTTGGATCTTGGCTATTGCTAGTTCTCTCAGCTTGGTAACAGGCTGGATCCTGGTTCTTGCTGGACCTTTCGTCTTCATGTCAGGCTGGATCCTGATTCTTGCTAGATCTTTTGGCTTATTGTCAAGTTGGATTCTGGTTCTTGCTGGATCTTTTGACTTATTGTCAACCTGGATCCTGGTTCTTGATGGATCTTTCGATTTATTGCCAGACTGGTTTCTGGGTTCTCCTGGTTCCGGAACCAGGAACTAGGAACCGGTCCCGGGAATAAATCTTGGGAACCAGGGATAAGTCTGATCAGACCCATCTGATTTGACCAGGAAAACCATTTTTTCTCGAAATCCTTCCGAATAACTGATATTTTGATTTGAAGCAGCGACACCTGCGGGATAAATCTTAATCGAATCCCTACTCACCACTATAAAATAAATACATTTGATTTGCCTCGCTTTTTCCAACGTGTGTGTCCTGAAAAATTGCACAATGCGTTGCCAGAATATTTATGCAATAAACGCAATGGCAGCTTGAAACACTTCTAAATCAACACAATAGACGAACATGAACCTATTATTCCGCAAATTTAACCAAATGTTATACCGTGGCTTTGATTTCTCTCTTTTATACTATTTACCGCAATGGCTCTATTCGACGCGCCGTCTCGAAATTTGGCATTTTGGCTTTGATGGTGTGGGTATCACAGTCCATAGTGATACGCTGCTTCAAACTTCGACCAATGCGCTTCTCAGTAACAGACCAATGTCGCCCATTGGGCCAATCACAAGCGTTCTTTTATTCGCAGTAGTGGAGGAGCCGCGGCGCTTGTCATGGCGACGGCAGTCGCGACTGCAGGAAAGAAGCGTAGTCCTGTTACAAGGCGTTGACGGCGTGAATGTGGCTTGGAAATAATTAAGGTGATATTCTCATGTTTTGGCGGTGCTACAGTGACACTACCCGATGCCTTTACAAGACGAAACTGGTTCTGAGGTTTTACCAGAATATGTGCGAATAAAGAATGGTCAAGCACACGGCCACCTGCATGTAGCGCACACTTATCTTCAAAAGCTTAGAAACAGACGTAACCCTGGAATGTAACAATGGTTGGGAGGGCATCGGCTCGTGCTATCACTTGCCGACAGCTCTCCTGTCTAGACATGAACATGGATCGCCGGCACCGAGTTTATGTGATGATAACAGTACAACAATAACAGCAACTGATGCTGCAAGAATTATGTGAAGTGCTAGTATTAGAACGTAGGCCCTAGGACGAAAACAAACACATTAAAAGAAGGCAGGAATTGAAGAAGCACTTTCAAATATGACATCACTTTCGGTCTTGGACGTGGCGGTACAGCGGTCAGCTCAACAAAGACGAAAGTTCGGCTGGTCTGCAGCTGCAAGAGTTGTAAAGGGATACAGACATTTTCCTCGTTTCAGATAGAATAACATTTCGTTTTTTTGGAAAACCCAAGCCATTTACGCATGTCCCGCCCTTCTTTACGAAACCGAAACGGCCATGCTGACCTGCAGCCCAAAACAATTTCCACGACCAAAAATAAGCATTTTTTCTACACATGGTATGCATAATACCTACAAATCCGCGCGCGTCACGTCATTCTCTCGCCCTAGACGTCCACTTATCAATATTTGCAAATAGCGTTTAAGAAGCCAATGCTCGCAAAATACTAACTACGCTACAGAACACCAGACCGGCGTTTGAATCGGTACGGTGGGTATAACACTCTGTGCACTGAGTCCGTTTTAAGCCCCCCAGAGTGCACTTAATGCTTGTCACTTTCAGATCGGGATCGGTGAACTGAACATCGGAACGCTCAGATCGCCGCGATCCCCCCACCAAGGCCATGCTCAGCCTCAGCAGCGCGACTGCTCCGGAGGTCAGGCCAATTCATTCCGCCCGCGCTCAGGTCATGTTCTTGAGCCCGGGGCGTCGGTGACCCTGTCACCTCGCCGTGACCCCAGGTCATGGCAGATGTGCGAGGGTGCGCGGGCCGCGCCAGACCGGCGGCGGCGTGGTGGGCGGCGGCGCGGTGCTCGGTCGCCACGTGGCCGCCTCCAGCCGGCATCGCTGGCGCCGCGCGTTGCTGCGGATCGCCACGTCCACCAGGTCGGTGGCCAGCACATCGCAGACAGTGACGATGTTGGCGCGCTCCCACCAGCGGTGGCGCAGGCGAGCCGTCAGCTCGCGCGCCGCGGCGGCGCGCTCGGCCAGGTCGGCGTCCTCGTCCAAACAGGTCTCGATCGTCCAGTTATACGGATAGGGCGCGCGCGTCATCAGCCCATCCACGAAGTCGAGCAGCTCGGAGGCGTTGCGGCTGGGGTGGCGCGCCACCGGCGTCGGCGGCCAGAGGAAAGGCGAGTCACGGCGCGACTGGTGGTTGTACGTGACGACCAGCCGGCGACCTGTGTTCCACAGCTGGTTGAGGCGCAGTTCGGAGCCCATACTGACGGGCGCCATCCAGTCGCCAAGCCGGCGCTCGAGGAGGTCAACCAGCGCGGCGTGCCGCTCCGACCGGCCTTCAAAGCCACGCAGCGTCGCCAGCTCGAGCAGCACGATCTCGTTGGAGGCGCGCAGGAAGCGGCGCAGCGGCGACAGCACGGCGCGCAGCGGCGTCACGCCCACGCCGTCGCGCACGTCCACCCAAAACGGCGCCGCGCCGCCGGCCACATACGTGACGCGCACATCTAGGAAGCGCACGCCCAGCATGAGCTGCGTCCAGATGTCGAGCTCGGCAGCGCCGGCGTCGCGCGAGCCGACAAGGAAGACGTCGCGCAGCCGATGGGCGCCGATCAGGTCCTTGCTCGTCACCATCCAGCTGGGTTCGCTCTTCAGGCAGCTGGAGGCGCTGACTTTTCCGTCGCGCATGTAGGCCGCCCAGCGGCCCAGGCAGTTGTCATTGACGTAGACGTCGTCGAGCGGCGGCAGGGTAACCGTGAGCGAGGTGAGGCGGTGGCCGCGGCGCCGGTCCGGCACCAGCCGCTCCAGCGGCGTCGTCAGATTGCGGGCCGGGTCGGCGCCGAACACGCCCACCCAGTCGGCGTCGCCAAGCTTGCGCGCCTCCCAGTGCAGGATGAGCGTGCGTGCCGCGAGTGCGGGGCCGTGCGAGAGCGTGAGGAAAGCGTGCGCGTGCGGCGGCCGTTCGAGACACTCTGCAACATAGCCAGCAGCGCCGGTCACTGCCGGTCGGGGGTGGCCCAAGCAGAGCATGCCGACGTGGGGCGCATGGGAACCGGCGCCGCTATGCATACAAGGACGGACCCCCGTGGCGCTCGCTTTGTTCGCAGACAGTGCGCCAGACGGAAAAACCTGCGATGTGTTTTGTGTCGCTGGGAGCGCGGAGCCAGTGCCGTCAGCACTGACGGCTTCATGCCTCATCGGCCGTCACGCTACGCCTGGCGGCACGTGCCGAGGCGAGGCGCTGCATCCGGGCCCGGCCGAGTCGGAAGTCCTCCCTCCTCCCCACGCTGCCCTCCCCCCACAACGGCAGCCAGCCAGCGGACCATGCACGCATGTACAAACGAGGCTTCCAGCAGAGGAGGAGTATGTCGAATGTGCCCGGGACCAGGGTCACACCACAAGTGACATAGAGGTCACGGACGGGGCGGACCACAGAAGCCCAGGGTTAGGTGGCTCTGCAGCGGATCAGGGCAGGCTGACCGGGAGACGAGACCGGTCTCGCCAGGGCCATCGTGGGACAGAGCCAAGGTGCGGTGCGCCAGCGGGGTGCAGTGAAGTCTGGTGGCGCGTCTGTACACATGGGCACACACACACACACACACACACACACACACACGTTGTCTGGGCTGCATGCATCATTAATGCAACACGGCAGTATCGGACACCGGACGGCAGATGGGCTCAGACACGTGCCGTTGGCTTGCATCGCGCGGTGACCTTCCAGCTACAGCAAGCATAAACAAGCAGCCTGCTTGTTTGAACAAGTCTAGGAGACTGGGTTTCCCGACGCAGACAACGGGCCCACAACGGAACACATCGTCGCCACGAACATGCACACGATGGGCAACAGAAGGAGCACAATCTCGCAGTTGGAAGTTACAGGAACCAACGATGACCCCGCTTACATCCTAGGACTCTGCCGTGTTCCGCCGACTGACGCTGACGACCTCACGCACACCAGAGCCGGCCATGCGGTGGCGGGCGGAGGCCGTCAGCGGTCGGCGGACAGGGTCAGGCCAGGTGACGGTCATGCGCGGCAGGCCGCGCGTGACGGTCGCCACGCGTGACGCTCGTTACTCACCATACTGCGGCGGGGTGGCCCGCGCGCGCCGCGAGGGGAGCGTCGCGCCGCTGCCGACGACGGCCGCCAGCAGCAGCAGCAACCGCCCGAGCCCTGCCAACCAGCCAGCCATGTCACCGACGCGCCGCCACTGCCGCGCCGCCGCCGCCGCTGCCGCGCTGTCCCGCAGCGCGCTACATACGCGGCTCCAGCCCGCAGCCGAGCGGCGGCCCGAAAATGGCGACCGAGACGAGGCGGCCATGTTGGCTGCCGCCGCCACCGGCTGCCGCTGACAGCGCCGCTGGCAGTCGGCCCAGTTGCAGATCAGGACCGATTTTCAGTGATGGCTCATTTCCTTGTTACGGGCAATGGGCGGTAGGGCTTTTGTGGCGCGCGGCGGCGGTCGCCGCTGACGGCCAGATCCTGGCTGATGCCGCGGGCGGCCGCCAGCGGAAATTACCTGGTCATTGTCATCGAACTCAGTGGATCCTGTTCATAGCCTTGGGTCCACCGTGCTGCACCAGCCAGCTGGCCCAGGAGAGCAGTGTCGGGAGCCTTGTGGATAGTGCATCGGGGCATACACGGCTAATGTATGCTTGGACACTAGAGAGCCTGATATGCTGCGCCCGCACACATGTTGATTGTCAGCGAAAGATGGCTGGTAAAGTAGCTTCTTTCGGATGTCGCACGTATCATATGGCTCGCAGGTACTGCCTTGGCGGGTTTAAACATTCTATTTCAATATCAAAATACGATGCGTCGCCACAGCTGATACCCGCTGGAAAACTCGGTGCGAGGCTGCGCAAGCGAGGATTACTACCAATGCCAATACCAACCTGCCTCATCCAACATGGCGAAGGTACCGACAATCAATCCTGGCGTTTGAATCGGAATTAATGACCGGGTAATGGCCACCATTGCCTGGCCCCTCGCTGTATCGTGCGGGAGTTCGGCTGCTGTTGAAATGGAATCAGGGGCGTGGCCAGCATCTTGGTAGAGGGAGGGGGACGGGGCTAACAAAGTCCTCTGCTGGCGAAAGCCCCGCCCCCCTTAAAGACGGTCCCTCTGTATTTAAATATATCACTTTTTACTTTGGTATATTTACAACTTCTTTAACCGGAACAGAGGCCAACAACCACGGGAAGATGTATTTCTGTATGCATTTTGAAGTCAATTAACTGAAGAAATCAAGCGTTAGGTAACTGCATCGAGTTACCACCGGGGTTATCCATATTACAGTAGTTCGGTGCAAGCTACCCAAGCTGGAGTGCTCAATGGTTTTTCCGAAATTTTTCAAAGTTCTACATAGATATTGAGGATCCCATGAATTGAAATCAGATCGAAATTCGTATTGGCATGAATCAAAAGCAGATTGAAATTGGTATTGACATGGCCAACCCAGGTAGGTCTTAAGATTCTCATCCTTAATTTAGAATGGAGTTGTGAACTGTTTAGGTAACAGTTGTTATCTTGCGCACTCGCAGGCTTCAAGAACGAAAACACTGACGCCCACCGTTGCAGGCTCCATGGGTCGCGCGGCGCCGGCCTCGGGGTCAGTGGTGGGCGGCGCCAACAGGCGAACGAAGACGACCACATATCTGAAGGAAGAACCTTTTAACGCCTTATCTTTGGTTCGCGCGTTTGGAAGGAATTCTGTGCCGTGTGTTACATCCATGCTATTTTCAGATGGATAATGGGAACGAATTAACATTTACAGCACTGTACGTAACGCCAGGAAGGAATCTCTATGTTTCGTTTTGCTGTAACTGCTAAAACTGTAGCTGTTTACACCAGTCAGGGGGCAACCAAAAAGTGTGCAGCTGATATATACGGTTCAGCGTTACTTTTAAAAGCTAAAAAGTAATTTTGAAAGACATTCGGAAGCAGGATTTCACGACACTTCGTCGTTCCCGCGTTTCTGAACCCCGCCGCCTGCTATTAGATGCAGCAGTCAAGGCCGCTCGTTTTGACCAAAACTGTGATCCTGGGCATCGGCACCATTGTCCCCACAAACTGTGATCCCGGACATCGGCACCATTGTCCCCACAAACTGTGATCCCGGACATCGGCACCATTGTCCCTACAAATGGCGAACGCGCAGAATTTTCGAGATAATCAGCTTTCCTAGTCGATTCTGGAAAAGGACGAATATTCTCAGGCCAAACAGGGATGGATGTCTTCACGCAAGCATGACTGGCCATGGTATACACGTTTTTGGCCTTATTTCGATACACTCTAAAGAACACCCATGAGACACCTTACCTTTCTCGGGTAGGGTGCTCCGTGAGTAGAACACTAGGGAGTTCACCAACTTTGCCGGTCGGGGGCTGGAAAGCCTCCTCCGTCACAGCTCGACGTGCTTTCCAGCTGTTATTTTGTCGAAACGAGGGGCCTGGCCCCCTGATCGATTCGGAGGCCCCTGATCGATCCGGAGGCCCTATGATCGATTCTACTCGATATCTTTTTCAAACAGCACGCCACAGTTTTTACAGAACACCAACATTCAGGGGATCAGACAAAGAGCGATTGCCAGCCATTACCACGGTACATTGCATATTTAACATTTAGAGTACGAAAAAATACGTGTATATGGAAACGAATTTAAGTGAACAAACATCACGCATCACACTTCATTCAAAAATGCAAGCGAGGTGGAGTACACAGACATTACACATTACGCATCAATTATACACTCAGGCGATTCCAATTGAACAGGCACCGCACACCACGCGTCAGGCATCACTAACACATGCAGACGATTTTAGGCTAGCACACACCACACATCAAGGCACATATCACGCTCGCATAATTGGCCATGATGAGCTCGGTACATTAAGATTTGGCTGCCAACTTTTTATAAGAATATATTCCTTTATTTTCCTGTCTGGGTGATCCCGTACTCTGTAGATGGCCGAGCTCTACAAGGGGTATAGGGTCCAAATCTCCGTCGATTTCAGCCTGACCGTGTTTTGCCAAAAACTGGTCACCGAAAGGGTATTCTCTTTTCCTCTAATTTCTTCTTTCTTCTTTCTATTCTAATTCTTCTCTAATTTTGGCATCTCGCAGGTGCTCATTATATCTCAAACGAATAGGGCGCATGAACTCCCCGACATAGACTATGTTCTTCCCCTGTTTCTCACACAGTTTTTACTTAATTTCGTAAACCACTTTTTTGCGTACAAGCCCCTTGAAACTCAGACTTGCATAAATGACATCTATTGCCACCCGGGCACTGAGGATTGGAGATGGAAGATTTCACCAAACACTTTTTAGCTTCTTGTCGTTCTACTAAGCCATGCGTACGCGCAGTTTTGATTTTTGAACGATGTGTTTGATTTTCTAAACCAAATGCTCATCTGTGTGAGGTAGCGTTAAGAACCGTCGTCCGATGGGACGTGTTGCCGCCTCCCACCACCCATCCCCTCCACGCGCTTTATATTTTTTTACCTCTTCCAACATTCTACCTAAAAGTCACGGAGGATATCCATTGCCCAGCAGTCCATATTTTGTTGATGCTCTTTTTTTCCTTTCACTACTTGATATGCTGTTTAGAGCCCACCGGAACATGTTACGAATTATGTTGTGCTTAGCGAAAGTTGGATGTGCAGATTCACATTGCAAAATTATATCAGAATTAGTGGGCTTGATAAAGAGCCCCGTTTCTAACGCTGTGCGATTGTTCCTCCTTTCGACCGTCACTAACTAAGCCAAATATGGCACCCCTATCCGCTCCCCTTATCCTCCATCGTAATGGAACATACAGGGGCCGGCAAGGTAAAATTAACGTTCATTCACCTCGGTTGCATGTTTGAATGAAGGATGATGCGTGATACCTGTTTACTTGAATTCATTTGCATGTGCACGTATTTTCACGAATTGTTATTCTTAAATATGCACTGTACCAAGGTAGTGGCTAACAATTGTGCCTTACTTAATCCCCTGGATGTTGGTGTCCTGTAAAATCTGTGGCTGTTAAAAAAAGTGAGAAAATCGAGTAGGATCATCGGCAGGCAATTTTGAATTCACTTCTGCTATTGTTTCGATGAAAGCGTGGTGCCGAAAAATAAACCCATCTATATCTCCGTTCTCCTGGTTTTTCTCCAAGGAATAAGGCTATTACTGCTGTCTTATCTAAGTTCGGCAAGTCACTAACTTTTTGTTTATATATCAGCCATGTATGCGCGTGCGTTAAGGGAAGTGCATGGACGCTTGACGTATACTTTTTGGGCGCTCGAATTGCCTAATGGGCACGGTAAGAGAAGTTTTCAGGCAAAAGTCGACCATGATTTGGCGCCAGATGACGGTTTGGCGCCACTTTCAGCGCCGTATCGGGACTGTGTCCTGAAAATCTGCATAATATCCGAACGAGCTGCTTTGACTCACAGCAGTCTTCGTTAAAGCGCCATGCTGAACAGTACCACTTAAACACTCATATAAAGTCTTTTGTCGCATTCGTCCTGCTCGTGAGCTGAAAGGCATCTGATTGCGCTCTCCCTGGACTTTGGCGTCGTAAGCACCTAGAATGCCTTTGTTGTAACAGTAAAAAATACATTGTATTTGATAGTTTACGCCATATTTTTATTTTGGATTACCAAATTAGTTGACATTTAGTTTCACAATGGGATCCAAACCATCATGCTCTGGAATGCTAAGACGCATGAACGTTCTGAAGTCTTTTTGTAGCACAACATTTCGTATCTTATATTTTTTCTTCTCTCGTCAAAATCCATGAGTATCATACAACTCTGACTGGTTCTCACGAAACATCTTCAGTTCGAGTTTTGGAATGCAAAAGAGCACATAACCAATTGTGAATCATTCGATGCGCCACAGAAAATCATCAGCATACCAGTCAAGGGCAGTTAAGCTCACTTTGTGGTGAAAATAGCCCAGACATTAAAACTTTCTTCCGTTAGCAAAGATATGCGTCCAATTGAAAGGTCATGAAAGCGCGTTTCTCTCGTCCTCGGCGCCTTTCAGGTGAGCCGAGTCGCCATTCCACTGCGCATCGTGCTGATTGTCTACAACAGCGCCGTCTGAGCTGAGTGTGGCGTCGTTTGTAGAAAACATTCCAAAGTCGTTAAAATCTTTGAGTTTCATTCCATGTCCCCCCGTTGATCCCATTTGACATCCACAATGGAAATCCCTGTGACAAGCATGGTTGGTATACAAACATGGAGTGAAACGTTTCGGAAAACGTACGAAAGAAATCACGTTTTACGTGCAGGGATGCACGCAACGAAAAGTGTTCGGAAAAGGCGCACTGCACCACAAGCCCGGGCTCAAGCCCGAGACAATACAAAGCAAACTCAAGTTGTTTCCACACATTTAAGTCAATGTCTCAGCTTGCACTGAACCATGATTTTGATCATGCACACGACTCCTGTTCTGCACACATGCAGGGGACGTAAGGCGATACACGTCCACGAGGCGACAGACGTCAAGCAGCATAAGCGGCCACCTGACACCGTCTGCATAAGCGGCCACCTGACACCGTCTGCATAAGCGGCCACCTGACACCGTCTGCATAAGCGGCCACCTGACACATCTGATCTGCAGAAGTCCCGGGGTGACGCCTCACACGGCGGAAGCGCGCGTCGGGACGCGACGGCCGCTGAGCGGCAGCCACGGTGCCCCAGCCTACCTGCCGCCGTCGCCGCCATGGTCGAGATGCGGCCAGGCTGGCGCCGCGCCGTCTGACCGGGCGGCAGCCTGCCGACCCTGGAACGGGCACACGCCGCCGGCGGCGAAGGACGGGCGGGGCAGGGAGGGAGGGAGAGAGAACGGGACGTGCACACAGAAACACACACACACACACACACACACTATATATATATATATATATATATATATATATATATATATATATATATAATACCTGCCTTAAACTCGTTGCTCGTGTTCCGTGTCTTTCACTGCAGATATTCTCATGAACTGTAATAAAGCCGAGACATCACAACGGCAGTTCACTCAGGCGCATATCACACATTTGAACCGAAGTACTCAGGCGTCCATGCGGTGAGGCGGAGCGTCGTGTGAAATGAAGGGCCGGCTCGGCGCTGGCCCGGTCTGATGGCTGCCGCTGGAGGGTGCAGCGCTGTCTGCGCACGACCCCACCGCCAGCACGCTTCACGAACGACCGGTCACCTCTTACAACGGCGACCGGCTATGGCAGCGTCTGCAGTAAGCTGTCGCGGCCGCTCACACTCCCACATTGATGGCTGACTTGGAACTGAGAGACTGGGTGAGTGAGTGATCCACCGATCCTGATATCGCGTCAGGATTGGCTTTGCACAGTCTGCTTCAGTTGGTTGCCATTGGTCAGGGTTACGTTTTGTAACTATCCTGCTTCACGTATCTACGGTCCATATCTGTGATTCTCCTCTCAACTGAGACCACAGATCCTACCTAATCTTTTGGGTCACTTTACGCTCGACATGCTGGCAAAAACACTCAGCCGAACATGAAATTCTTGCATACTGGCTTTCTGCATGCGTAGTCCGCCTGCATTACGCGTAAATTCAAATCAAACATCTACAAAGTTCACAAAAGAATGCAGATGAGTAATGGGCACCATTTCTGCTTTCAATGGATACCTATGCTTTGCTAAATCATGACTATCGAGATGCTGACCACATTCTGCTTTATGCCAGGTGCATGAGCCCGCGTTACATAACATGCAAGGCCGTTCACCAATAAAAAGAACACGCGTCAGGCTTATTTTTTCTTGCTTGCGCGCTGAGCTGATTTGTGTTAGATTTGTATTTGATTTGTTTTTGATTTGTGTTCGATCCGTGTTTTGTGAAGATTCATGCATCAGATGTAAATGTTTGTAGCTGGAGCACACTACTGGCTTGAAATCCTGTGACCTGATAGGTTTGATGCACATCTAATGCCAGCGAGAACCAGCGCCTTACCTGTGCCCCCGGCGGTGCGCACGGCGGCAGCACGACGGAACTTGGCATGCCGAGCGGCGACCTTCATTAGTGGGTTCCCCGTGGATGTGCAACGATTAAATTCAACAAGTTCTAATCGCGCTGCCACGTCATTTTTTGTGCGATAGAGTTGTATCATGCTGTTTGTGTTTGCATGCGTGGATATGTTTTTTATTCCTTACACTTTATTGCCGTCGTTTTTGGACACTCTGTTTTATCTCCCAGACTAGTGACACATAATAGCCACGTATGTATGTGGAGTGTCAGCTAATGTAAAATACAGTACAGTACAGACGGCGAAAACGCTAGCACAATACATTTGCAACCTTTCTTAGGTAAATATCCGAGCTGCGTTCGGGTTATCTGGATTTTCTTGGTAGTTACGTGGTGCCCAGAATATATGCTTACATCTCAGTGCACATCCAATGCGCATCCAGTCGCCGTCGTGACATTAGCTTCACTCCGTGTCAAGCCAGGGAACAAGTTTTCACTGGTCATGTCTCAACTAGTAGGCGCAGAGACTCGCACAATGGAAGCCGTGCTGTCTTGTTCCTCTTCCTTGATGACTTATGGCCCATATTCCACACAGAGCTCACGTTGTTTACACTGCTCATATTACGCACAACACCTGTGTCAACAGTGATGTAGCACGAGGGTCGCATGTATGGCATTTTACGACCATTCATAAAGGGGAAACGGTAATGGCGACAGTTTGCCTCTAGTGCTCTATTTGAACCGCACATCCGGCTTTTCATTCTATATCCTTTTATTCAGAACCGTTCAGCACTTTTTCAAAATCCACTCTTTCTTAAAGAAGCCAGTCGCTGTCTAACTTTGTAACGGCATCATAACATGGTGGCACAGTTTTCTTTAGATCCAAGTGTAACGAAACGGAAACATCATCATTCTGGCGTGGGATTACAAGTTTGGCGCGAAAAGCTTAAAACTACAAAGGCGTCATCCGAACGGGAGTCGCACATGAGGGGGAAGCTTTTGCTTTAGTAGAGTAGTGGAATGGGAAACGTTACATAAGTGCGGAAAAAACAACGCCTGAAAGGGCGTAAAAATTATTAAGAGCCACAACATTCATAACAGACGCTAACAACAAACCAACGACATAGCCGCCGTTTTGAGACGAAGGAAGCTGAGCATTTGCCGCCTTTGTTCCTAGGTAGCATCATCCCGCTGTGAAATGTCGCTCAAGACTGTACAGGAGAAATGCCCAATACCCTAAAGCTACATCAATGCCATATGAGTAAAGCTGTTGAGACAGCTGGGCAGCTAAACTATTGTTGGTGAAGGTATCCTTCCAGATGAGGATTGCCGAAAACAGTTTTTAAGTCCATTCATGCGTCGCTGTTGGGTTAGCATTTGGCATTCTCAGAAAGTGAGTGTGCCATAACACTCTCCAAGCCGCTGTTCCTTCGTCTTTGGCAAAAGCTAAGAATACATGGAGCCTGAGTTTTGATGTTAGTGGATGCAGGATTCCAAGTACTGTCGGCGTCTCAGACGAGAGATAGGCGCTGACCAACGCCACCCAGAGCATCCCAAGAAAGGACTGCTCGCTGCTAACGCGAGCCTGCTGAGACTCTCGACTGAAGGCAAGCAATTCATGGCGAGCTTGTCTCCACCAAAATTGAGGTAAATGGAAATCAAGTTGATACACAGTGCAATACTTGGATCTTTTAAGGACGACGGGACGCTTCAAGTAAAAGCGATTCAGAGTCCTTAAGGCACACAACGTTTTTATGCAGGCATTTCTAATTCGGCAGCAGGAGCAGTGGCGTAACTGGAACATTGCCATGCACGGGATTCTCGCGGTTCCGACGTTATTATTGAAGGGTGGTGGGCTTGGAATATAACTGCACTGCATGCGAGCCACAGCGCAGGACCGTCGTTTTCCCCTGCAGCCGAAGACAGGTCTGCTGGTCGCTGGCCAAATGAGTTCAACCTGGGCCGTGTTGGGTTTTGACTAACTGACGAAAGTTCTGCTGGCAACAGGCCAAACGGCGTCAGCCTGACGCATACAGCCGCGCCGGAGTACTCTACCAATTGGATCAGAGGTATGGAGCGCTCGAACAAAGCTATTATCTCTCTAATATATATATATATATATATATATATATATATATATATCTGTCTCTCACTCTCTTTCTGGCAGGAGAAAGCTAACGTTCTTGGCGGACTGGCAATCAGTTTTGGCCCTTACGTTCCTGGGTGCGGTAAGTGCGAAAAGTGGTATTTTGCCGCCTTTTGCGATTTTGTATGCAATTTTTGGAAACCCATGGCGTACAGTTGAAAGATCATTATGCAGCCGGTTTGTTCTGTGATCCATGATCAGTGACCGATCAACCGACACCAAAGTCAATGTTTGGTGCTTGCGACCATATTTTTGGGTCAGTGTCAGTGCTTGCACACGGTTGTCCGCGACGGCATTCAACTAAAAAGTCGCAAAGTGGGACAGGATCGGATGCTGCTGGGTGCAGGAGGATCGGACGCAGTTGATACTCTTTGAGGTGGCACCAACCTCGTGTTTCATTTGAAGGGACACTGTGGGTGTTGCCACCTTGGGGGATGTCGGTTACAGGTCCCTCGCAATTCTTACGGAATCGTAAATCTCAATCGTAAAATGACTGTACTAACGACTTTAACATGGAAGAAATGTCGTAGAAACATCAATAACATGGATCATTTTTAGAACCGTACTCAAGTCAGCGGGACCTATCAGGCGCGCAAGACTTGTCTGGGGAAAGTCAGGTAAGAGGACTTGGATTCCCACCGTCGTTTGGCTTGCTTAGCAACATGCCAGCGCTTCACTAGACTGACATCAGAAAATAGTTTGATTTTGCAGAGTGATGGCACGATTGCAGAAGTTCTTGTTACGCTTCCTGGTTGCCAATCAAGCACCGTCTTTTTGCTAATTCATCGGGATTTCATAACTATAGTGGGCATAATCACAGAAACTCGTCATATGAACAGCAATATTTTTCTTTGGCATATAAATGATAGCTGAATTGATTCTTCTAAATGCAAATTAGCGGCATTACTGAATTTCTCATTTCATATTGGGCATGTTACATACTTGTTCCTCATTGTGAGGCTCGTGTACGACCACGCGCAATTGACCACACTATTTGGCGTTCTATTGGTTTACGAGTGCAATAGCATGGCCGGTGGAGAGAACATTTTCAGCAGATATGTGTTTGCTCATTACGTGAAAGGCACAGCGGTGGTGATGCATAAAGCGGCCAGTGACATAAAAGGAACATTAAAAGGTGCCATGGCTTGAAAACAGAAGAACATTACGCGGCTTACTGTCAATCACGTGAGGTTCTTGATTATCGATGAAAACACCGACACGCTTTTGAGTGTTCATGAAAATGATTATTAGACCCCAAGAGCACCAGTGCTGCATGATTAAAGCGTAAAGTTGGCGTTTACACCATCAAACAAATAACACAATTTCTATGAAGTTAAAACGCACGGCCTTGCGCACACTGAATACGCCGATTTACCCGACCCAACACAAGTGTCAGAGTACGCAAGTGTCAGATGCTTTTGTAATGTCTGGTGGGAAAACCTAAGAAAATCTGTACCATTACTTCTGTGTACGCATATCCTGTAACATCAAAGTCTGTAAAGAAGTACAGCAACGAAAGGCTTACGAACATGGGTAAGCTAGATAGTGCAAATACAAAACTTTCTAACAACACAAGCTATCGAACTTTCCAAGGAGTCTCGCGCAATAAACCTTCGTAAATGAGCCAGTAAAAGAGAACCAAATAGGTACCATGCTTAATAGAAGGTTCCTCTACCCGTGTTTGCAGATATACTGTTGAAGTGCTACCCAATCTAGCAAGGACCCACAGCTCACTGGATAAGGCGCCTTGCGTATGAATAGGGCGTGCCTACCAATCCAGCAAGGCTAGAGAAGTGAGACATCGATCGAAAACCTTGAACAGGCGTCTGATAGGTTTTACATGGAATCATGAGGACCTGGACATTCAATGTTACCAGGTAGCTCCTTTTGGCGAGAATGGCTGGCTCAAACAGCATGCAGGGGACACTTTTCAGGACAGGCTACAGTAGGTACCCAAACGACGCCATTTCAACTCAAGTAGTCCTTACAACCTTGAAACAGGCTGCGCGAGGATTTCACGAACGCAACGGCTGCTGCACGGAAACGGCCCCCATCAAGTTGGTAAGGCAGCTTCAAGGAAGCGAGGAAAGCTCGTCACTTTCGTAAGATGCCTGCGAACGACAGCGCACTTTCGCCTTATTTTGTCTGTCCTATATTGAAATTTAAGAAAACAAGGATGGTGAAAGGTTGTTCTGGATTTAAGGGCTAGCCGATATAACTGCACGGGTGTCGAGTAAGTAAGTTCTTGGGTTTATAGTCCGTCATACCATGCGCTGCATCGAGAACGACATATTATTCGTTATGGACAATAACTTGCCACGCCTGTCATTTGAAACGAGAATTGTTATAAAGCGCAATGGATCGTATCCTCACTATGCAACCATACACATGGATGAGACTTATGCTGAATGACTTGGCTCTGTGCTGTCATTCGAGACTATATACAATCAAAAGCTACTTCATACATGTTAAAGCACCCACGTTGTCCTAACACCATGTGCAGCATTGTCCTGCTCACCTGCGTAACGTGGAACAGGGCTTCCCTCGTCAAAAACATCAGGCCCCTTCTGACTTTAGAATGGGGCGTCGCTGTCAATACGTGAGCCAAGAAAGAGTTGACATAGACATTGGATATGCCCTTGTCTCAAGATCGCCAAAAATAGTGCAAATGTTCTGGTGATAGTTTCCTTTTCCCGAACGTTACGGGGAGTGCTTTCGTTAGCCCGCCTCGGATCATTTGAGCACCTTTAGAGCAAGTTTACAAAATAATTAAAAATATGACAGATTATCCTCAGCTCCAGGCCAGCTTCACGGGCCTGAATTAAAGACACAACTTTTCAGCCCGCCAGCCCCGATAATTTCCGACCCACAAGAACCCGCGCGCTTCTGGCTGACTTGAGGTCAGACTTGGCGGGCTTTTGCAGGTCAAAAATTTTAGCACGCAAAACACCATATTTTGTGTTATTCCTTAAATTTTGAGATAATAAAAGTAGCATGTGCTGTCAGAAAAAAATATCGGAATGTGCTGCCAAACATAAAATAAGCATGAAACAAACATTTTTATTTTTACAACAAGAGCGCCAGCGACAGAAAACCGATGGCCGACATGACACACCAGTAAACCAGGCTGCATAAATTCATTTCAAAATTACAGTCCGATTCCATTGAGTAGCAATTAGGTGGGTACTTAAAATAAATACAGCTACACACTGCACTTGGCTGTTATCGTAGGGGTGTGGTGAATAAACCTTTCCTGGTATACACAGAACACATACCTCACAAATCACGATTAATATCCACGATTTAGGAAATGCATAGGAAACAGCGAGTCTTGCATTGCCCTAGCTTTGTCAATACAGCCAGCAATTACCGTCGTATCACATGCGTAACAGTTGTCGAAACTAACAGAAGTGGTGGCTAAGAATTTATTTATCCACGTCTGTACAAGATGCACTTTGCGATCAGGACGCTTAAACCATACAGTTTTACGGCGCTTAAACCATACAGTTTTACCTCACAGCGACTGCTACTATTTTCAACATATTTTCTACGAAGGCATTGCCCTGCCTGCTTTGACTGTTTTTTCCAATGCTGTATCTATATGCAGTTTTGTGTGCAAAAATTCATCTTAACATATGGCGTCGATTAAGCATTCGATGAAGTCAAACATTTCTGTCTACAGGCTTTGCTAACTGAAGAAAGAACACCTGGAATGTATTTCTTAAGTTTTTGTTTGGTTCCACTGACGCTTTTCTGCTGCATTCATTAACATGCCACGGCTTTATGACATTGTGAAAAGTCCATGACATCACTGGAGAGGCAAATATTCCTGGACAAAAAATTATTGCCATACTTGCTTTCACGTGCCTTTCACGCAACAGTACGTACAAGCGCGGCGATGGTGGCGAGCTGGAGCGTGGATAGTGGGAAGAGAGAAATAGGGATGATTTCAAAGCTTCCATGTGGTGTGTACGTGGTCTGGTTGCATGATGTATCTATTTTAGAACAACAAACACCATATAGGAGGCTGGCTCTGGTTCTTCAATGAGCAATTTGACCTTGTGGCAACTGTAACGCAGTCAAATGATGACTGAGCTTATGCGCATTGTCATGAACTGATACTTCCCTTGACTTGAAACATCCGGCATTTTTTTTACCCAGTCGGTGCAAAGCGGTCAATTGATGCATGTTATTTTAAAAAGAAATGGCAGGTGGTCTACTGAGATGAGCTAGAAGGGTGAATGACTTTGATTGATACTCTCTGAATAGCATCACTGGAGCCAGCAAAACAATGCTAGACATTAGATGACATTTGCAATGCCATTGTTTGCGCACTTAAATGATGTGTAACTCTAAAATTAAGGTGAAAATATATAATGCATACTGCAAAACATAAATGGTTGTGGTTCAACAGCGCATCAGGATTGTGGCAGAGCGAGCTTTTATGGGCAAGACCACTGTAAAGGCAGGGTGGGCCACGCTGCGGGCTGATATTTTGGGGAATGCTGCGCCTCTAGTTTGAACATACCATTCAGTACGCGCATACCCAGCCACTGAGATGTGCCTTAGGTCAGACAGTCATTTTGACAGCAATAAATTTGTTGAACACTTTGCCTCCAATCAGCATTTCCCGAATGTAGTCCACGTCCAAATTACTTCGCTGGCAGTGAAGGTTCAATCAACTGACATTGCACTGCTTTCAGTGGCATACAGCATACAAGCGTATCAAGAAAACCGCTCACATTTCCCTAATCGCAGATACTGAGGTCAACAGATCAAACCATCGTTTGCAACACAATTACGCCCGTCAGCGAATTGGTTGCTCAGGATGACGAGCGCGTCTGCGTAAACCCGATACTCTGACGCTTAAACAGCAGGTGAAACCTCGTGTCACTTCAGAGCCGTTGCCAATTGAGATAAATGAGCCCCGTACAACAGCCGTCACATGAAACAAACACATCCTCAGCAGACACGGGGTCCCACCACCAGGACCTATGCGACGATCACCGCGCGTAAGGCGCGGCACCAACTACGCATAGTCGCGAGCTGTGTGCTTTCTCGCCCTCCTTAGCGACCTGTGCAAATAATGCAGTAAAGTTAGCTACCTCTCATTTTCGGCGACAAGCAAGTCCAAACCTTCATAGCGTGCATAATCTGAGATGTGTGCTTCTTCGCTTTTGTACGTATACAAGTTGTGTTGCATACAGCCAAACACCCGTTCCCACTGAAAAGGATCGGACCGAATCAGAAACTGATTCGCTAACTTGCTGCTAAACTCCATAAATATTTCCAAAGGGTTGCCGAAGGCCTCCCGATTCTGCTGTGCTCGTCCTGATTGCCTGTTTGTCCCTGATTCGCTGCACACGATTATTAGATTTCGGCCCTGAACTTGGGCCCGCTCTCTCCGGCGAGCCGCCTGCTGCTGAACTTGGCCCGCTCTCTCCGGCGAGCCGCCTGCTGCTGAACTTGGGCCCGCTCTCTCCGGCGAGCCGCCTGCCGCTGGCCGACAGCGGGCCCGACCGTCGACAACAGAGAGCGAGCCGGGCCGACAGCCCGGCCGCCTCGCTGCCGCCTCGCTCGGCCCGACCCTGTCAGCAAGCTGGCGGCGGCGCGCGGAGCCGAACTGCGGCCCGGCTGGGCGATCTCGGATGCAGCGGGCGGTTCGGTGGCCGGCGCCACAGTTGCCGGAGCGGCCGGCGTTATTGCATCCGGCAGCCGCCGCCGAGTCCGCGGTCACTTCCCGGGTCACTCAGCGCCGGCGCCGACCCGACCCGGCCCTGCTCTGGCCGCGGGAGGTCAGCCGCCCAGAACGGTGGCGGAACATCCGTAGACCCGTTGCCCTGGCACCGGCCGGGCCCGCGACGGCTCCGACAAGCGCTTGAAACTGAGTGTCGTCGCGCCTCGCTCCAGGATGCGACCTGCCCGGAGTCCTCCATTCTCTGCCCAGTGCCCACGGCGTTTTAGCCAATGACCAAAAGCCAGCACCTTTGGGCCTTTGGCCGGTGCCCTGGCCACTAAAATCAACTTTATCGGCCCCTTTCATTCCATCTTTACGTTATCTTCACAGTTGATTACACATGCCATGCTTATACACCCGGTCAAACAGCGACCTTGAAATGAGTTACACTATGCTATATTAGTAAGATGATTTTTTATATCTTTTCAGCTCTTAACACCTTTTTATCTTCATACTTCAGGAAGACGTCGGTCCCCTTTTAAATCGGCTCATGTGCTTTTCCAATCCCTATGGAGCAGGAAATAAGAATGGAGGCGATCGCCATTCTGGAAGTAGTACCGTGTTTTCCTTTGGCCATGATGCCCCCAAATGGCAAGATTTTCTGTGGGGTAAACACGTGAATAACGCTTCAAACATGTCCTCGTCACAGATCCATGCAAATGCGCCCATCCCGTCACTTGATGATGGGCTCGGCACCGACCTGTGATGTACAGCGCATCTGTGTTGGCGCAGCATGCTACAGGCCATCAGGACGCCTGGTGAGACCAGCACAGGTCGCGAGGGAGACGGGTAAGGTTACCATGGACCGCCAGGGGTCTGGCGAAGCGATCACAGGACGCTGGAGAGCCTGGCGTACTTGCCATCAGCCAAACGCAATGGGCATGGTGACAGGTTACCGCTCATCAGGCTTGCTGAAGCTGCCACAGGCCGCCAGGAACCTGATGAAGCTACCATAGACTGTGAGAAGGTCTGTTGAAGCCGCCACTAAACACCGTGCTGAAACCTCGCCGTCAAAATTGCCTGCCCGCCCGGCCACTGTACGGCCAGGCGGAGATGGCGACAGGACCCGCAGTTCCGGCGGCACGGTGTGGGCGTGGCGATGGGCAACTGCGTGAGATTGTACCCAGGCGCAGCTGACCGAGACGGCGTGGGTGTGGCGATGAGCAACACTGTGGAATTGTACCGAGGCGCAGCTGACCGGGACGGCGTGGGTGTGGCGATGGGCAACACTGTGGAATTGTACCGAGGCGCAGCTGACCGGGACGGTGTGGGTGTGGCGATGGGCAACACTGGGGAATTGTACCGAGGCGCAGCTGACCGGGACGGCGTGGGTGTGGCGATGGGCAACACTGGGGAATTGTACCGAGGCGCAGCTGACCGAGACGGCGTGGGTGTGGCGATGGGCAACACTGTGGAATTGTACCGAGGCGCAGCTGACCGGGACGGCGTGGGTGTGGCGATGGGCAACACTGGGGAATTGTACCGAGGCGCAGCTGACCGGGACGGCGTGGGTGTGGCGATGAGCAACAGTGTGGGATTGTACCCAGGCGCAGCTGACCGGGACGGCGTGGGTGTGGCGATGAGCAACAGTGTGGGATTGTACCCAGGCGCAGCTGACCGAGACAGCGTGGGCGTGGCGATAGGCAACACTGTGGAATTGTACCCAGGCGCAGCTGACGCAAAAACGCGGCAAACCCACGCTCCAGTGCGAATTATACCGGTCTCCAGTGGTCTCGCTCTAAATCCATCAGACGCTAATGGAGTTTGAGTAGGGCGGTGGAATTCGTCGGGCGAATGGAAGGCTGGTTAAAAAATTAATGAGGTCATCTTACCATCGAGCATTTATCTCAGTTTGCTGTTTAAACAGCTTGACTAGAATAGCAAGGATATTGGATGCTGCAAAACAACGTTGCGAGTTTTGAAAGCGTGGTGGCGAACGGAGTGGCTTCCTTTTAAAAAAGCAGGCTTGTGTCAAGGGTGATGGGGAAAACTTCTGTTAATATTCCAGCTATTCGAAGGTCATTAATGACAGAACACTAAATTTTGTTTCAGAAAACAGGTTAGTAAGCGACAAAATGAGAAATGTGTGTCATGGATGGGCTGTTCCGATGACAACGGAAGCCGCAAATGCCAAATGAAAATGATTAATGTAGTTGGAGGATCGTTGTGAAGTACCAGCCAGCCCGACCCGACTAAATGCCACGTGACCGAACGACCGTGCTATTCCTAGACCTACAACGGACCAACAGCAAGAAGATGCATCCGCCGCTGGACCGTGTGTTATGGAGGGTGAAAATAATTTTACAAGGAATAATTTGACGGTTTGTTTCTGATTGCGTTGGGTGCCCTGATCGCCCACGTAGGATTCAAGATTTTTTGGTAAGAAACAACTAATTTTGGTTTTTGGACTTCAACGACTGGCCTCAATCGCATCTTGGACGTTGCAGTCTCCGTCCTAAATTACGCTGTAATCATCATGGGATTGTGCACCGATGCGCGACACATTCGGTATGTACTGTGGGCATGACCAAACATTCAGGGATCTCAGAATCGGTTCCGGTGATTGGGCGAAATGTTCCAGTTATGATACGCCCACTCTCTGTGCCTGTCGAGGATCTAGGTCTGGGCGGCTGTGGAACCGATGCAGTGCAACAAGACAACATGCGCTCAGCAAGAGTCAGCTGTTCACGTTTGATTTCCATGATCATTTATTTAAGGCGGGCGTCTTGAGCGGTATACCTGACTACGGGATCCCTCCTATCTTCCTGAAGGCACCCTTGGTGATGCTGCGTTCTCTATAGGTCCTGTCCCTCTTTCTGTGGTGGGCAAAGATGACAGATGTATTTTGCAGAGCGGCCTCTATCCTGGCGCTCCCAAAGAAATCCTTTGCCAGCTTGACCGCCCGCTCCCCGCTCCGCCGGGTCATTGACAGACGCGAGGCTCACGGCAAACCCCTTAGACCTGATTTACCCGTGTGCTGTAGCAAGTCACTGATCTCCGTCAGTCCAGCTGGTCCAGCGTGTGAAGCTCCAGGCAGTGGGATATCAGCCAGTTTTTCTCACCCCAAAAGTCTGCCACGCTGGGCCCGGTGCCTCTTTCTGCCAGCTACTTGCTCTCATTTTGTCTTTTTTCCGACAGCATCTTGGCTTGCTTTCTTATCCCTTTGGTCTAAACTGCTTTCTGGCATTTGCGATCGATCAGCGTGAAGATAATTCTCCTTCCCAACATCTGGTCACCTGAGAAAGCGGGATTATTCTTCCTCTCCAATTGACTCCTTTTCCGATCATTTTTGATGCCTTTGCAGAGATCCCTGGCAGAATAGTTAAAATATTCGAATTCTGCTCAGCCTTTCGTCCTCAAATGACATATTGTTTTTCCTTCTTTTACACATCTTCTTGTACTCGTCGCACAGCTCAACCACATTTTTCCGCAGCGTTTTGTCCGCCACAACTTTGAACCCGGCCTGCTGCTACCTGATCTACACCTTCTGGAGTGTACACCTCTCCTCCATAGGGTGTTGAAGGCAGCCATCAGAAAGTTTGCATGTGGCCGCGCGTGACCTCCTTCGCCCCCCCCCCCCCCCCCCACCCACCGACAGAGCACCGCGGCATTAATGGATAGTGCCGCTAGCATCTTTTTCCAAGCCTTTGCCATTTCCAGCTCATATCACTCAGCAAGTCATCATGTGTCGATAGTAGAACGTCAGGCATATCAGGACTTGGATTGCCTATAAGGAAAATCCTGATGGAGGACGTAGTACAGAGAGACCGTCCATCATTGCTTTTTACCGAAACGCCGAACACTGCAACAAATGGCTCCTCGCGGTAGCGGTGAAACAACCTACCGATTTGGAGGACATAATCGTTGGCAATTATTGACACTCTTGTAAACTATTTGGTGGTAAAACTGTGAAAATCGAAACAAATTACGAGAAACCATCCCAGTTAGACAAAACTCAGAGCTTAGGATTGGTCTATCCTCTGTCGCGGCGCGAGCTTGTGTAGAGCACATATTGAAAAATAATAATTTCGCTATACGAGCAAGTCGAGGCGCAACGTGCTTCCAAACATTGCTGCTTTAATCAGGATAATTTTTAGCTGGTTAAAGACATATACTACAACCTACACTATATCAGTGCTGACGTCATATATCAGTGGTGACAGTGTTTTTGCAATACCCCTCAGAACGCAGATCTTTTTCAGCCGATGTTTACTTCGCATTCTAAACAGCACAGAATATCAAACAGCTAGCCTTATGATTTGTCGTAAGAACTGTGGCTGGCCTCAGCGCCTTACGGCGGACGTGGTCAGCCTGCTACGCGGCATTTTAAATCGCTGTGCCATTTGAGGACAGAGGGCTTCGAGTGCCCGCTACGCAGCTGTGATTTGGTTCAGTGCACTCAGTGCAAGGCTGCAGTCTGCGGTTGGTTGTCTTCGTGCAGTGAGGGTTCACCAGCTCTAAGAACGCGGCTAACCATCGAGTTCTTTAACGCTGTACAGCTATTTCAAGGGCGTCTGTCACCGAGGGCGTCCCTGTTAGTAGCGTTAGAAAGCCCCGCCGATCTAGGAGGTTCGTGGTGCGTGAATATCCGAACTATACCTTACGAGGTCAACGAAAGACTTGAAGCGACACATGTCAAAGATTCATCCGAGCTTCCTGCTACCGAGAGGAACAATGGCTTTGGTCTAAGAGGCCGGGTATAACCGGCATAGACCTCGCACACTACCTGTCGAACCGCAAATTTAGCGAACTGACTGGTCTTTAGATGTGAGATGAATCGTTTCTATTGTCAGTTTTTTCAAACAGAGCTAACTGATGACAACCTGTGTGCTTAAAATAAGCTTGTGCATCTTCTGATGTCGATATTGTATGAACTTCGTACTACATTCAGTCGACAAAGACGAGGACCTACGCGTGGCCTACGCCGGGAATACCGGTGATTATGCGAAGATGCTTAAGGCTGTCAACGCTTCCAGCTAATTGTACGATGCCATTATTTGTCCTTACTTGTGTTATGTTACTCTCAAGTACTTGTAGAACAATGGTCATACGTAGATTTGCAACTAGAGCGATGGCAGTTTTGCAAAAAACAACAAAAAAACAACAACATCAAGAACGATGAGTGGGAGGGGGGCTCCAGGCGCAGAAAGATGCCTGAGGCTGCCTCCAAAAATAAATCAGCTGCTCTAGCTTAAGACTTGACCCACTCTTTCAGAACTGAGAGCAGGGGCTTAGTTTCACAAATTTTGCTTTGCACAATGCGCTTGGGTTTCATTTGCAGTTAAAATAACAGATATGCGGATCCACCCATTCATTACGGATATATTCACGAAAAACCAATGGGGAAGGAGGATTTCAACCCTCCTCTCCAATGCGCACGCTAATAACGCATGCACAACGACGTTACAACTTCACAGAATTTGGAAAGGATGGTTCCATTATTTCATTTTTTATATCATGGTACGTTTGAGTGTTTATGGTTTGAAGTGGTTGGTCTTACCACAACTTTTTTCTAACTTCAGTATTTGGATGTCAATCCGATGTATGGACTTGTTTGGTGGGATACTCTCCAGATTCATGCAATAGTAGACGCAGAATGGCCTCGATGTCGTCGCGCCCTTAACAAACTACCACCATCACCACCATACGATTCATACGGTATACTTATTTTGGTCAGGAGACTTGCTAACACCGTAATATTTCTTCACATGTTAGGTCTTAACACGAGTCCAGAGTAAGGCGAGTGCTTTGCTCTGGACTGAGTAAGTAGTACTCTCCTTATGACAGCATTTGAAACCGCATCGTTATGCCTGAAAGCTAAGCGCCAACTTGCGTAAATTAAGCTTGTCAGCATTCGTTGGGATTGGAGAACCGCGTGTCGTTATAATAGTGTTGTTACTGTGCAAAAATAAGACCGTGTTTGTGTGCAGCTCCCATCTCCTCGAGCCAAGGAAGTCGACATGTCATGTGGCCTTCACGAAGCGTCGTGAGGTTGTAAGATATAGTGCCACATCCTGGGCCATACGAAGCACGCAGGGAATATTCTGTTTATAACAATGCGGTCATAGAAACGGTTGCTCAGGCAAATTGCGTCAAAGCACGTCTGCGGTGTCAACCGAATGCCGCGCACTGACTCTTGCGACTTTTTGTACGCCATATTCACATATTCACAACATGCTAAGTGACCGCTGACAATTAAGGCAGCATCGCCGCTCTCCTTTCGCACGTTGGATTCCAGTCTGGTCCATAAACTCAGCAATAGCTATCTTGGACTGCTGGGTACTACTTCGAAGCTGATTTGCATGGGCCTGTAGGGAGGAGTATGGAGGGGGAGGGCTCGGCGTGCGAAACGCTCAACCTCATCGACACCATCATTCCCCGAAGAAATCAGGCCGGAATCGACAGCCATCGGTTCCGGTCGCATTGGTCCATTCTTCTTACAGCGGCGAAGACGGCAAAAATACCATCAAAGGCGTTTAAAGAGAACGTAGCATCATTGAAAGCGCAGAGCGTCTGTGCCTTCAGTACCTCGACATCATCTTCTGGATGAATCATTGGCTGCGCTTTGCGGAGGTCACATCGGGCGAATCCTTCACATCCAATCATATAATTTCACAGCACTATACGGGTGCTGCTCGCAGTCGCATTACTAACGGGAGTGCTGCAAACTTGTATGGGGTTTTCAACTGAAATAACCATCTTGATGATCACTCGGTGTAGTACACGGCCCAGCACCTCTTGGGCTATACGCCCGCGAGGATGTCAAGACGATTTCGTGCAGACTATTCCAAGGTCATTCAGGCATGCAGTCACGCCATAGAAACGCCGCATGCAGCCTTCAAGGTCATGACGAATACAGTTGACAAGTCATTCATATCTGGCGTTCGTGGACACGATTTCAGATGCGACGAACGCTAATTGGCTCTCAGTCGAAATTGCGCAGGCTGTATAAGTTTCGATGACGAACCACGTCTTGTGCTGCATAATACAAGCAGTTGGACATGACAACTAGTTATTACGGAAATATGACTTGCAATCGAATACTTAACAGTATTGCTATAACCGAGCATGTGAATACAAGTTGACACGTTAAACTCAAGCGCAAATATGCAAAAACAACACGAGAAAGGGCCAAAGCGCGAACTCATAGCGGTATTATGTTCAGCAGCACCTCCAGCTCCGCCACAGCCACCTCGTGGGAGATCAAAGTGCTACAAAAGAATGCTAAGTTAGCAATTTTCAACGGCTGTTTTGGCGGCACCTCAACGTCATACAAGCGGTCGGTTATCAAACCATGACGCGTTGTGGAGCATAGATACTAAATAAAGAGAAGTCTGAAGCAGTCTTTTCCACTTGAAAGCATAGAAAACTAGTTATAGAGTAAGCCCCTTTTATCAAATCTGATGATCGCTTCAATATCTTCGAATGTGGAGCATTCCCTTGAAGCCAGAAGAGCTTACCAAATCGGCTTGTTTGATTTAAACTCCCATGATTTGCCAGCCATAAAGCTTCGCTGTAGTACCAACACTTTTGAGGCATCCTATATCTACCAGTTATACTTGCTTTCATCGCTAATATTTGGACCTGTGCACCGACCAGCTGGGATATGAATTGATATGCCTGGCTTTCTTCCTGGACGGGGGTCGACACTGTACCGCATGCCGGCCGCGGTCATCAGGCGACAGGAAGACCTCCCCCTGAACCAATCACCTCATGTCCTATTGAGTCGCAGCTGGCCCGTCGAGCTATCGAGAATCAATGTCGGGCGGGCTCAATAGGGACACCTCAGCGCCGTCGCACCAGCGCGTACACGCGGTCACCTGACCCGTCCGAGTCGACCCGCGTCGGCCCGATGTCAGACAAGAATCGATGCAAAGGATGTGACCGGCTGGCTGAGCCCGGCAGAGACACCAACATGAACCGATATGCTGCAGCTTTGGTTAACTCCCGATTGGAGAAATGTTGATGGCTGTCCATCACCAGGAGAAACCGTTTTCTTTCCGAAGTACATTTTGTGTTTGACTATTGCAAGGCGTAGATGAACATTGCTCAGAACTCCATCTTGGAAAAGGCATTTTGTACAGGGCATGCTACGGCACTATGTGAAAAAGCATGGCTCGCGGTCATGACATTAAGGTTTTTTGAGTTTAGCGAAGCACTTTTTCGACTACTCTACCAATCGGGACTAAACTCCAATACTTTGGCCTCTTCCTTACCTCCTGTGTCTAACAAAGCCATCGTGTGATTTCACTATCAATATGACTATTCCTCTTCAAAGTTTTCCGACTGACCGGTCCAGTCAATTTCCTGGCGATTCCTATTCAACAACCGTCTGATATTATTCCATGTGATTGTCGTCTCCCTTTCTTTAAAGGCCAGTTTGACTTTCCCCATCGGAACACATCACAAGAAATTGTAGGCGCAAAGTAGCGACCTGTGCCCAATAACGTGTTATCCAAAGAAGTCAGTATCGCGAACCACATCGGACAATTTTAGCACGGTGGTGGGATGTGGATTGCGGCATATACGCACTGCTGTTCTATAAAGGGAAAGAGAAAAAGCGATAGCGACCAGTTGCTGAATTTCTGTTTCTATTGCATGGTAGCTTGGCAACCGGTGCCACCGACAACACTTCGTCCTTCAGCTGTTTTATACCGCTACCCGAGAACAGGTAACCAGGAGTGCTCTTCCTCTACTCCAAAGACGCGATAAACCATATGTTACACCAGAAGACATAGCACAAGTCGCGGCAGTCACGGCTAAGAAGTGGAAGCAAATGCAAGGAGGCAGACGGAGAAGTGATGTAGACCCGGCAGGATCCGTGTTATGCAATACGTATGACAAATCCCCAACTAAAAGGCTTTAAGTAGTCAGAGTCATAAAAAAACACCCGAGAGACCGTTAGCACTACAGCGCTAGAGTATGAGTTACCAGTCACAGACTTCGGAGCGGCAATTACCCGGTCAATTTCATGCTGGGTCGTGAGCTGGATCTCTGAGTCCATCCTGTTAAGCAGAGCTTTTTTCCGAGGTTAATCCCGGAACCAGCAGCATGAATTAGGGTACCCGTGTATGATCATGTGCGTGTCAGTGATCAAGGAATATGAAGGAGGTCAGATGTGAAGTGAACTTCAAACGCACAGTGCAAGACAAAGCAAGCAATCACTTCCAAAGCTTCCGGTAAGCTGATCACGTTGATATGTGTTGACGAAATGTTTGTGGACGCTATTCTTTAGAGCAATTTTTGGTCCAGGGAAATAACTATCATTTGGAAAGGGAAATGATAGTGTTCGGCAGCTTGGCGTCAAGGCAAAATGTTGTAATAAACATATGCGTACGATTTAGAAATGGGTGATTAGATGCAGCATTTGGCTTGCTTGCAGAGAGATGCAGAGCTATGGCTTGCCTCATATTAACTGTATTAGATTCATAAAGCTTATCTAACTGAATCAAATGATTTTGGATGCCATCTAACAATGAATGTATGCATTAACACTAACAGTTAGGATTAATACATATCCGAAAATTTCAAAATTATTGCAGCGTTGAAAGATTGCGTATGAGCTTCGTCGACGGTAGTCTTTTTCCACCAAACGCGCCGCTCTCCTTTGCAAAATTACTAACCAATCTAGCTGAGAAACATATCTTCAGCCAGAACTAACCCACGCAAACCTGAGCAGCAACAATCCAAATACGGGACAATACAATTGTTGAATAGGAGATGCGATGCTGTTTGAAGTACCATTGAGTACTTAACCCGCTAACTATTCAAAAAAATTCCGCTAAATATGCCGGCAACGTGATAACTGTGCCGCGTAAATTTGAGTTGCCTGTTAATAAATACACCGGTGTATGATTTTTTCTCCAATAGATGACTTGATAATTTGTTCATCTATTTGAAAATGCGCGGAAAGGGTAGTATATTGCTGTGTAAGTGCTTCAAATATGCGGAGTGGAGTAGAGTTGGTTTGAAACTGGGAGGTGATTAGAATCAGAATGCATTGAAATTGTTTTGGAGCGCCATAATACTTGAATTCTCGAAAATAATTGCAGAGCCATCTGCATAAGAGGGGCAGATCATGAAATCGCTTTACCCGGCATTGACAGGGGAGGGGCGAAGTCTGCCTGCATGTCGAAGTCCGCGATTGTTCAAAAACGCCGTAAAATACAACTACAAAATGCTCAGCAGCTGTCAACTGATGAGTTCTTTGCCCCGTGCCAAAATAATAAAGACGAGATCATAATCGATCCAGCGGAAGTGACGTCAGAGTAATGTCAGGTTTTCGTGTTCTTTTTTTCTTCACCGAAGTGCGCAGTCGAAGGCAGATTAATATACAAGTGAAAAAAAAATCATCTGTAAACGGGAAATGTGAGCTGGGTATTCCATCGCTCATATGCCCTGTCGTTATGTGGTTTCAATGCTGCACATTCAAATGTTGGCATGTCAAATAACAAAAATATTGGCAAAAGTACACTGAACATTTCTTGATCTCATACCCAAAATTTATAAAACATGAAAAGCTGTCTTAGATGCTACTATGAAGGATGCCCGCATCAAGTTGCAAACAATTACATGAAACAATGACTGAGCTATGGCTTGATATGCATCACAGCGCATGCCGTCCGTACCCAGGTGCTGCCTGCCGCCGCGGGTGGCGGGGCTCAGGTCTGCCGCAGCGGGGTGGCGGCAGCCTGGATCAGTTTAATACTCAAACCAACAACCACGTGACTAGCGGCAGGCTTGAAAGGCATCACGTTGCGCTGTCGGTAGGACCGGACCGTCGAAAACAACGCGAAAATGGATCCAACCACTCATTCACCACCGAGGTCATCCAGTTGACCTCGATCTTAGGTGGGGTATGGACAACTAACCGCTCTTGCTCACGTGTGTGCTGCCCATAATTGCACTAAGGTCTTTCACTTCGCGTTTAGATGGCTTAAACATAAAGGAAATAAATATACCAAAATAGACATACACACTAAAGCTTCAGCTCTCATGTGCACGGCAAGTGAGCTTGGCTTAAGGGTTGATACGGTGCTCGTAACATTGAATACCTTCCTATCTAGCACGTTTGATGATAATAACTTCACACCGTCAGATACGCTTCTAAATGAAAGGCGCTGTGGAGCAGTCAGATATGCCAATAAAACATTATTAGGATTGGACTCTCACCGGTGACCTTTATACGCACTCAAACGTACGCATGTTGTGTGGTCTGAGACTACATGCCTCAGCGCTTTCGATTAAAATTTAATTTTTTGAATCCGGCCCAGCCGTTTTTGAGGCAGGCAGTGGGGTTCAATTCTGCCCACTCCCGTCAATGGTGTGCCTCTGGGGAACCCGGCCATTGCCAGCTTATGTAAGGCAAGTAATTCATAAACGTGCTGAATATAACTGGGCCCTAGGTCAACCATTATTAGGTTGAATACGGATATATGATTCCTGATTTTGACAGACAGAGCCTTGTCAGACAAATGCTTAGAAAAGGAATCAAGAGCGTTTGTCGAGCGCCATATCTATGAAGTTTACTGGGGAAGGAGGTAAAAGCTTTAGAAGGTAATGTTTAGTGTACTTAATGCTTTTTGCAACTATAAATACAAACAACGCACATGTTCTCCATTTTCAAAAGCTTCACTGTTGGTATTTTGAACAAGAGGCATTGGCATGTAGGCTGTTTTGCTGTTTTGAAATCCAAATTTATTTGGATGCATTAGTTGATTTTGGTTTAGATGAAGGATGAGTATTACATATGAGCCTCTGCAGAGCCTAAGATATACCTACCTATCGGAATATGAATAGGCCTATTATTAATTACAAATCGGAATCCCCACTTTGAAAGATATTGGGTTTGATTCTGCCTTTTTCAAAATGCCCCAAGATAACCCCGATAGCCAGTAGCTGTTGGAAATATGAAACATTGCTCCAAGCGTTACCCTAAAAAATGCAATTACATTCGCATTCGAATTCGTGTTCTCCAGCTCTAAGATTGTTTAACCCATTTTTTTTTATAACAATTAGTTGCTCTTCATCAGTAGGTAATACCTCCGCTTCATTCTCCACATTCGGGATAAGTTTTTGTTGTTTTTGTTGTTTTTGTTGTTTTTTCGGGAATTTCGGGAGTTTCGAGAGAATTTTCGGAAAAAGGACAAAATTTCGGGAATTTTTGTCCTTTATCTTTTACCCAATCTTAATGAAGAAACGATTAAAGGACTCCGCTTTATTCCGGACATCTGTAGATGCTTCACCACGTGCTTCACTAATCCTAATTGGAGGGATGTACCTTTTTGCTTTTGAGGTTATAAGAGTTTGCAATGTTTTCCATGTTTCCTTGGATTTCCCAGAATGTTTGATGACTTCATCAATATACTAACTCCTCTTGGATAATCTACGCAGTGTGGTGAACATGTTGCGGCAGAATATGTACTTTCATTATTTGGGGAAGTGAGGTGCTTTAATGTGCATTCACTTAATTCACTTTTATTCGCAAAGACGGACAAGTGAATCCATGGTTTGCGTAACCTTTTTGATAGAGAAATACTTTGAGTAAGGTAGTCTGGTAATTCCAGCGTAGTAAATACGAACGATTTGATTCGCAATGGAATCAGGATTTGGTTTATCTCAACATGGGCAAGATGATCGACAAGATATTATTAAAACTTTTTTAGCCTTCGGTAATCAACTGTGAAAGTACACAAGTTTACAAGCGATGAGTGTGTGTGTGTGTGTGTGTGTGTGTGTGTGTGTGTGTGTGTGTGTGTGTGTGTGTGTGTGTGTGTGTGTGTGTGTGTGTGTGTGTGTGTGTGTGTGTGTGTGTGTGCGTGTGTGTGTGTGTGTGTGTGTGTGTGTGTGTGTGTGTGTGTGTGTGTGTGTGTGTGTGTGTGTGTGTGTGTGTGTGTGTGTGTGTGTGTGTGTGCGTGTGTGTTTTATAATTAACACGCGGCCGGGCGACCGGTTAAATACCCTTCGGTAGAGGGGGGGGGGTCAATTTGATCGAGATCTCAGAAGCCAAGAGAGCTAGAGACACCAAATTCACAGAGTGTATTTATATACACGTGAAGGCATGTATAAATTTGAGGCTCCTAGGTCCTGACCTTCGCGTTAAATAAGCTGAATCAATGTCAAACACCAGATTGATTTCCAAGGTGTTCCCGACCTTCCATGCAACCATTGTTAACCTAGATGCTTGTTTTAACCAAAATGTCACCGGTGATTATCCTGGGTCGGTGACCTTATCTGACCTCTGAAAGTCATGGCGACCAACCTCACGCAAGGCTGCCTTTATTTTTTGCATTCGAATAAGCGTCAAGTGTAACAATAGGTGGATGTTGCTGAAAACAAAATGACGACTAGGGTCATTTTAGGTCAGTGACCTATTCTAACTTAAGAAGTACAAAGAAGATGTTTATGCGGTTCCTGTTATCAGTAAATTCAAAACGAGCACCAGAGTCCACCCATACAGCAAACTCTAAAGCAAAAAAGTTTGACTTTGACCTTGGTCTGGTCTTTAAAGCTGACTCCGGGTCAATACAACTTGTTAATTAAATTGTTGTGTTGCCTAGGAAAGTATATCAGATGTGTATGGATTCGTCTAACACTCCTTTGTTACATCAGGCTGAACGGTTCCTTAGAAAAAGTCTTCGCCGAATCCATGGCCTGCCTAGCCTGCCGCAGGTGGGCGACCTCACAAGGCACATCTAAGTTGTTATCCCAAAAGAAATGTGATTGCATTGTCTATAGGTATACAAAATTTGGCGCGGCTACGCCGTGCCGTTCGTAGATCATTCTGGAAAATCTTCGGCGCTTAAATTGGCCTTCACCTGAGCACGCGTTACTTGGGGCAAAATAGGAAATGATGACATAAATCATTGAGAAGGACGCCTGAATGTGTCATTTTTAAAATTTCACTGCATGACATGCTGTCTAGAAGAGTGCATGATGCCAGATCAAATCGAGATCAGTGCAAGATCACATCAAGATCAGTGCAAAATCGAGATGTCCTGGATATTGACGAAAGAAGCCTTGCGAACACATGTTGGCCAAGTAAGTGCTTCCACGGAGAATCAAATAAGAGGAATTCAAAGTGTAAGTCACCAGTAATAATCTTGCCTTTTTAATTTCTTAATCCAAAGAAGTCCTTGCTCGAACTCTAAACGAAAGTGGTGTTTGCCAGTGTTGGATTATTTTTATGTTTGGCGACTAATTATATTTATAGTCCAAATTGTAGTCCAACACAAACACATTAAGCTGTGGAGAAAACTGGATTCCAAAGTTGTTTGGGATATAGAAGATCAGCAATGCGTATTGCAGACCCTCGCCAACCCAATTATGGTCTGCTGTAGTAAACAGCTTGGTATCCAGGAATATCATGATTAAATTCTAGCAAATGCCCATTGATGACGGGGATTTTTGTGTGTAAAAGATTAGAGCAATAGAGCACCACATAGAGCAAACGTCATCACCTAGCTGGTGGAAACGTCAGTTTTTTGTTGCTGACCTATCTTCAATGCGAAATTATCCACTCGCCTATATTTTTGTCGACGCAGATGACTCAGAATAAAGCTTAGTGTGTCTTTGGAAGGGTTCCCAAGGTTTTTTCTATTATGTGCAATATAGACCTCTCTAAAAATCTACCCAAAAATAACAAAAGGTTTAGGCGCCCTTCGACAATCTTTCCACGTAACCTCCTCCATTTTATTCCTCCAACTTTAATCCATTTTATTCAAGTTCTGTCCTCATCTTAAATGCAAAGCATCGACTGTTGATACACGACTAAAAGCTTAAATTGTTCGAAAATATGTGAGAATGCATGCAGAAATATGAAAAATATTTATCTTTATACGAAATAGTAGGGTATATCCTGTTCATGCGAAATCCTTAAGTCACTCTATGACCATGAGACCCTGATGCTGGCCAAACGTAATGAAAATAGTGGTCGAGAACTCATCGCTGTAATGTTCCCAGAATGTTAAAATAATTCAATGCCGGTAACCATATGAGACATTTCTATGAGGTGCCTGGGGCTGATGAACATCTCCAGCCTTTGAAGTCAGGGCGGTTTTGTTGGTCAAACTCATGCAACATCAAGGGGATAAAACCTGAGCAGAGAAGCGACGTTGGTACTTCTCCTTCCCCAAAAAGAATCATGCTAGATGGCATTCAGAGCCCAAGATCTCAAATAAACCAAAGTTATCGTGTGCAAATGCCCCTACTTAGATTGTACCACGAGCACCCGCATCCACCTTAAGTGGCTCAAGAGCGCGTAATGGAAATGTTTAGGTAGTCGGGGACTCAGGGCTACCATCCATCGTCTACTGACGCAAGATCGATCAGAGGAGCTTCTGCACACAGAAGATGAGATGGCTACACCCACGGGATCGAGCAGCAAGGCGGTGCCCTCTTGCGTCAGCTTTAGACGCTTCTCTTTAAACTCCAGCCAGCTCTTCTCGGAAGTAATATGGTGGCCGTGTTGGTGCTTTTCAGCATCTTGGATCAGCAGTCCGTTTTCTGCTTAGCATTTCCTGGATCACCTGGACGTTTTCGATAAGTTTACGTTTTGTTTGTTTTTATCGTTCTGTCCCTGCCCTCTATTTACCATTATCTCTGCTATAGAAGAATTTGCGAGAAATCGGCAGCATTGGGTTCTATCACCCCATTGATGATGATGCATATTTTTTTCTTCTAAGATCTGTATTATTAGTGAAGCTTCTCTGTTACTGACTTCTTGCATGCCATCAAAAACACATAACTGAGTGTTGTTAAATCAGGCACATGTGTGTATGCATAAATATGCACTGTTAAGTAAAAGGTGTGGGAGCAATACCCGTCACTTGTAATTCACATGAGCTCCGCACTACAGCACCATCATTGGTCGAGCCACAAATTTTATTTTGGGAAATATCGATGCAAGCTTGCGTCGCCATTCAAACGGTGGTCTTAAGTCCATTTGCGATGGGAGGACTAGTAATCATCCTGAGCGCTGCTCCAGTGTTTATCTGCCCGCTAACACGGAGTGCTGATGGTTCAGGACTCCATCGTGCTACGTGCATTTTATGCGTTCTGCAGGGCGTCTCATAACTAACCTACCATTTGAAGCGCCGAAGAGGTATAAGTCACATAATTCCACTCCAAAACACCATAACAGTCGAGCCATCACAAAGATACGTTGATATTACTTACTTCTGTTCCTCCTCCGTCCATATTGTTTCCACCATCACGGCCTATCGACCGATGCCCGTAATGGCGCGAGACCTTCGGAGGTGGAACGCCGGACGGTTGAGGCAGCAGGCTGCCGACGGTTGGACGGTCAACCGGATACCGTGATCGTCTGATGCCGCGGAGCTGACATAAGACCTCGCGGGGAGAAACCGACCGTGGAAACAAATTGCCATGTGTGCAATGTGTGCAACAATGAACAATGTGTGCAACAATGAACAATGTGTGCAACAATGAACAATGTGTGCAACAATGAACAATGTGTGCAACAATGAACAATGTGTGCAGAGCTTCCGGTGCACTATAGTGTTGTTCCTTTGCGCTCCATGCTCAAAAGTAACCCAAGCTTTTTTGCGCTTCTGAAACGGGCGAATTTCTGCACTGGCCGCAGAGATGGCGTCTGTATTCTGAATTCTCCGCTGGCCACGTTGAGTCGGCGGCAGTATTCTGATTTATCCGCTGGCCGCGGTAAGTTCGCGGCGGTATTCTAATTTCTCCGCTGGCCACGGTGAGCTGGCGGCGATATTTTGATAGCGCTGGCTGGCGACAGGTGAGAGCTACCTGTGAGCTGGACCTTAGTATCAAAATGGGCATGCACTGTTAACGAAAACTTTAAATTTCATGTGCAATCACGGTACACGATGAGAAAGTAAGCGCATCAGAAACACTAGATATGCTCCTATTATTGCTCTCGGTACTGCCAACGATAACAGCATATCTACAGTGTTTCATAACATGTATTTATATGTTCTCGAAATCCATCCAGTGAACCTGAATACCAGCTTTTCAGGTCTTCGGCTCATTACAACGCGCGGTAAGCCCTATTCATTAAAATACGATGATGCTGTCGTAGTCCTTTCACGAAAAACTCGCATTTCAATGAGCATCGCTATCTTACTGCTAAACGACGTGCTGCGACATCAGCGAAGACGCAATTGTGCACGATGATATCGTCTCGTGTCATGCTAATGCTGTCTTCCAGAGAACTACACATGCACGTTCGAAAGCGCATACCGTGATGACATTTACTGCACATGCATGTTTGAAAGTTTCGCAGCATGCTTGTTCTGCAGGTGCACCATATGTGCGTCACTCAATACCCTTCCGGGCGCAGCTGTCGGCGCGCGTGCCCGTCACCAAGTCCTGACGTTTCCATCAACCACTGCTCGGCGAATGAGTGGCGCTTTTCCGGACCCAAGCGCAGTCTCATTCCGGGTGCATTAGCGCCAGCGGGCGGAGGCCGGAGGCGTGCGGGGCAGCTCCCGTCCCGCCAACACCGACCACGCCCCGTTCGACGGGCTGCAATAGCGTCCACCGTCCGCCCGAGTCCGCTCCAGGCAGCCAGAGTCCGCTCTAGTCCTCCGCACTCCTCTCCGGTCCTCCTCAGTCGGCTCGAGTCAGCGTAAGTCCTCGGCCGTGTTGCAGGGACAAAGGCGAGATTGGCTCTCCCCGGACGCCTCACGAGCCGGGCTGAGATCGGCTCTCATAAGGTCGGCTCACGAGCCGGACTGAGATCGGCTCTAATTAGATCGGCTCACGAGCCGGGCTGAGATCGGCTCTCATTAGGTCGGCTCACGAGCCGGGCTGAGATCGGCTCTTTCCGGCCGCCTCACAAGCGGGGCTGAGATCGGCTCTCCCCGGCCGCCTCACGAGCGGGGCTGAGATCGGCTCTCCCCGGCCGCCTCACAAGCGGGGCTGAGATCGGCTCTCCCCGGCCGCCTCACAAGCGGGGCTGAGATCGGCTCTCCCCGGCCGCCTCACACCTCGCTGCGGCCGGGCCGCACCCCGGGAAATTACGGCCATTAACAATCGACTCCATCAGCTGGGCGGGCCCGGCGGCGGCACACCTGGGCCAGGTGTGGCGGCCGGCGGCGGCCGGCGGCGCCGCCTGCGCACCCGGCCGCTGTCAAAGGCACGCCGCCGGCGCAGCCATCGCTCAGGCGGCCCCGAACCTGTTTCGAGATGGGGTCGAAGTAGCGTCGGCCCCAATTGGTGCCGGGTGGTGGCGACCGCCGCAGGGGCGCCGTGCCGTTTCTCCAGATGGACATTTACATTTCATTTCATTCATTAGTCAGACATTTTAGACGGACACTTATTGATAAGCACATCATTGATAAATGTCAGCCCATGCTGACATCATATAACTCCCCAAGCCTCTCCAACATATGAGGTTTATCACGACTGCCAGTTCTTTATTCGAGGCAGGGCTGCTGCCCACTTCGAGTGGCAAATAGCGCGCTTTACCCAGGAGGTTCCGAGATCTGCAGACACTGGGATGCAGCGCCGCGCCCGTCGGAGCACGTGACTCGTGCGCTCGAGGCTGAACAGCAACCGAGGTGGTTGACCATATGTTTCTTTTTCAGAATATTTTAGCTCACTGATGATTCAGTTATATCACAGCGCAGAAAAAGGAAAGTAGCGAAAAATGTTATCGATTATTTGCTGTGGCTGCGGATACGTGATAATGAGGCTGGTATTTTACACTTTTAATGTCCTTTGCAAAAGCCAGCCAGATCATGTTTGCCGTTTAAGAAATATTTGTAGATAATACGGTACGGTAACGCAAAACTAACGGAGAAAGGCACACCAGCGATTAACTTCTAACGCATGCCGTTCCATGCCAGTCCTCATCTATCAGCTGTATCACCGCCGTGAATTGTACGCGCAAGAAAAACTTGACATCTCGAGTCTCGATAGTCGATGGCTGCAGTTTGTTCAACATGCGCGTACGAATAATATGTCCTGGTAACCCGGTTCATAAAGAAAAACTACATTTCACCTTTAGCTGGCCGAAAAAATGCGGCAAAAGCTCTCTACTTCCTACGCCTGTCTCATAAACCTGGTGGCAGCCCTCCGAAGCAAATAGTAAAACGCTAAGGCTGAAGTAATTCCAGTGGCGATACCAGATGTCGTTGCCATGACAACGATGTTGTCGCTTTGGACCCGAGATGTTTGAATGCCTATAATAAATTCAGTAACGTCACTAAGGGGGCATAACAGGTGTAGTCATTATGCTTGAACTCAGTAATCAAATTGCGATTTGTGTGAAGACTAACTCACAGACTAATTACGATCATTCTTTTCAAATCGCTGAAATGTAGACATCCTATAATTCTCGATATTGCTGCACTGCTCACAGAAGTAAACAAAGTAATTTGGTCCGTGTGTTCGTACTCTTAGATTCCTTGTACAACGTCTGGAGGCAACTGAAAAGCGAACTGAAATAACTGACTTTTTCATAACCCTAGATTGTGCATTGTGTGAGCTTATATCATGTTTGAGAAAGAGAGACGGGAGGAGAAGCTGCGCCATAGATAGAGGACGGTTCAGGAGGAAGAGCGGGAGGTGTCCCATAGATAGAGGACGGTTCAGGAGGAAGAGCGGGAGGTGTCCCATAGATAGAGGACGGTTCAGGAGGAAGAGCGGGAGGTGTCCCATAGATAGAGGACGGTTCAGGAGGAAGAGCGGGAGGTGTCCCATAGATAGAGGACGGTTCAGGAGGAAGAGCGGGAGGTGTCCCACAGATAGAGGACGGCTCAGGAGGAAGAGCGGGAGGTGTCCCACAGATAGAGGACGGTTCAGGAGGAAGAGCGGGAGGTGTCCCACAGATAGAGGACGGTTCAGGAGGAAGAGCGGGAGGTGTCCCATAGATAGAGGACGGTTCAGGAGGAAGAGCGGGAGGTGTCCCATAGATAGAGGACGGTTCAGGAGGAAGAGCGGGAGGTGTCCCATAGATAGAGGACGGTTCAGGAGGAAGAGCGGGAGGTGTCCCATAGATAGAGGACGGTTCAGGAGGAAGAGCGGGAGGTGTCCCACAGATAGAGGACGGCTCAGGAGGAAGAGCGGGAGGTGTCCCATAGATAGAGGACGGTTCAGGAGGAAGAGCGGGAGGTGTCCCACAGATAGAGGACGGTTCAGGAGGAAGAGCGGGAGGTGTCCCACAGATAGAGGACGGTTCAGGAGGAAGAGCGGGAGGTGTCCCACAGATAGAGGACGGTTCAGGAGGAAGAGCGGGAGGTGTCCCACAGATAGAGGACGGCTCAGGAGGAAGAGCGGGAGGTGTCCCACAGATAGAGGACGGCTCAGGAGGAAGAGCGGGAGGTGTCCCATAGATAGAGGACGGTTCAGGAGGAAGAGCGGGAGGTGTCCCACAGATAGAGGACGGTTCAGGAGGAAGAGCGGGAGGTGTCCCACAGATAGAGGACGGCTCAGGAGGAAGAGCGGGAGGTGTCCCATAGATAGAGGACGGTTCAGGAGGAAGAGCGGGAGGTGTCCCACAGATAGAGGACGGCTCAGGAGGAAGAGCGGGAGGTGTCCCACAGATAGAGGACGGTTCAGGAGGAAGAGCGGGAGGTGTCCCACAGATAGAGGACGGTTCAGGAGGAAGAGCGGGAGGTGTCCCACAGATAGAGGACGGTTCAGGAGGAAGAGCGGGAGGTGTCCCACAGATAGAGGACGGTTCAGGAGGAAGAGCGGGAGGTGTCCCACAGATAGAGAACCGTCGAGAATAAGGAGCAAAGGCAGGGCCGGTCACCTGTAGGGCCAGGGTAGGGGAGAAGTCACTTCGCACCCGGAAGACGTTGCAGGAGAAGAAACAGGGGGAGGGCGCATCCCATCGAGGGAGGACGGGATAGCAAGAGAGCCTTTGGGAGGGGCCGCACCGCGATTGGAGGAGGGCGCGGAAGGAGGGACAGTGGAAAAGACCGCCACGCGGATTGAGGACGGTGCAGGAAGAGGGGCCGTTCTGCAGGTGAAGGACAGTTCAGAGGAAGGAGCCGAAGGGGGATCCACGTCGGGTATGCGGAGGACAGCGCAAGAGCAGGACTTGGAGTAGGCGGCGCCCAGTAGAAGGAGCACGATGCAGGAAGAGGGACGGGAGGAGGAGCAGCACCGCAGACGGAGGGCGGCACAGGAGGAGGGACGGGAGGAGAAGCAGCACCGCAGACGGAGGGCGGCACAGGAGGAGGGACGGGAGGAGAAGCAGCACCGCAGACGGAGGGCGGCACAGGAGGAAGGACGGGAGGAGGAGCAGCACCGCAGACGGAGGGCGGCACAGGAGGAGGGACGGGAGGAGAAGCAGCACCGCAGACGGAGGGCGGCACAGGAGGAGGGACGGGAGGAGGAGCAGCACCGCAGACGGAGGGCGGCACAGGAGGAGGGACGGAAGGAGGAGCAGCACCGCAGACGGAGGGCGGCACAGGAGGAGGGACGGGAGGAGAAGCTGCAACGCAGATAGAGGACGCTTTAGAGGGAAGGGCGGAAGGAGTCACGCAAACAGAGGACCATAGGACCAGTATTTTGCTGATGTCGAAATGCAAAGACAAACGACGCACATCACGGCTCTGCTGAAAGGCTTTGGTCTTGTCTACGCAAGCACCCGGAAATTTACCACTTTATGTTAGCAAATGAGTAGTCACATTTCTGCTCGGATTCCAGGTACCCGAGGACGCATTTAGTCCATGAGGGTGGCGGCGCGGTCGGTTGTACAGGCAGGGTGCTGAGCTCAACCGACAGAGATTACTGACAAGAGTGGAAAGGCAAGGCATTCTGCATTGGTTATCCCTTTGCATGGTGCATTATGCAGGCTTTTATCCGATGCAATCGCAGTATATTATCTTTAAACAGCACCACCACATATGCGATATTGAAGACAACACGGCATGACTACCTGCCTTGCATGACATGGATCACGATCCTGCTCGCTGCAAGTTATGAAGCACTCTACTTCGACGAAATAGCACTGCGTCACATGTCTGCAAAACTGCGAATATGCCTGCCGTCACACCATTGCCTGCTTCCTCTCGGGCAAATGGGACGGCGTTCCATGTTGGGCTTATGCGCCAAAATCGCCCAGTTTCACAAAATATTGCACATTGCAGCCAAAAGATGAGGATTGGAGAGGACTACAGCCAAACTTGACAGGTCTACATGGAAATCCTCGATGCTAAAAATTTCATCAAAGCCTGCACTCTGATCCAGGCCGACACCACTCCGTCAGGCAGCGGGCCGCTCTCTACAGCCCGAGCTTTTACACGACGCACAACGCGATGACCGTTCAATGTAATAACCGGGTGCACCATCACTCAAGAGCGCCATTCACCTTTCAGCCAAAGTTCACTTTTATCTAACGTGACAATGAGAACGATTCTAATCCACCATAGCTCAGCCCGCCATCGGCGAGCAGCGACGAACACGGAGCACTCGTTGACCGGCGGCGGACGGGAGTTGGCTGCTACCTGATCTCTCGGTAACGGTGGGGTGTCACATGACGTCTCGCGGGTGCCCGGTGCACACGATCCGGCCTCGGCAACACACGGCCGGCTTCGTGCGACACCGGAGCTCCAGTGAGCTTCTGACGGCAGGCGGCATCGACGCCGCGCGATAGCTCTCCCAGTTGTGACCGCATCACTCCATGGCGGTTAACAAGCATGTTGTCGAAAAAAATGAAGGTTGCAATTGACTTCTGGTCTGGAAAAAGCATGCACAAACTAGAAAAGACCTAGGGACCCCTACTCCGTCGTGGTGCCGTGAGATGTTAGAAAAATGCAGCAAGAGCTCAGTAAATACAAATCAGAGTGTGTGGAGATGTGTCAGTTCCAGCCAACGTCACAGTGTTTGGTCGACTCCACGTCTCGCTGCGGAAGATGTGGCCCATGTTTTCCAAATGGTGCTGTGGGATATCCATATTGGTTCCATCAATATGTATCTCAAACTATATAAAAGGGTTCATGTGTATTTACTTCAGCAATATGCGCTCAGACACGGCAAAGGACTTAATTTTGGCAACAAATAATACTGGTCAATAACACCCTTCTAGCTAATTGAAGACGCTCGGCGTTTCCTAGAGACAGGAAAAGAGCTCAATTCCTTTTAACGACACATTCACTACGTGCATCTTGTTGATTCATGTAACATGTAGTTAATTCGTAATCAAGGGCCATGGACTATTCCAGCCAAAACCGAATCTAAACAAAGTTTAACGCAGGTTTACATTGAAGGAACTGATTTCGCCTTCTGACCAGGGTTGGTATGTATATTTTTGAAGCCGACCAAATTTCTGGAGGCAAAGTTGTCGCCAGCAGCGCAACGTGTAACTATATGACATAAAATGGAATGAGCAAGAATTGGAGTCCACCTCCAAAAAATAAAGAATACACATTCTCATCATCCTCACTGCTTTGCTTAGATTAGCTAAAGACAAAGTATTATGGTGATGAACGAAGCAAAACTTCTGGTAACACCAAGGAAACATTGAACACATCAAAGTACGTTTAAATGCAAAGCAAAGGATACTGTTCCAACTGGTATAAGTGAGGCGAGTGATGAAGTAGTCACAGATGATCAGGGAACAGCAGTCATTTAAATGTTTCTGCACTGATATTGGGTGCAAGTTTAACGACAAAATTCTTAAATCGTCATTCAGTCTACTTGGGCTCATTTCAAACGTTGAAAACCAAATGGATCTGTCACGTTCTAGTGAAGAGGAATCAACTTTTGTCAAAAATGGACTAAATAATGTCGTAGCTGTCGTGACAATGGTCAAACAGTTCATCATGTTTCAACAGCCACTTGTCATTGTAATATTTCCAGGCACTTTCAAAAAAGCTATTTTGAAACCAGCCTTTAAAAGTGTGGACTCCCGATTTGCAAGTAATTATAATTTTTTACAATTGTGTCATATATGTCCAAAATTCTCGAGAAACATATGTGAAGCAGACTCGTCTTTCATCTCAACCAAAGTCACCTACTTAACCAAAATGAGTTTGGACTTGACAAGAACAAAAGCACCCGCATGCCAATCATTCTTCCTCACGATATTATCAGTGAGGCTTTGCAAAAGGGAGAATACAGGCTAGGTTTGTATTTGGATTTGCAAGAAACAGTTGATATTGTTAACACCAACCTTATACGTTAACTTGATGTATATAATGTTCTATGAAGGTCCAATGGCATCTTTTATTCACGTCTGTCTCGCAGAACTTAATAAGTCAAAACTATGAAGAATCTCTTATCATTCAAGAATGTAATAACGGACGTTCCTCAAGGATCAATTTTGGGCAGAAGTTTTTTCATTATATACATGAATGACTTTTCTAAATTCGGCGGTACCATGAATAGCCTCTTTTATGCTGCTTTAACTGCGATTATTCAAGAATAAAGGCGCTGTGGAGCTCCAACACATTGTTTTGTGAGCCAATGCAAAGCCTCTATTTACCCTCAGGCTATCTTCGAAGCTGCCCGGAGATGGGGACTTTGAGCCGCCTACGTAGGAATCTGGCGCAAAATATTTATTTTGCCGGTTTATGCTGTCCGACACCAGGCAAAGGAAATATATCTAATGAGGCGTACATTCACCTAGTCGTGTATCTCGACGGTACGCAGGCAGACACAGCAGAAAAAAACAGTGAATGGAAGGGACGACCGATCACTGTTCATCGCTGCAAAAGGGGATCCCTTGGCCCTAACAGCGATCTTCGCTCGACTGGTCGGTCGCGACCAGAAGGACGGATGAAATTGAATTCAAATTAAAAGCGGGGACAGAACTTCCATGTTTCACATCATATTCAATGCAACGTTTTTTATATGTGATTGTGCCAGTTTTGAACGTACACCCGCATTTATATTAAAGCTCAGTGGGCACAATTGCGGCCTTTAATATAAACTCAACGCGGCCTTGTTTGTGGTGTAAATATCCTGAAAGAGCCCTAAAAAAGAAAAATTCAAGTACCCGGGTGTGCTCTTTGACAAATATGTTATATTTACACCCCACAAAAGTCACGTTGTAAACACACTAAGTAGAAATATTGGAATGTCTTGAAGTATTAGGTACTTCATTTATAAAACAACGCAACATCCGCTGTAATAACTCTTACATTCTTCCCTTTATGAATTATTGCTGCTTCATTTGGGTCGTTGATTATGCTTCTCAAATAGAGAGTAAGGCATGGTTCAAAAAACTTCCTGTGTGTTTGATATGAAACACGTACCCTCCACAAGGCTCGAGCCAGTCTTCAAACGTTACAAAATTTCGAAATTGCTTGACATTGGATAACCCCAAATGTTACTTGTGATGCAAGCATTTCTAGCTTCAAAGCTTCTTACATCATCTTATTAAATATCTAAGCCCCACGAAACAAATGAAATGCACATGAGGTGAATAAAACATGTAGATAACCCATTTTTAAATCCTGCGTTTAGGCTATCTACTACATCTTTATTAGCTTGGTCCTAAGCCATGGAACAGCATGATGGTGTCATGTTCCTCACGAATAGCTGGCGTCCCTAGATAAAAAATTAAATGTTAAGAGTATCATCTGCAAACATTTCGTCAACACATGTAAACGTAACCAACATATCAGAACCCATTGAAATTGTTAATGTTTTGCATTGAACTTGTGTAACCCACTGCACACTTAACCTCCTCCATATTCCACCATCGTGTTCTGACTTATCGATGTTCATCCTCTTGGTGCCCGTACTCATGGCGTCGCCTGCGGAGTTCTTTCAGCAACAGGCTCCTGCTTAGTTGGGTGGACTCCCTGGAGACCCAGTTCGAGAGTCAGCATGAAAATGACCAGGTAACTACCCCTCCGACTTGTGTGACTGTTAACCTTGACAGACACAGTGAATGAATGCTGGTAGTTTATGGGTGGTTCTAACGGGATATTTGAAATGTTGTTTTGAAGATAGGTTATAAGGAGAAGCGAAAAATTAGACAATCTATCCCCAAAACAGAAATGTTTCCCAGATAAGCATACGTCCTCACAAACTTAGGGGGAGGGATGGAGACCTGACTGGAATAGGAAAGAGGAACCTAGGTTTTCCCGGTTACAGATATATGTGACTGGGAAACATTCTCAGTCAGGACAAGATAAAAATTTTCATTAACTTGCGTTTCAGAACCATTCTTACTTCCTGACATTCCCTGTCATTAGGAACCCCTTTCCCTTTCATAAGCCTTCAACGCCGGCCCCACGGCTCAAATCGAAGGGAGGGAGATTGGGACACTAGAAAGGGAAACCGTTTAGTAAATATGCTCCGCGGTGTGTCATTGCTTGAATTCGTCATCGCACCTAGCACAGCATTGTTGGAGATCCAGTTGACTGCCGTTATGTCTGGAAATCGCACTCATGTACGCAAGATATGAACGAACTGATTATCTTTTTTCTCGTTCTTGATCGCTGCATGGCTTATGAATAGACCACCTCCATTAAAGAAGGCGTTCTACAGTTATATAAGCTTTGAATTGAAATAGCCATTTTGAAGACCTTTTGGTGTACTTCACAACCCTGCCCTGCATAAGGCCCAAGTCCATCTAGTTTCGGAGCTACACGCCCGCAAAAATGGGGGGGGGGAGTATTTCGGGGGAGAGTATTTCATACTCACCTTGGCATTCATGGCGCCAAAATATGATGACCTAAACATGATGGCCAAAAGTTACGTCATTCATATCCTGCCATTTCATAAGTCAGGTGACAATAAGGACGAGAAAACATAATGGTCAATTTGTTCACATTTTTCGTTCATGAGCGTTATTTCCAGACATTCCGGCCGTCAATTGGGTCCCAATGAATGTTGTGCAAGGCACGATGACGTATTAAAACAGTAACCCATCGATGAGCATATTTCCTAAACAGAGACATGCTGGTGTCTAGAGCGGCATTTCTTGCTTAAAAGTATGCCAATAAATATAAGGGAGCTTGTTGCACGATACCTTATGCTTGCTTCAATATTTTCAAACGTGAAACTTTCCCTCGGGCGTTTTAATGAATACGGCCCCACGGAAATCAAGCTGTTGTCTACTCACGCCGCCCGCTTCGGCAGCCGGCCTGCATTGCGCCTGACCTATCTCAGGCCTGGCGCACCGACCCCTTACCTGTGGTTCGGAGCAGGGGAAGCAGGCGTGGTGCACCGACCCCTTACCTGTGGTCCGAAGCAGGGAACCCGCCGCCCGGCTGCTTCCAGGGGACAAGCACTGCGGCACAGGCTATACCTCCGGCGGCCAAATCCGTTGGCAGTGCGTACAACGCCGCTTAGCTTTTTTTGTCGGTGTGGATCCGAAGAGATCTTAGGAGATAATATTATCCAGGTCGATATTATAGGGAATTGGTCACCTTCTCAGCTCTACCGAATAAATGCCAAAATAAGTACTTTTGAGCTGAGAACGACTAGTACGACATTGGTTTGGACGAAAAGCGGACATTCGCGGAGAAATGAGCAAATGAAAATCGGTCCAAAATTACCATTAACAATGTTGGCAAGACGACTACCAACGAACAAAAGCCAATGACGGGACTAGCAAGCAATTCCATGGAGATGCATGACATTAAGTTTGGAAGCGAAACATGGTTGCTAATTTCTAAGACAGTACTGACAGGTATGTGGCAAGCAATGCACACAGTCCTCAAGGATAAAGGCGAACTGCCTGGGGAACCGACGCTTCATAGGCTAACAGCTTTGAATTCTAACTAGCCAGCAAGAAAAATTAGATTTTGGCGGCTCAGGCCTTTCGCCCAGGCTGAAGAAATCGAAGGGAAAGTAGCACACACTTGCAATGTCACACATGCTTGCAGCTTTCCTGGATATGGCACGACAGAAGGCAGCTTTAAAACAGAGTATTAACTGAAAGAAAACAATTATCGATTGGCTCTTAGCCTTCCTGTGCCCCTTTGGTCTAAACTACGCGCTGTAGGTCAAAGTGTTGTATTTGCCTTATAATTAAAAAAACGCTGCATGATCCATCCAATAATACAATTGTCATACAGTCCTCAATTATCATGGTTTTTGATCACACCATTGCCCCAACGAGATTTGGGAGCTATAGTTAAGCTATATCTTTTGTCTCGTAACGACAACAGTGAGTAATTATGGCGTGCTGTGAGATCTATAAGCATGATTGAACTCTATGGTCGGTATCTGCCGACCTGCACTGGGCTGCTTGCACCCAGCTGGTTCGCGCCCGGTTTCGTTGCTGACCGCTGCACTGACCGCCGACCGTCATCGCGATGGTTTTGCCTGTACCGTACGTTTGGCAGTGTTCAAGGAAAGAGAAGAGAGCAGAGAGATGAGAGAGAGAGAGAGAGAGAGAGAGAGAGAGAGATAGAGAGAGAGAGAGAGAGAGAGAGAGAGGAGAGAGAAGAGAGAGAGAGAGAGAGAGGAGAGAGAGAGAGAAGAGAAGATAGAGATAGAGAGAGCGAGAGAGGAGAGAGAGTAGATAGAGAGGAGAAGAGATAGAGAGAGGGAGAGAGAGAAGAGAAGAGGAGAGAGAGAGAAGAGAGAGAGAGAGAGAGAGAGAGAGAAGGCGAGGAGAGAGAGAGAGAGTGGAGACAGCTCCCCGTCCGCAAGGAATTTGTGTGTGACCATTTCCCGTCGACTCGCATATGGTGGTGCACACCCACTTTTCAGCAACACCATTTAGTTGCGTCGACCGCTAAGCGTTTTTTTTTTGCCATCGACGCGCTGTGTTTTGTAAGGTCTCCGTGCTACGTAATTAACAGACCAACACGTTTGTAGACGTGTGTGGGCTTGTGGAGGTACGTGCCAAACTAGGGCTGGTTTGGTGGCAATGTTGCCCATAATTGATAAATTCGATGAAGGAAGTTTTCTTCCATTCATCAGCTCCTTCATTGTTCAGGTTCATACTAAGATGTTCCATTCAAGGAGGCTTTATTTTGCATAGCGATTGTGGACGAGATCATGTGATTAGTAAGTACATAATGCCTGTGCTTACTAAGCATATCCTGGGCATTGAAGGTGAGACTGTCAGACCTTAGCCTTCAGAGCTTAAGGGAACATGTGAAGTAAACACGAACTATTATTGAGCACTGAAAAAGGGCCATTCATGGATCCAATCATAAGCAGCCCGCTGCACTTGTCATTGGGAACAGGCTCTCTATATGGTTGATCATTGAGGGTATGTTTCTATGATATGATTTTATGCAGGTTAGCTGCTGCTGTATGGCATAGTGATGCGCAAGATGTATGCAGCTATGCTATCCAAATGAACTCAATTTTAGAGTATAATCCTTGTGCCATGCTGTGCTATTTTAATAGCATTTACTGCACATCATAATGTCTCCAACCAGGGTAGGCACTACAGGCGATGCTCCTGCCCATATCTCACTTTGAAAGTGTCTGGAATACAACTTGCATGGACATACACTGTATGGTATACATAACAGGTATTGTGGCAGCCACACAAATTTCTCTCAATTGTGATGTATTTTGATATTCTTGCAAAGGAAGCTCCTTGGTCGGGCAGTCTTGCCTTATCTTTTGGTCTTGGCATGTCCTACCCAAGGCTTCTTGCCTGAAATATTGGAACACTCACTATTACTTGCTCACATTCAACGTGTTCTGTTATGCCTTTAGCAGCTGTTGCATGTTGTTTAGGCTTGCCACTGCAGCAATTTGTCTTTCAATAAGTGACAGTCCTAAGGTCAGTGTTATAATCTACGACACAAAGGCTTGCGTTGATTGCATTGCCAAATTCATCAAGGACCTATCAAAATTAAGCTCTGTCGTACATTTGTTCTTGGCTTTGAGAAACTCCTGCAAGATTGTTTACGTATATTTGTATCGTAGACTGTACATTTTGTGTGTATTTTTTCAGTGTTGTAGATTGTAGTTGTAAGCTGTATATTTTTGCTTTGAGAAACTGGATTTTGCGATTGTACGCCAAAAATATACGATTTACGCCAAAAATCTACAAATTTCTGTTTTGAGAAACTGGCTACAGGATGTGTTGACACGAGATTTAAGTCCGCACTTCCACCATTGCAGTGAAGTGAACCTTTCTAGTTACTATCATCATTTACGTGCATGCATTACATGCATAAGCAAGGCATCATTTGCATGTGCATAATTCATTTGTATGATCATCTTGTAAGTTTTTCTTTTATGAATCTTGGAAGCATGCATGTCATAAACCGTCTTCTTAGTTCATGAATGTAAACAGACGCGCATATTGATAGTAGTGTGAGTATTACCAGTAGCATTAATAATACTCTTAGCATTGCTATAGTATTAGTATTACTTTATTAGTATTACACCCGTGTTTGTGTTGTTTGTTCTCAGCTTATGGCGTCACCAGGTGACCACAAGTCAACCCCAAGCATTCTCTAGCCTAAAACCTAATTATGTGCCAGCCTATCCTGTCCCATCCCTCTCCAGCATTCAGTACATTAGGGCTAACCACCTTAACCTCCGGCCTCAGATCATATTATGCTGTTTTACTTACTACCACAGATGGTAGATATCAGTCTGGAACAGGCCAGTGCTTTCCTATTGTGATAATAATACCAATGATTGTGTTTCAAAGGCTGACAAATGTCCACAACAAAGTTCCCGAACATTCTAGCAACAGATGGTGAATGCCATTTCTGAACATCGTCCAGTGATTGATCATAACTCCAGTGGTATAATCGTTGGCCCTTAACATGTCTGCAGGTGGGAAGAGAGGCTCAGAAGACATGAATTTATTAACACCATTTCTTCCGTACATGCCCATATCCCTGGGTAATAGGTATTATTCAACTGAGAAAAAAATGCTGGCAAAACTTATCTGAAAGCTGAAAAAAATGAAAAAAGCGTTGGCATAATTAAATCCTGGAATGAAGCAGAGGGAGAGATTTTCCATCTGTCCATGCTATTCAGAAACCTATGACTATAAAATGCTTCATTTGAAGCTTAAAAAAGCTGCGTACAGCTCAATGACTGTGCTAGTATTAAGCAGCTACAAATTTTGAATAAGTGAGGAAAATAAAGTGCCGCTTTTAGGTACCCATTCAAGAATTGCACCAGTTCCGTGTCAAAATCATCTCACAATGAATGCTATTGCCTTATTTCTATTTTAGTTCTATATGCTATGGTACAAGTGTCATCTATATGCCCGGAGTCACTTAAAACTCAACCCAATCCAGTGACAGCTTTTCCCATGGTCAAGTCTACGAATCATGGCAAACATGCCAAAAGGCCAGTCTGGGAACTACGGCAAACATGCCGCTGAGAAGTTTCGGGCAGAGAGATTCTCCTCGAGTTAACGTTATCAACTGCCCCATTTCGGATAGATATTCTTCACTTTTGTTACCCCTAAAACAATCAGACTTTGCCATTTTCAGTGATCGTTCCAACTTTTTACGTCATGGAACACATCTTAATACTCTGAATGGTCGGTTTCAATAGTTCTACCCCAATATTTTGATAAGCCACCCCAAATTGGAAGGATTGCGTCACCTATGCCCCAGCAAGGTTTCGTCAAACTCTGTCATGGTATGGTTTCCTGGCTGTCTAACCAGAGACATCTAATTCTACCCCCAAATAGGACAGTCAGTTACCCCGTCTGACGTAGATTTGTATGATAATATGTGTTCCGGAAGCATTAGTTGTCATCAAAATGGATCATTTTTTGTGGTTTCACCAGTTTTGTGTCATAAAAGCACATCATCATACCCTCAGCATCCAATCAAGCAGTTCTGTCACAACGTTTTGATAAGCCCCCCCCCCCCCAAACTGAAAGTTGTGCCTAGTTGTAGCATACCTCTACCCAACGAGATCTCGTCGAAATTTGCCCTGGATTGCAGATATCAATCTGCATAGGGCCACATCACTTCCAGCCATCAACGTCGATACATCAACGTACCTTCCTTAATCACTATCTAACACACTAATCACTAACACACATCAAATAACATTGATGGCATGTGCCGGAGGCTTTTCAATTGCATATCGAACTATTACCACCCTTTATCAGTGCGAAGAAAGACATTTACCTGAATGCTGACGCCACTGACATGAAAATTGCGATCCCCATCAAGGAAAACTCCCTGCTCGGCACCACGGCGAAATCACTTCAGTCAGCTTCTAATCGCATAACTTGCAAAGGCGCAGCCAAGTAGGGCCGGAGGACCCATACATTTTTCGAAGGCCAGATTTTTTAAAAATTTTCACAGCAGATGGTCCCTGACAGAAAGTTAAAAGTCAGCATAGTGGTCAATCACTGAGCACAAGGCCCCTTTCTTAATCAAATCCTGGATGCGCCCCCAGCCACTTCCACGCGACGTGACTCAGTGCAGCAACCAGGTGCAAGATTGGGCCCCCTGAGTCCCATTCTTCAAAAGCCAATTGAAGCCCATTCCTTACTTTGGGGTTAGCCCATTCATCCCCCATTTACGACATCACGACCCGAGCCCGTTGCCTTCTGGACCGAGAAGCGCAGTGTGTTTGTTCACAAGTAAGCCGCGACTGCGCTGTTGAGTCTTGTATGTCCGACAGAAGGGGTGGTCTCGGTTTCACGTGCAAAGTGGGATCGATAATGATGCATTTTTACCGCAGATGACTTGCCAGAGACTGTTTTTCGAATCATATCAAAATGCGTCATTCCGCACTATATTTCTCCTGGCGATTGGACCAGCTAGTTCTACTTGTGCCCATATTTGGAATAAATGCGTTCTCCATTGGCGAGTTTCTATGAAACCACCTCCAGTGAGCGCAGCTCGGGTCGTAAGTCAATGAGAAACAGTGCTCTGTTCGCTCGTATGACGCATATTTGTCGTCAGCAGTACCCATATCACTAGCCAATCAACTATGCATCCTTTCGTACCTCCATGCCCTCCAAAGCTATCAACAGGAGTGAAAGGTCACCTGTCACCGACGAAATTGGGACTGTCTTAATTGTCGCGTGAAACCAACTTTTTAAGAAACGTTGCGATGTAACTATAAATGCGATGCACCACCAAAAACAAGAACAAATGAAATCCAATGCAGCGTAACCATCAAACATTTTCTATTCGGCAGTTCAATCGCTGGCTATCAAACACTGAATGACGGTTGAGACTATTTGATAAAATAACCAGATAAAGGCAAACTCATCATAACCAGCCTAGAGGCATGTAGTTGCTCATTCAGTTGGAGTGGGGTTGTGCCACCTAGTCAGGGATGTAGTTTCCTCTTTTTGAGAAATTTTCACCGTTATTTATTTCCTATTATACTGTAAAGCTTTATGCCTTTAAGCTGTTCAGCCCCTCGAAAAGATAATTTGAGAAACTACACCCCTGCTTTCAACTCTGAAAATACAGTGCGTGAAATCTGGGGAGAAACATGCTTTAAGGGTATTTCGGAAGCAGACACACCCCTACGTATTTTGCAGAACCGCGTCCCTGTAGTCATACGTTTGCCGACAACATGCAACAAATACCTGAAACGACATCACTTTTGGTTTTGTGACGCCATCGTACAATCAGCTGGAAACGTTGGCGAACTTTACTGTTTTAGCGTTATCATAACCAACGCAAAACTCGCACTTCTTAACGTAACACTAATTAATTAGTGAAAACCTACGCAAAATTTGTATCAGGAAATAGAAACGACATTTTTCAAACACCTCCAGCACCTTAACAATATGGTGGAAATAAAAAGCGTTTTATCTCTTACACGGTTTTACATACACACCTGCCAGATCGACAGGGCTTTTAACGCTATTACCAGGAACGGTACGATAGCTCCTGCGGAAAGTGACACAGCGCCTTAAAAACTGACGGTTACGTACGTTTTTTACGCCGGTCAGCTTCTCACGGCATGAACACAACCAGCGGCTGCCCATAGCCTTGCAGTTAAAGGGAATGTTCAACATTTGAAGATATTGAGATAAGCATCAGATATGATGGGGAGTGCTAACTTGTAGCTGTTAAAAAGCCTTCAAGGTTTAAAAGCAACCGTAAGTAACAAAATTTCAAGCTTTGTAAAAATGCGACCGATTACGTCATTGCTTGATGGCATTATGGAACGGTTTTTTGACGACGGCAATACCTGGCAGCATCTGGCAGCCAGACCTAAAGAATACCTCAAAACGCACGAAAGCTGACGGCAACCGGCCATTCTCATCACGGGCGCTGTGTTCGTTGGCGGATTAGTGAATGCCATGTTTGTGAATTTGTTTGTGTTGGTACTGGTCGAGGAGAACCTTTGGTGGACTGTTTGACATAGGCAACATAGCGATCGCCAGCGTTTAGAGCAGATTATTAGTATCAAAGCGCGATATGCTGTAAAGACTGTCATATAGCGTCGTGAATCTCTTACCGGAACCTGCCAAGTACTGTTGAGGATGCCAATACTGAATTGCCGTTTTATCCCTGCCTGTAGTACTGCAGTCCTGACATTGATATCATGTGATGTGAACAGTAGTTACTTTCTTTATTGTTTGTGACTGGAAATGCAGCTGCGTGCAAAAATTAATAAAGATGTAGCATCGCTCTGAATTGATTGCCAAAGCATTATGCCTTTGGTACAGGTGGTAAGGTTGAGCTACCAATAATGTTTTTCTTGCGTAGGATCATTTATGTAATTACTAGTTAACATGTTATAAGCATTGTGGCGCATCGAAAGTCTCGCTGGTGATGGTCCTCCGGCGTTATCAAATCAGCTGTAACCAGTCATTCATAAATCATGAGCTGTCATCTCATAGGCTTGACATAGAGTAGTCAACCAATGTGGAACCCTGTGGAATGGCACAGGCCATCAGTGTCATCGTGGCACTACCTCAGTGCTGTACTGTGGCATGATATAATGAATAATGATATGGTTTTTGCTCTGTAACCCCTGCTGCTTCCACAACAGATTTCATCATGAGAACATGGGTCAAGCATGCATTTTTGTATTAACTCCGCACCTGGCATGCGAGTGACCAAAAACACATGATACCATATACAGATCACTTTGAGTAAAGCACACAACCAATAAGTGGTATCACTTGCTCAGCCTGTTTTGGGAATCCACAAAACATAGGTGACAAAGATGCAAACACATCATCTGCTTCCACAGCCATACAACATGCTGCAGCCTTCAGGCTGCTTCAGTCAAAAATAATGTTCACGCAAGAAATAACGCATGCATGACAAGAAAGTATCACATGTAGTTAAGTGCTACTGCAAATCTGCTGACCTTGCACAACACTGGAGACATGACAAGTGCATGTGTTATGGTTAGATGGGCGAAATGCAAGAAAGTGATGAAGCTGCCAGTGCTGCCAGTGCTGCAGTGCAGAAGCTGCACACAAGGGTCATGATAAAGGTATTATTAAGTCCAATCCCAGAAACCAACAGCAATACTTCTCCACCTTTCTCAGCACCCGGCATCTCACACAAGTTGCAGTGACTATGACAATGATGACTTACAAGCAATGACTGCCTGCATACAGAATTGGTTAATACATTAGCGTGTGCACCCATAATAATACAGCACTTTGTTTTCAGAATTCTTAAGTGAAAGACAAATTTGCAAGGCTGCATCATGCAAGCTCATACGAAGCATGTGCACTAACGAGCTGAGCTGACCTGTTGCTGTTGCCTAAATGAATTGCTAATATAATGACATGCAATGTTTATACTGTAGTACTGTAATATCTCAATAGCTTAAAAAATGTAAGCAAGATCATATTGAAATGGCAAATTGCCTTTGAACATCCCTGCAGCATGGGTGCCAGTATTTCTTTCAGTTTGCTGACATCACTACCTTGTCATGTTCAAACGTAAACCTAAAGATAGAGGCAGGTATCAATGCATCACATTTTAATTGGGACTCAATATATTTAAAGAATGTCAAAACAGTGTTGTCTCTCAGAGGTAAAAACCTCACGTGCACACTCCCCGTCACATCAAGATCAATACAAACCACCGCCACGCACCACCAGTGATCACACCCTTTTCAGGCACCTGATTCACACTCTGTTGTCATATAAGTGTAATCCCACTCTTGCACCACCCGTGGGACTATCAAATTGCAGGTTTTCTCGCAATTTCCGCACAGGTTTTCGGTTATAACACCGCATTTCATCGTGAGCTCCCTCTAAAACAAAGTTCCAACTGTGTTCATGGTAATACAACTAAAGAGGTTGTATTTTCAGAACACAAGGTCTTTGTTCAAGATTTAAATTTGTCCTACAATGTGTCAAATATTTATTAAAATGTAAATATAAAGTTACTGTAATACTTCCCTAATTCTATAATGCCCTACTAGCCCATAATCCTGCGCAAGGTTCCTTACTCCTGTACACAAAGCGCCAATCGATCTGTCTACAAGAAATATGTTTGCAAAAGAAAAGCCACTAGCAGGAGATAAAGGCAGATTTGCCGGCACGCCTACCGCTTTTAAGGCATTCGGGAAAGCACCGTTCTTTTCTATACTGTACTTTTTTGCAGACAGTGGCGTTCTCTTTTCATAACACTGATCTATGGTCCTGAAATAGGGCTCACGATTACGTTCGCGAAACGCATTCAGCAGCGAAATCTAAGTAACAGCCAATCACCTTCCGCAGATTGTATCACACGTGCCGCATCATTGCTCTTGCGAATGTATCAGCGGCCACGCTACTTTGACCATAAACAGAAAACGGCCTGCAATATGACGGCAATCGTATGACGTTTCTATAGCACCAATGCCAAGGTGACTTTGAAGTAGTCTCTCGATAAACCTTTTCGCACTTTTGCGTGCGTATAACTCAGGAACCAGAGGAATTTGGGCCTTAAAAAGGGCATGGCCGTTAACTGCATGAAAAGGTCTTCAAGATGGCTTTTTCAATTCAAAGCCCCATGTAAAGGTGGAACATTCCCTTTAACCCAATTCACTACAGCACGGCACGCACTCGAGCCCATCTGCCTGAAATGCACAACGTTTTAAAACGCGACGTAGCAAACTGATCACGTTCGTCGCAAGATGCTGTGACCAACCATCATTCTTACGACTAGTTGTGAGCCTCGTTATTTGGTTCTTTATGCTGTTCAGTATGTGAAGTGAATCTTGGCTGAAAAACCTGTGAAAAGCACTGATCTGAGAGACATTAGAAAAACACTGTGTCACCACTGATCTGTGACCTAAGCACTGATATATTAAGTTAGTAGTATATTCCTGTCACATGCCAAAAACTATTCTGATTAAAGGGACTATATTTGGCAACATGTTGTGGGTCAACTTGCTTATACAGCGAAACGTCAACATTTCGACGTGTGGTCTACACATGCACATACAGCAAGCGTTAGTACGTACGGGCCAATACTGAGCCACACTAAGATGAGTTTCGCCTAGCTGGTATAGGCTGTTGTAATATTGCCCGTTCTGTCGTAATTCACTTTCACTTTCACAATCCCGTGACCAATTGGCTAGCAAAAGTGTCGGTGTTTGTCGCCGACCATATCTGGTAAATCTGAAGCTACTAAACCTTAGGTTTTAGCTTAGATCATCGCTTTTATTCCGTGTTCAAAACACTGTGCTAAGAAACTGTTTTTCGCCACACTCATTTTTTAGCTTTCGTTACAATCCAGCTGTCTCGCTCCTTTTGTAAAGGTGAACAACTCCCTTGGATTGCTGAGGTTTGCCTAGCCTTTGAACAACGTAAAATATTGTGTTCTTAGTGTATTTGAATCATAAGGTCTGAATCACAAACTTCAGCTCCCGCAGCTTGTAGCTTGCTCCCGTTTTGCTTGCTCCCGTGACTCAGCAGCTTGCTCCCGTTTTGAGCGTCAGTCTGTCGAATCTTTGACTGCCATTACTGTCGCGCCACCGAATCTTGTTACGCCTGGACCTGTGCTCGTGAAAGCCTGTTGCTCTCCATGCGCGGTGAGTGGGCCCGGCCGGCCTGATCACCGCGGCGGGGTCACGGTGCCTGGGAGACGCGGCCGTACCCAGGCAGCGCCAGACGGCGCGGCGGCGGCCGGTCCGCGCCGCCGCCGGCCGCTGGCAACGGCCGACGCCGCCGCCGCCCAGGCCGCCAGACGGGCGTACACCGACACGGCCGGGCGGGGCGGGGTCGCCGACAGGCGCTGCATAACAGCCGCGGTACCCATTGAGGCGGGCAGCCGTGACTGGGCCGCGCCACCCGGCCGCGCCGCGCCAGCGGCCTCGCTCCGCAGCCGGCGCCTGCTGGGCGGCGAACGCGGCCGCGCCGTCGGTCGCTGGGTCACGTGCTGCCTCTGCCGGGGGCGACTGTCGCCCGGTGAACTCAAGCATGTCATCTTCAAACCACGCCTCGTATGCCGCGTCGGCGGGACGGACAGCGGAAGCTGCTGCGTGGAGTTTCCGAGAATTCCGTCATGTACTAATGAGCACTGGAGCGACCTTGTGCGCCGCGCTGGGCGGAACTTACTCCGAGCTGCCTGTGGAGTGAATTAAGCTCACCAGTCCGGCTGTCATTCAGAGAGCACTAACCTGCTGAAGTGTAGACAGGGCTTTGTCCGAATCAACGCGAAATTTGAAAGAGGATTTCTTAGAAATGGAATGCCACGGTGCTCCTGCAAGCCACGCTGAGTGGTCGAAATAAGCACCACGTGATTCAAAAGGCCGTGAAATGTTGACAACCAATTCCGACAGCAATAGTCGCATTTTAAAGACAAGTGACCGGCCAATAGGCTTTGCTGGAAAGTTAGTGTAACCGAGCGATATTCTAGCGTGATAGGGCCCGTAATTCCTCTGATGTTTCGTGAGCGAAGCGAATGAAGACAATCATTGTTCCATGCTATGCAGTTATAAGAACACAAACAGTGGGACAACACAATATTAACTAAATCGGCTGGTATCATCATGTGGAATATCAGCCCCATTTCATAACATAGCAAAACCCCGGTTCTGAGGTGCATTGCCGGTTTGTCGGAACGGAGATAGTGGCTCCTATTGCTTAAATAAACAATTTCACTATGTGATAAACATTTAGTGATTACCACCGTTTACCTTGTTCAACAGAGCGTCAAATGAGCCACATTATCATGACGTCAGAAGATTTAGCATGACCTCGACCAGCATTCAGTCCCGTGCCGCCTCGGTCGGGGAGTAGGCGCTAGCACGCGGCTCGCTTCCCCGCCGCAAGCCGTTCTCAGCAGCGATTGAGCCAGGTGTTCGGCGCTGAGGCAAGGGCATCCCTCCCGCCTTCTGGCCCAATCTGTGACGTCACCTAGCCGACCGGTGTTCCGCCGAGACGAGCACGTACTGCGTACTTGGCCTGGGACGGGGACATGTCTGAACGCTGGTGAGCGGCGGCTCTCCAGTCGGCTTCTGGTGGCGCCTCTACGTCGCCGCGGGCCATTGACGCCGTCGGCCATTCCGCGGCAGGCCCATTTGTCCGCCGATTAATCGGCGGTAGTGATTTAAACTCTCACCACCCTCATCGAGGAGTCTTTCGGGCGCCTGCCGTTAAAGAGACGGTCGTCACAGTTCACGGTCTTCCGAAGTAAGATGCTCGGGCCGACCTGGCTTTACCCCGCAGAGGACAGTGGATGCGTTACGGCAATCTTACACAGAGCTGCACAGAACTGATTGCCACGCCAGTCTTCAAGCGACATTCGTATGTTTCTTACAAGGTGGCGGCACTGTCGGGACAGCCACAAAATTTGCCACGCAAATAAACAGAAAGCCCTGGTTATCTAACTCCCGTAGACTGCGTACCTTTTCCAGGCGCGTCTTTAACTAGGGTATTCAACGGCGGGCTAGGCCACATGCGATAGTAAGGATTCTTTTCGCTACGGTGTGCCGAACTGAACTAAAAACTCGAAATGAAGACCAGTGAACAGGATGGGGTCCAAAGCACCCCGGTGCCCGGTCTGGCATCATGAGGTGAACCGATGACCCTCCGGGCTGCGTCAAACTTAAAGTAAATTCTCACATTTGAAGATATCGAAGTATCAGATATGATGAAATCAGCTCACTTATAGCCATTGATGTACTCAAGGAGAAAAAATCTGTTCCTAACAACAAAATTTCTGCATTTAGCACATGTGCTTCTCAATACGCGTATATTCAAGCGTTCAAAACAGAGCCCGAAATCATTCAAAAAGGCGTCATTTTCTGCAAAGAGTAAAAAACTTTGACACACTCTTCTGCCATGTGGCCGAGTTTGATTGAAAGCCTGTTCACACCACCAACTGTATGGGTGTGAGACGTCACAAAGCGTAGCGCGTGGGGCGCGTGGTAACGTCACGCACTACAGCTTGGCGGAGCAGCTGGGCCTGGCCCGACACCTCCGCTGCTGGCGGCACGGCATATGTGTCCCTCGAGACGCTGAATGGGCTTGTGGTGCCCGCGCCGCAGTCGGTCGGACTCATTTGCTGCTACAAATCGAACGGCGAATGTTTTATCACGGCTGCTCCGTTCTTCGGCAACTGCTTTGCTTGGCGTTGGCACGGGTGATGTGCGTTATCGCTGCCCATAGAAATCCCCAACTGGTTTGGCCCGTTCGATGGGTAGTCTTGCGTCTTATGTCTGGGTGATTGGCACCCGGAGATGATAACATTATAAACTCATGATGTGCGCTTATGGTTTGGCTTACATGAGGAACCTTAGGTTTTACGCATTAAGTTGAACCGTACTGAAGTTTGATATCAATCCACGTTGCACTTTCTCGTATTCGTGTCAGAAGATGTAGATTAAAGACTCACACCAGCCCCCGCGTCGTACAAGCTAATGTGCTGTTTCTCCACGGCCAAAGCCTTGTGGTTTCTATTAATACATAGAATAGTTTGCATTCTGAGAGAATGGGGCTGAGCAGTAGCATTTCAGCATATGTTCAAATCATACGTTCAACCATGCTTAAGGTGTATTTTGTTTTCCACCTCAAAGCCCTTAACTTAACTAAATATGCGGAAAGACAAACACATAGTTCTGGTAATTTGAACTCCTTCCAGAGCCTGCGAACTCATCCAATAAGTTTGCGAGCCAGGGCACAATAGCCTTCGTTACGGAAAAACTTGGAAATGATCCGCAGTTAAGCAAAAAGAAAGAGACGGGAATCGTTCGGTCTTCGAACGAAAAGAGTGGCAGACTTTTGGTCCGGAGACCTGCATCATTATAGGAGAGAAAGACCTTTAGCTCCCGGTTTTCCGGTATAATGAGCTCAACGTTCTGATGTTGAGTTAACGGGCTAAGAGAATGAGCAGGGCTCAGAACATTGGGAAGTGTCAATACCCTGATTGTTAAGCACTATAACGTCATTTAACTCATGAGTTATGACATTTTGAAGGTAATGAAATGAACGTAAACGATTTGGGATTGCATCAAATATTTTTTGGTAAAAAGATCGCAAAACGATGGCGCTGAACTTGGTGTCTCGTGATACAATTGCCCATATGAAACTTATCGGAAGTAGAGTGCACTACAGGTAGCAGACATATTTACAGTGAGTAGAAGATGAAGAAGAAAGATGCACGAAAGTCAGCTAAAGACTTGAAACCATGTTCAGATAGCGGTACATTATTTCAAAACCTACGAAAACAGTTGAAAATAAAAACTATTGATTCGAGATGCAATCAAACCGAGAGAATGCTTGTCAAACTACATACATCATAGCTCTGGTTAGGACTGGGGCTCAGCTTTTTGACCCAGCTCATGCCTGATCGGGCTCATCCTGAGTCATGCTTACTAGGGCAGGTATTCCAAGGCAAAAAGGCCTGTCGAAAGCATTCTGAAAGTTTCAAATTCCCTTTTCTAACTTACATTTCTTTTCACTAACTTATGGCTTCAAACCTTTCGCATTCGACTTTGTTTATCTATGGCTACTAACCCATGACTATCAAACTTAACATTGCAAAAATCTGGAAAATCCGCGTTCAGCGGCACATTCTTGGCTCTAAATGCACCCGAGGTCACCGTCCAGTACATTTGGAGCCAGTGGTTTTGAAGGTGATGAAATACATTGCATAAAGGCTCGCAACCTGTCATGAGGGCACGCGTGCTCAAGACAGTATGAACTCGTTGCTTTGTGTGTGTGTGTGTGTGTGTGTGTGTGTGTGTGTGTGTGTGTGTGTGTGTGTGTGTGTGTGTGTGTGTGTGTGTGTGTGTGTGTGTGTGTGTGTGTGTGTGTGTGTGTGTGTGTGTGTGTGTGTGCGCGCGCGCGCGCGCGTGTGCGCGTGCGTGCGTGCGTGCGTGCGTGCGTGCGTGCGTGCGTGCGTGCGTGCGTGCGTGCGTGCGTGCGTGCGTGTGTGCACGTATCATTGGGACTTTGCGAAGCGCTCATACGGACACGGCAACATCAGGTGTTGCATCTTTTGCAACATCCTTTGTCAATGATGGCGCAGGAAGTAACCAAGGTCAAGGTCATAGGTCATGAACAACTTAAGTTGACCTATAATGACCTCGTGGAAGCACATCAAGGAGTGAGTCGACTTGTCCTGTTGTCTTATGGAGAGTTCTATGGCGACAGGAAAGATCTGACTTGGCCTGGTTTCAACTTGGTCCGATAGATCAACCGTCTTAGATAATGCACACGAATAAAATAATCGCACATTTTTTAATAAAACATGTGTCTTAAATAATTGCAAGATATTTAAAACACACATACTTAAATCTAATTGCAGGAAATTTAATGATATACATACTTCAAACCATTGCTAAATAATGCGGATCATTAAGTTAACACGCCCTCGGGCGGAGGCCAATCCGACCCCCAAAGGGTTTTTCCGGAATGGTTTCCAAACGGCGGGGCGCAGCCGCGCCAAATTTTGCATCGTTGTAGAGCACTGAATCGCGGACCGTTTGCAATCTAGCTTTAGGTGTACCTTGTTAGGTCTCTGACCTACGGCAGGTCAAATTCAGGCCATGGACTCGCGAGGTTAATTTCCAAGAGATCGTCCAATCTGATGCAGGAACAGATAGTTAGATAAAGCCATACATCTCTGAGACGCTTTCTTAGGCAACACAACAATTTAATGAATAAAGTTTACTGACCTAGGGGTCGCGTATGAATGTCAGACGAAAGTTAAAACCAACCTGTTTTATTACTCTAGAACTTGTTGTATGGGATAGTTTCTGGTGCTCATTTTGAATCAAATGATAACAACAACCGCAATATATATCTTGCATGGGCTTCTTCAACGACAGAATAGACCACTGACCTAAAATCACCCCGGCCAACATTTTAGTTTTTAGGATCATACTGCCTAGTGTAATATTTGTCGCCTATTCAAATGCAAAACTTTGAAAAATCTTAATAATTTGGGTCACCATGATCTTCGAAATGTCAAACGAGGTTGCTGACCCAAAGCGAGCATATACCTTGCTTAGAACAGGTATTTAGGTTCCTGGGGTACTTTCGACACCATCGTGGAGTTTTACTTTTTTACTTTGTTTGACCTGAAGATCATTACCAAGGAATCCTTAACTTTGACACAGGCGAGTTCATGTAGACGTCAATACCCCCTGTGAATTTAGTGTCTCTAGCCATCTTAGTTTCTAAGGTCTCAGTGGTGGATAGGGGTTGTCAAATTGACACCCCACCCGAGCGAAGCGTATCCAACCGGCCAACCGGGCGCGTGTTAATACGATCAATAAATGAACATGTAGCTCGTGCAATAGACTTCAACCGCCCTTATTTGGCGCTGGCCCTGGGCGGCCCTGGCCCAGCGATAGCCTTGCGTTTGGCTGGCCGGGCTCACAGAGTGCGGCAAACATGATCAAAGCATTAGTTTGACCAGAGTATGTAGAGCTCTGCAGGCATGCAAAACGAAAACGCTAACCTTAATTATTATAACGTTTCAAAGAAAGGAATGGGTTGGTGGCAGGTGGAATACTACATTTATCTATGGCTACTTTCTGCTTTGCGACTGTTGCGACTGTCTTTTTCATTGTTTCTTCGCTGTAATTGCAGCGACTTGTTCACTTTCTCTTTCTATGGTGTTATCGCATGGTTCTGTTGCCACTGGATTGCGCCTGGGACACTCCCGGCTGCGTGAAAACAGGTGGCAGTTAGAACAAATAAATTGCCAAACCTAAGGTGTTGATTATGTGCGGCGCTTTGGCTCAGTTTCCGGATCTCTGATCAGCATTGGGTGATATCATTAGGTGCTGTGGAAGTTTGCGAAATACCGAGACCCGCGGGGATCACAGAGATAGCTAGGCTCTGATGAGAGCACGTTCCTGTCAGGGTCCAGAGGCAGCCTTAAGCAGCCCTTTGGGAGCTATGTACATAACTTCATTAACATAATGGAGCCGAATTTTGATGGGTTCCTTGAATGTTTCAAATTTTCGAAAAGGACTGGGAGCGACGAGGACGGAATCCGATGCCCCAGAATTGCTACGTCGATAGTGGTCGCGGAACTGTCGTCGGCAGTCTCAGATGGTCATGTTTCCCAATGACGGCTTGATAGCTTTCATATCGACGACGTCGTAATTTCAGCCAAGGCTGGAACAATTCCGTTGAAGGAAGTCTGAGGTCAGGGTCCAAAGGCTATAGTCCTGGTAGCTTGTTTAGGTATGGGCAGATTTGGTAAATATTGCAGGAGTGCCCCTTTATGTGCTTCATTTACATGTACTAGTTTTGTTAAATAGTTAAGCATACTATGGTCTTACAACATGTAACTAACTGACTTTCAATGAGCACTCCGGCAGTGACTGGCCGGATTGGCGAGAATCAGTTTCAGGGCATTGCGCCTGTGGGACTGAGCCCGTATTTCAGAGCATTGCGCCTGTGAGACTGAGCCCGTACTTCAGAGCATCGCGCCTGTGGGACTGAGCCCGTATTTTCCGCATCATGCTTATGAGACACATTTGAAATACACTTTGAATCTTTCGACATTTTTTACATATTATTTTTGTGAGGGAGATTTTTGCCACGGAGTGAAAAACTGGACGGAGGATGTCGCGGGCATTCCACCGTTTCCCTTCTACCACGCGCTGGAACATCTTCAAGAGATTCGAATGTCCCCCACCAGTTGGGCACGAGTGCCACACATGAAAACATACTTAAAATGTTTTCCTTACGGTCCGTTGCGTTGTAACATGCCACTGATGTTACCGGAAGACACCCAATTCGATTCATTTGTCCATTCTTATCAAGCTCTAAACATGATTATTCCAGATCGTGCGGAAGCTGCGCACACCAAGCCCATGGGAACGCCTAGGAGCAGCGCCACCAGAGAGGCAGGGGGGCAAATATCGCACCCTCCCCCCCCCCCCGACGATTATACTCGTATCTCCCTTCCTGTCTGCTCTCTGCAACAGGGAGCTAGAATCGCTTTTGAGGTAGGCTGAGAGTGAAAAATTCCATCGCAAAATACCATGCGGGAGTGAAAAAATCGATTAAAAGAAGATGGAACTTATGAGCTCGTGACTGATGCTTCAGCAAACAAAGACATCCATTTTAAGTTGGCATGGACGTAATATCAGGAACCTGACAAAACCATTTCGCTTTTTAACATCTTAGGTCATTAAAGTGAAACAATACATTAACACGCGCTCGGGTGGGTGGGGGCAAATTCACCCCCGAGGGCTTTTCCCGAATGGTTTCGAACGGCGCGGCGTAGCCGCGCCAAATTTTGCATAGCTGTAGAAAGTTTTATAGTGGTTCGTTTGACATACAAATTTTGGATTACCTTGTAAGATCGCTGACCTATGACAGGCAAAAGTCAGCCTATGGTTCCAGCGAAGGCAATTTCTAGGGAATCCTTCAATCTGATACAACGGAGTGTTTGACGAAGACGTACATCTCCGATATGCTTTCTTAGGCACCACAAATATTGAATGAGCAAATAACGTTGACCTAAGGTCAGGTATGATGGTCAGACCAAGGTCAAAACCAACCTGATTTTAGGGCTTGATGCATGGGATAGTTTCTGATGCTCATTTCGAATTTGTTGACAGCAGGAACCGCATTATACATCTTTCATTTGACTTCTTAGATGCCAGAACAGGCCACTGACCTAAGACGACCCGGGTCAAAAGTTTTGTTTCAGGAATATACTGTCTAATGTAACCTTTGTCGCTTATTCAAATGCAAAACGCAGATCAGCCTCGCATCATTTTGGTCACCATGACCTTCTCAAAGGGTCAGACAAGGTCAATCACCTCACATGGTCTTGTGACCTTTTCCTTAGAGACAGTTGTCTAGGTTCTGGGGGCGGTTTGGAGAGCAACCTGGAATTTTACCTTGTTTGACCTTATTCGACCTGAAGGTCATGACCTAGGAAGCTGAAACCCTAACCTAAGTGAGTTCACGTAAAGGTCAAGACACTCTGTAAATTTGGGGTCTCTGGCTTTCTTAGTTCCCGAGATCTCAGAGGGGGGGACCCCCCTCTCCCACCTGAGCGAAGGGCATCTAGCCGGCCAACCGGGAGCGTGCTAAATCATAGTACTTTCATGACAGTATTATGAGCATAACAAATTATTAACACCAATAATTTGATGCTGCACGTTTCAATTCCCTCCTACAGCACTTCCAAAACAAAACAAAGCAAAAGAGTTGAATAACAAAATAACAACAGAAAATTCAACAAGCATAAAACACTCAAACAAAAAAAAACCTTGGACTACCACACATCAGCCCATCACCAATTCAAACACAATATACATACTTCTGGCTTCTGTTAAGATGGTGTCAGGGAAAACAAACATTTTGCCACTGTTTCTTACAAAATACCAATGCTTATTTCCATGAAAGTAGCATATGCCTAACCTAAAGAGGCCTTACATCATCTCATCCTGTATAACCTGTTTGTATCACAGCAGCAGTTGTGAGTTACTGATTCTTGCACAATTCCTATTGCCGCTTGCCATGCACTTGATCAACTTAACCAAACATAGAGTTACCCATATGATGAACATCATCTCAACTCACCTACCTGTTGACAGCAGCACTTGTAATAAAACATGATATTTAAAGCTAGTTTTTGGCTGGTTCCAACTTGCATTTTTATTCACTTCATTTGTGTATGCTTGTTGACATCAGACAAAGTAGACAACACACAAATCAAAACACTTTACATCACTTTGAGCAACTTTGTTGTTTTGATTGTCATCGTTAACCTATGTCAAGGGCAATAATGGATATGCTCCACAAAACAATCTCTCTTCTCCAAAAATAGCACAACTTCTAGATGACCATGCCAGTAATGCTGCTTGCCTTTTCAGCTGCAGCAAATGGATCCATTTGGGCGTGTTTATTCATATTTAATGACAAAGTTTGAGATGTTGGCTTCATATTTTAAATGGGGTGGACTATTTGCTACGTACCAATATTTAACTCATGTCATACTTGCTACGCAGATTAGAGTATCCCGTTTTAAGAATATAGTGCATATATACAGCATAGTCATTTGCCGACCAGCAAACCATGACAACTATAGAAAACATGTGGTTAAAGCAGCCATAACGGACCACTTTAAGAAATTTGGGGCAAATAACCAAGAATATGGAACAAAATAAGCCCATTGCATGCCTTGTGGCATCATAAGTTGTCTTGTGACAAAACTCGATGCATTAAAACAAAAAAAATGGCTAAATCTGGTTACCAATCATGTGTTGAAAGCAGGTAAGATAAGCAATTACTTGGTCCACAGGAGACTTACTGGCTTCTTCCTGCTCCCCCCAAAACAATGATTCAGTACCTTTTGCATGGTCTGCTGGCAGACAGAGTCATCCGACTCACCCCCAAATATAAATATCAATCATGCCCGCCAACCTTCGAGATTAAAATGCGAAACAAGTAAGAGGTGCGCATGATAAACATCTCCAGAGGGCAGAATTTCGCCATCAAACACTTCTGTATTAGCTGCGTCAGGTCTGTCCCAAGGCTCTATATGGCAGCATTTATTCTAATGCTAAGGTCTCGCCAGGTAGCCTAGTGAGTCAGACACTCGAAAGGCTTGAATTTATCGTTATTGAGCACCGCCATGAATCAAGAAAACGGTTAACCGAAGGTTTAAGAGGGCACAAATGGCGATAAAAATAAGTTCCGTGCTTCAAATTGTCTCCTTCATTCCCTGTGAATTGTTCACGCTTGGGTGTACATCAAACATGTTTGGGCGGCTGGCGAAGTAATCCAATTTATGCATAAAATACGTACAAGTTTGCAGCTGGAGCATCTTGCAGAGAAATTGGTCACAATTTTGAGCAGCAGATGGTACCTCTAAAGACAATGGAAAAGGAAGGAAGAATAAAGCGGTGTGACATTGGTATGATACCAAGAAAAACAAAAGTAGCTAAATAAATATAAAGACTGGTACTTTTCTCATAATATGTTGTAGTCAGCTGATTTGACGTAAAATCTGGTGATAGAAGTGCTGAAATGGTAATATTCATCTTTTAAGTTTAATTTATAAGACATTTCTTGAACTTTTCACTAATGCATTTCGGGAGTGATGGAATTTAGTGGTCAAGTGTCCTCGGGAAAAAATAAATACGTGGAGCAAAATTCTCTACCTGGCCTTGCTGGTGTTTGCACCAAGCCTGCTTTCGTAGTGTGGTGGTGAGACCAAAAAATAGGGGATGCGTGAAAACCATGCTTTTGGCGCACAGCTGCAAATTGTGATGAATTTTGTAAACAAACCAAACTTAATGCGTCCAAGCGGCTAGGGTCGCTGGGGTTATTGGGCTTGGAGGTACCTGGCGTCCTTGCTCTGTGCATACATAGACATGGTTCAGATGTAAGTGAGGCAGGACGTAGCCATTGGTGTTCAGGTTCTGCGGAGCCTCGTTTATGCTTGGTGGTTTCAAGTGAGCTCGGTTTTGGATGACATCTGAAAACCTCAGAAAGGGAAATAGGGATTTGGCATGTGCGATTAGACAATGTCAGGCAGGAGTGAAAAATTCACATAAAATGTGTTGAAAAGGAGTGAAAAACTCCTCATAGCGCGTTGCTTTTCACCAAAAGTCGGCAATTCTAGGACACTGCTCTGCAGTGTGATGCACAACGCACACGAATCCATCTCAAGTCGTCAAACTTCGTCTTCATCGCAGACGAAACGCCTTGCAGTGTCTTGCAGCGTCTATTGCAGTGTCTTGGCTTCTTTTCAGCACAGTGCGTATGATCATCTAAACCAGTAAGCCATATCGTGCATCAGTGTATCAACGTGCTGAATCGTCTTCTCATGACGTTGCATGCCAGTTCATTCACAGCTGAATGCAGCTTCTGCGAGCGACAGGGACTGAAAACTGAGAAAGAACGACCAAGCAGCAATGTGTTACGTGCTCATCTTAGCCAGCATCAAATCGAAGAACGTTTGGCTGCGCTTAGGATCGCACCATAAACGGTGGTGATGCAGGCTTGGAAGGGTATGTGAACTTTGTCATCCACAAGCGGTGTGTCGTTAGGATACTCTACCAACAACGTACTATATGGCCAGACTTAACCTCTGTTTCTTTCTTTTTTCATTGTACATGCACACTTTTATACATCGATACATGGTATGGCTGACTAGTTAAGACGATACATGCACTGTCCTAAAAAGAAACTGTGACAGCGACACAGTATCCCGCCGTCATGTTTCAACACAAGTCCGTCTCCACTGGGACAGCAGGGAGGTTGTCCCATTTAGGTCCAATTCTTTTCACTCAACGCGAGATAGACATATTTTACATATCTAGAACGTGTGAATCCCATCCTCTGCTCCCACACGGTGGTTTAGCTCTAGACACATGACGGGTTTGCATGACATTGATCATTTACGAGACCGCCAGTGATAAAACGCATGATTTCTTGTCCATTTATTTTTATCAAGTATCAAGATGGTTTATGACCTTGTATCCCTATCAAAATTTGGTGGTGCCGTCCCTGCCCGTGCCCCTGTTTTCGACGTGCAAAGACGTGATTTACACGTCGGGCAGCGCGGGGCGCCAAACTGTTGCAGAAGTCTGCCAATAGATGGCAAGGGCTGCCCGCTACCCGGCCCCAGCTGTCGCCTGCAGCGTCCTGCGCAAGAGGAGCTGCCGCGACGTGGGGGTTTGGAGCGAGGCCGGTCTGGCTAGTCTCCTGCTCGGTCCCGGCAGCAGGTGTCTGCCACAAATAGTCCGGGTTTTAAAATCCTGTCTCATGACCAGACACGTGGCGACAGAGGCCAACTGAAAAACGGCCGGTTCGTACCCTCGCCCCGTCCACGGGCACAAACAGTGGCCAATCACAAACCCTTGCTCGCACCGGTAGCCATGTGTTTTGTCAAAGTGGAGCTTACGCCCTTCAAGTATCGTTCACCGGCGCAGCTACAAGTCGGTTTTCACAAAGCCGTAACTTAGTTTCCCAAAGAGTGCTTCGCATCCTTGTAAACCGCTATACGCTTCAGTAATTTCCCGCATCATTGCAATGAATCTGTGATCTGTTTGGAATGATCCTTGCCGAATTTACGCATGATGCGCGGAATCAACCATTCTGAAACGACGCTAGGGGTCCGCAAATTACGAAAAGCTTTTATCCAGATCATTTAAAAGAGGGTTGTCCACATTTGTGTAGGGTTCGAACTGGGGTAGTAGTACATTTAGAAGATCATTCGATGCAACTCTAAGCCATGTCTTTCTTAATGTCTAAAGCCCTCTTATTTCTGAGATTGACGCCCGAAAACTTGTCCAGACCACCCGTGCAGACTATTTCAACGCCACTCAGACATGTATGACGCCATATAATCGTTATGCAAATACCTCGACCTCATTCGCCATGTAGTGCTCATGGGTCAGGGGGAAGTCTGATCGTCGAATCATTCGTGTCTGGCGTACGCTAGCACGATTTCTGAGATCACCGGACGTCAGCTGCCCGTCAACCAACGTAATGCGTTCAGTGCAGGTTTCGTGTGCGAATCACGGTTTTGCTACGCTATACAGGAACGTGGGCGCTGGTACCAGCTACAACGCAAATTATGCTGGTAAAAGAAAAACAAGAAAAGTGCTGTAACAGACTGTGAATGCAAGCAAAAATTATGCAGTCCCGATGGACAAATATACAAGACCATGAGAAAGGGCCAAAACACGCAAACAACAATTTTTGGGTCCGCAATCACGCACAGATTAACACGCCACCTCTTGACTAGTAGGTACTACAAGTGAGTCAATCCTTTTACTCCGGTGGCCATTTCACATCACCAGTCTGGCAGCGACTCTGACGACATACAAGCGTTCCATGACGCAATCTAACGATGGCGTATTGAGCAACATATTCGCCAAATAGCGAAACGTTGTTGTCAACAGCATTCTTTTGCACTTAAAAACGCTCCAATGGTTACGCGTGAGATTATTCTATTGTCTCTAATGCTTGATCCAACTTCTCCAAATGTGACGCATACCCTTGAAGCTTCCTCTTATGGTTGACTCGTCAAGTCAAGTAAAATGAGGACAAATGTCTGCTGACTTAAAACCTTGTCCCAGCTAAGTTATCCTATGCTTTATTGTCATGGGAAAGACAAAGAGAGGTCGTCTGAATTCATCATATGATATGTCGAGGCCTGGGCCCTGATGGCCCCTTGCTCTGGTGTTATCGTGCGACGAAGATAATGACCCCTGCGTGAGCTCTGTGCTCTGATGTGAAAGCTTTGATAGAATCAATTTGGACGATTACTAAGACTGCTAATACAACAAAGTTTGCCATTTGCGCATGATAAGTATAAAACGCTCATCCTTGGCTGCTTTTACATGTTTTCTACACTTGCCTTTTACCTCCTGCAGCCGTTTGGTTCCACAATTCCTACCAGGGCAGACATGCGTTATGCGTGTGCTCGGAACAACTTCTATTAAGTTTGTGAGCTTGAGAACGCATGGGCTTAAGCTTGCACGCTTAAAACAAGAATCCTCAATGCTAGTTCATTGTGCTCAATCTAACCACAACTGTTTGTTTGCTGTTTGCATCCCAACCCAAAATGACTCGTCACCTACATCCTAAAGCACATAATACCAAGTACATGTACATGTGCAGAATGACAGATCCCGGCGCTGTGCCGTTAGACACACAAAGCTCCAGCAATCTCAGTGTCTGGCAGTCTGTAACAGGTGGTCTCGACCGACGGCCCCGGCTCCTCCCCAGCCAGCGCGTGACAGCTAATGCTCCATCGACTGGAAGTGGCTCAACTTCGGCTGCTGAAATGACTTAGTTTTACGCGCAATTAAGTTAAGTAGGCGTCATTGAGAGCGTTATACTGCTCTGTATTGAACGGTTACTGCCTCGTCCATGGACGTATCCTACTTTCGCAGCACCAATACCAAAATGCAGCGCATTGGTGCGCACGAAACTTCATCGCCTGCTGTATGTAATGCTTTCGCTTCGGCGAATGAGTTCGATATGAACCCATTTGTTTCTGGAGTATAAGATGAAACGACATTTTAGTGTTGCATTCCTACATATCGACTCGTTACACTCGCCTTCGTGCGCAGATGCGGACTCCGTGCCTGAGCAGGCTGCTCAGTCAACGCTAACATCAAAAGTGCTACTGTCGATTGCGCACGTTTCTTTTGTGGCCATAAAATAAATTGCTTATCCTACGGAAACGACCCAAATTTCTCGGAAACAGGTAGGCATTTTATGGATGCACCATCATGGTAGCAATATCTGACCGCAAGGCTGTATTTTGCCTCACGTATGCCATCTCATCCACGTTAAGCCCCAAGTGTGAGACCATGGCGCGGTGAGAGCGGCTTGTCCTCTCACATAACCCCTCATGAGGTCAAAGACCGCTGCATCAGAGAGCCGTCGTTTGATCTCATTTGGGACTAATAAAATGCCGCTGATGACTTTGGTCACGACTTTTGCATGCAAACAACTGGAAGCTGTAGATGTACCCGATGGCTGGACATTAACAGGTCTGTGCAGTCTGATGATTCATGTTCGCATTGTTGTGGCCAATTAGACACTATAAAGCTACAATTTAGCTGCTAACAATGCCTGAAACAAAGCATTAGTTAATCGTACATACAAATTGTCTGGTGTAATGTTGAACATGCCACTACACCTTTTCTTGACAGCTGTAGCAATGAGCAACGACAGCGATTAATTACTGAGCTCTGCTGCTCGTACCGATCTAAACAAGCGGTACAGGTAAGACTGAACAAAAGATGAGATTGGTTTTTCCATTTGGTTGAACCAAGAATTCCATCATGTCGGAGAGCGTATAATGGATGCAGTCCAGCCATTCTAACACGATCAAAATATGGTGACAGCCAACACGAATGCGAAGGTATCTGACAAGGTGGAATGCTCTGATGGAAACAAATAATATAAGATGTCTAAAAACTATATTTAACTTCCGCAAAGCATGGAATAACCAGCAAATCAGCAAGTGATTGCGCGAGAAGTATACAAAAACGTCAGCGACATTGCAGCAGTTCATCCCAGCCAGACGAAACTCATTGCTCTGTACTCACTAATGCTTGTATAGTGAGCATGTGTGGAGCACATGTCGAAACGTTGACGTTTTGCTACATGAGCGAGCTGAGTCACAAGACATTGCCAAACACAGTGTCTTTAATCAGGATACTTTAAGCAAGTGACAGAGATTTACTACAACCTATACTTTTTCATTGCTGACGTCACAGATCAGTGGTGACACAGCGCTTTTCTGATCAACCCTCGGACGAGCGCTTTTCACAGATTTTTCAGCCGAGATTCACTTCACATACCAAGCGGTTTAAAATGCCAAATAACTAGGCTTATTGCTGGTCGTAAGAATCGGGGTTGGCCACAGTATCTTGCGACGAACGTGATCGGTTTGCTACGCTGCCTTTTAAAGCGTCGTTCTATTTCAGACAGATGGTCTCGAATGCTCGCCACGCAGTGATCAGTTGGGTTTAGTGGATGACTGAAGGCTGCTGTTGGTTGTGTTCATGTCGTAAGAAGCTGACTGACTAGAAGAACGTAGCTAATGGTCAGCTTTTTATGGCACCGTGCGGCTTTTCTAAGGATGTACCACGGAGGGTTCCCCTAATAATAAAGTTAAAAAGCCGTGCCGATCTAGACGGATTGTTGTTTGTGGATACCTGAGTCGTAGCTTGAGAAGTGAACGGTGGACGTTGGAGCGACACATGTCAGTGATTCATCCGGGGCTTCCCGCTGCTGCGAAGAGCGGCTGCTTTGAGGTAAGAGGCCAAACATTGCTGGTGTGGGCCTCCCACATTGCCCGTTGCGCCTCAGATTTGGCGTACTACGTACGCTTCCAACTGATCGCATGATAACGTCACAAACCAAAAACGATATTGTTCTCAGGTGCTCGTAGAACCATGCTATTCTTAGATGTAGGGCTACAAGGATGCAGTTTTGCGAAATACGTAGGGGTGAGGGGGGGGGGGGCTGGGGGAAAATGTCGCTGAGCCTGCCTCCGAAATGCACTGAGAACAGCTTCCTCCCAAGATTTGACGCACTTTTCTAGCAAGAGTGTAAGTGTATAGGGGTGTATGTTGGGAGCAGGAGTATAGTCTCTTAAAATAATTTTGGTAGCTAAACCCTAAAACAATATGACAACTAAAAAATCAGCCATGAAAATGATAACTGGAAACTACATGGCTACCTGGCTACAGGCTGGTTATGTTATGTATGCTTTTATCTCCTGACGTTTGTTAGTTTAGTCTCAACCGTCATGCAGTGATTGGTGACCAGTAAATGATACTTAAGGGCAATTAAACGTCCGAAGTAGAAATATTCCATGATTATGCCACTTTCCAAGGTTAGTGGTCTTTTGCTTTCATTGTGCGTCGCATTTATAATTATGTTGCAACGGTTTCGGAAAGATTTGGCTCGAGGTGACAATTTAGACCGTTCCAAATTTTGTCGGTGACAGAAAAAACGCTTTTCAACCCTGGCGTGGTATTCAACACGCTGAACGTGGTTCGTGACAGAAGTTAAAGCTTGGCAGACATACCACCATAGCGCGTGCATAGAAACCGGCATGGGAACTTGAACGTCCACAGGCCGGCCGAAAGTTGGTGGTTTTAGCCAGTTTGACAACATTTTGTAAAAATCGTTCAGAGCAGAAGAGGACCGAGCTGAATAATACCATAACTGGCTGTCAGCAAATAATAACATTGCAGTATTTTTATGCAAGCGTATACCTAATTTAAGGTTTCATGTGAGTGTTACGTAATGGTTTTCACGTCGACATTAATAGTTGTTAACACATGCCCGGGTGGCCGGTTGAATGCCCTTCACTAGGGTGCAAGGTCAATTTGTCCCCTGATATATAAAAAACCAAGCTAGAAGTACAAAATTTACAGAGTGAATTGACCGAGCCGTGCACTCACCTGTGTCAAAATTTGAGGCTCATAAGGTCATGACATTCGAATCAAAATCAAACTCCATATAAGTGTATCGAGTGCCCCCAGGCCTCCTCATAGAAACGTCGTGAAGCTAGATAACTGCTCGAAGGAAAAGGTAATAAGTTCGGTGACCTTGTCTGAACTTAATAATGCCAAAGTGACCAAATTCATAACATATTTCCTCCATTTTGACACTCTTAAGCGTCAGGCATTACGCTTTACCTTATATTCCTAAACACAGAATGTTAACCTGT
>NW_023596545.1:22124061-22155738 GCF_011947565.3 Pollicipes pollicipes | reverse complement strand
TCCCGATGGCGAAATGTTGATGGCTGTCCATCACCAGGAGAAACCGTTTTCTTTTCCCCGAAGTACATTTTGTGTTTGACTATTGCAAGGCGTAGATGAACATTGCTCAGAACTCCATCTTGGAAAAGGCATTTTGTACAGGGCATGCTACGGCACTATGTGAAAAAGCATGGCTCGCGGTCATGACATTAAGGTTTTTTGAGTTTAGCGAAGCACTTTTTCGACTACTCTACCAATCGGGACTAAACTCCAATACTTTGGCCTCTTCCTTACCTCCTGTGTCTAACAAAGCCATCGTGTGATTTCACTATCAATATGACTATTCCTCTTCAAAGTTTTCCGACTGACCGGTCCAGTCAATTTCCTGGCGATTCCTATTCAACAACCGTCTGATATTATTCCATGTGATTGTCGTCTCCCTTTCTTTAAAGGCCAGTTTGACTTTCCCCATCGGAACACATCACAAGAAATTGTAGGCGCAAAGTAGCGACCTGTGCCCAATAACGTGTTATCCAAAGAAGTCAGTATCGCGAACCACATCGGACAATTTTAGCACGGTGGTGGGATGTGGATTGCGGCATATACGCACTGCTGTTCTATAAAGGGAAAGAGAAAAAGCGATAGCGACCAGTTGCTGAATTTCTGTTTCTATTGCATGGTAGCTTGGCAACCGGTGCCACCGACAATAAACTTGCGTGCCTTCAGCTGTTTTATACCGCTACCAGACGAACAGGTAAGCCAGGAGTGCGCTTCCCTCTACTCCAAAGACGCGATAAACCACATGTTACACCAGAAAGACATAGCACAAGTCGCGGGCAGTCCACGGCTAAGAAGTGGACAGCAAATGCAAGGAGGCAGACGGAGAAGTGATGTAGACCCGGCAAGGATCCGTGTTATGCAATACGTATGGACAAATCCCCAACTAAAAAGGCTTAAGTAGTCAGAGTCATAAAAAAACACCCCGAGAGACCGTTAGCACTACAAAGCGCTAGAGTATGAGTTACCAGTCACAGACTTCGGATCGGGCAATTACCCGGTCAATTTCATGCTGGGTCGTGAGCTGGATCTCTGAGTCCATCCTGTTAAGCAGAGCTTTTTTCCGAGGTTTAATCCGGAACCAGCAGCATGAATTAGGGTACCCGTGTATGATCATGTGGCGTGTCAGTGATTAAGGAAATATGAAGGAGGTCAGATGTGAAGTGAACTTCAAACGCACAGTGCAAGACAAAGCAAGCAATCACTTCCAAAGCTTCCGGTAAGCTGATCACGTTGATATGTGTTGACGAAATGTTTGTGGACGCTATTCTTTAGAGCAATTTTTGGTCCAGGGAAATAACTATCATTTGGAAAGGGGAAATGATAGTGTTCGGCAGCTTGGCGTCAGGGCAAAATGTTGTAATAAACATATGCGTACGATTTAGAAAAATGGTGTGATTAGATGCAGCATTTGGCTTGCTTGCAGAGAGAATGCAGAGCTATGGCTTGCCTCATATTAACTGTATTAGATTCATAAAGCTTATCTAACTGAATCAAATGATTTTGATGCCATCTAACAATGAAGGTATGCATTAACACTAACAGTTAGGATTAATACATATCCGAAAATTTCAAATTATGGCAGCGTTGAAAGATTGCGTATGAGCTTCGTCGACGGTAGTCTTTTTCCACCAATAACGCGCCGCTCTCCTTTGCAAAATTACTAACCAATCTAGCTGAGAACAATATCTTCAGCCACGAACTAACCCACGCAAACCTGAGCAGCAACAATCCAAATACGGGACAATACAATTGTTGAATAGGAGATGCGATGCTGTTTGAAGTACCATTGAGTACTTACCAACCCGCTAACTATTCAAAAAAATTCCGCTAAATATGCGGCAACGTGATAACCTGTGCCGCGTAAATTTGAGTTGCCTGTTAATAAATACACCGGTGTATGATTTTTCTCCATAGATGACTTGATAATTTGGTCATCTATTTGAAAATGCGCGGATAAGGGTAGTATATTGCTGTGGAAGTGCTTCAAATATGCGGAGTGGAGTAGAGTTTGGTTTGAAACTGGGAGGTGATTAGAATCAGAATGCATTGAAATTGTTTTGGGAGCGCCATAATACTTGAATTCTCGAAAATAATTGCAGAGCCCATCTGCATAAGAGGGGCCGATCATGAAATCGCTTTACCCGGCATTGACAGGGGAGGTGCGAAGTCTCCTGCATGTCGAAGTCCGCGATTGTTCAAAAACGCCGGTAAATACAACTACAAAATGCTCAGCAGCTGTCAACTGATGAGTTTCTTTGCCCCGTGCCAAAAGAATAAAGACGAGATCATAATCGATCCAGCGGAAGTGACGTCAGAGTAATGTCAGGTTTCGTGTTCTTTTTTTCTTCACCGAAGTGCGCAGTCGAAGGCAGATTAATATACAAGTGAAAAAAAAATCATCTGTAAACGGGAAATGTGAGCTGGGTATTCCATCGCTCATATGCCCTGTCGTTATGTGGTTCAATGCTGCACATTCAAATGTTGGCATGTCAAATAACAAAAATATTGGCAAAAGTACACTGAACATTTCTTGATCTCATACCCAAAATTTATAAAAACATGAAAGCTGTCTTAGATGCTACTATGAAGGATGCCCGCATCAAGTTGCAAGCAATTACATGAAACAATGACTGAGCTATGGCTTGATATGCATCACAGCGCATGCCGTCCGTACCCAGGTGCCGCCTGCCGCCGCGGGTGGCGGGGCTCAGGTCTGCCGCAGCGGGGTGGCGGGGTTCAGGTCTGCCGCCGCGGGTGGCGGGGCTCAGGTCTGCCGCAGCGGGGTGGCGGCAGCCTGGAGCAGTTTAATACTCAAACCAACAACCACGTGACTAGCGGCAGGCTTGAAAGGCATCACGTTGCGCTGTCGGTAGGACCGGACCGTCGAAAACAACGCGAAAATGGATCCAACCACTCATTCACCACCGAGGTCATCCAGTTGACCTCGATCTTAGGTGGGGTATGGACAACTAACCGCTCTTGCTCACGTGTGTGCTGCCCATAATTGCACTAAGGTCTTTCACTTCGCGTTTAGATGGCTTAAACATAAAGGAAATAAATATACCAAAATAGACATACACACTAAAGCTTCAGCTCTCATGTGCACGGCAAGTGAGCTTGGCTTAAGGGTTGATACGGTGCTCGTAACATTGAATACCTTCTTATCTAGCACGTTTGATGATAATAACTTCACACCGTCAGATACGCTTCTAAATGAAAGGCGCTGTGGAGCAGTCAGATATGCCAATAAAACATTATTAGGATTGGACTCTCACCGGTGACCTTTATACGCACTCAAACGTACGCATGTTGTGTGGTCTGAGACTACATGCCTCAGCGCTTTCGATTAAAATTTAATTTTTTGAATCCGGCCCAGCCGTTTTTGAGACAGGCAGTGGGGTTCAATTCTGCCCACTCCCGTCAATGGTGTGCCTCTGGGGAGCCCGGCCATTGCCAGCTTATGTAAGGCAAGTAATTCATAAACGTGCTGAATATAACTGGGCCCTAGGTCAACCATTATTAGGTTGAATACGGATATATGATTCCTGATTTTGACAGACAGAGCCTTGTCAGACAAATGCTTAGAAAAGGAATCAAGAGCGTTTGTCGAGCGCCATATCTATGAAGTTTACTGGGGAAGGAGGTAAAAGCTTTAGAAGGTAATGTTTAGTGTACTTAATGCTTTTTGCAACTATAAATACAAACAACGCACATGTTCTCCATTTTCAAAAGCTTCACTGTTGGTATTTTGAACAAGAGGCATTGGCATGTAGGCTGTTTTGCTGTTTTGAAATCCAAATTTATTTGGATGCATTAGTTGATTTTGGTTTAGATGAAGGATGAGTATTACATATGAGCCTCTGCAGAGCCTAAGATATACCTACCTATCGGAATATGAATAGGCCTATTATTAATTACAAATCGGAATCCCCACTTTGAAAGATATTGGGTTTGATTCTGCCTTTTTCAAACTGCCTCAAGATAACCCCGATAGCCAGTAGCTGTTGGAAATATGAAACATTGCTCCAAGCGTTACCCTAAAAAATGCAATTACATTCGCATTCGAATTCGTGTTCTCCAGCTCTAAGATTGTTTAACCCATTTTTTTTATAACAATTAGTTGCTCTTCATCAGTAGGTAATACCTCCGCTTCATTCTCCACATTCGGGATAAGTTTTTGTTGTTTTTGTTGTTTTTGTTGTTTTTTCGGGAATTTCGGGAGTTTCGAGAGAATTTTCGGAAAAAGGACAAAATTTCGGGAATTTTTGTCCTTTATCTTTTGCCCAATCTTAATGAAGAAACGATTAAAGGACTCCGCTTTATTCCGGACATCTGTAGATGCTTCACCACGTGCTTCACTAATCCTAATTGGAGGGATGTACCTTTTTGCTTTTGAGGTTATAAGAGTTTGCAATGTTTTCCATGTTTCCTTGGATTTCCCAGAATGTTTGATGACTTCATCAATATACTAACTCCTCTTGGATAATCTACGCAGTGTGGTGAACATGTTGCGGCAGAATATGTACTTTCATTATTTGGGGAAGTGAGGTGCTTTAATGTGCATTCACTTAATTCACTTTTATTCGCAAAGACGGACAAGTGAATCCATGGTTTGCATAACCTTTTTGATAGAGAAATACTTTGAGTAAGGTAGTCTGGTAATTCCAGCGTAGTAAATACGAACGATTTGATTCGCAATGGAATCAGGATTTGGTTATCTCAACATGGGCAAGATGATCGACAAGATATTATTAAAACTTTTTTAGCCTTCGGTAATCAACTGTGAAAGTACACAAGTTTACAAGCGATGAGTGTGTGTGTGTGTGTGTGTGTGTGTGTGTGTGTTGTGTGTGTGTGTGGTGTGTGTGTGTGTGTGTGTGTGTGTGTGTGTGTGTGTGTGGTGTGTGTGTGTGTGTGTGTGTGTGTGTGGTGTGTGTGTGTGTGTGTGTGTGTGTGTGTGTGTGTGTGTGTGTGTGTGTGTGTGTGTGTGTGTGTGTTGTGTGTGTGTGTGTGTGTGTGTGTGTGTGTGTGTGTGTGGTGTGTGTGTGTGTGTGTGTGTGTGTGTGTGTGTGTGTGTGTGTGTGTGTGTGTGTGTGTGTGTGTGTGTGTGTGTGTTGTGTGTGTGTGTGTGTGTGTGTGTGTGTGTGTGTGTGTGTGTGTGTGTGTGTGTGTGTGTGTGTGTGTGTGTGTGTGTTTTATAATTAACACGCGGGCCGGGCGACCGGTTAAATACCCTTCGGTAGAGGGGGGGGGGGGGTCAATTTGATCGAGATCTCAGAAGCCAAGAGAGCTAGAGACACCAAATTCACAGAGTGTATTTATATACACGTGAAGGCATGTATAAATTTGAGGCTCCTAGGTCCTGACCTTCGCGTTAAATAAGCTGAATCAATGTCAAACACCAGATTGATTTCCAAGGTGTTCCCGACCTTCCATGCAACCATTGTTAACCTAGATGCTTGTTTTAACCAAAATGTCACCGGTGATTATCCTGGGTCGGTGACCTTATCTGACCTCTGAAAGTCATGGCGACCAACCTCACGCAAGGCTGCCTTTATTTTTGCATTCGAATAAGCGTCAAGTGTAACAATAGGTGGATGTTGCTGAAAACAAAATGACGACTAGGGTCATTTTAGGTCAGTGACCTATTCTAACTTAAGAAGTACAAAGAAGATGTTTATGCGGTTCCTGTTATCAGTAAATTCAAAACGAGCACCAGAGTCCACCCATACAGCAAACTCTAAAGCAAAAAAGTTTGACTTTGACCTTGGTCTGGTCTTTAAAGCTGACTCCGGGTCAATACAACTTGTTAATTAAATTGTTGTGTTGCCTAGGAAAGTATATCAGATGTGTATGGATTCGTCTAACACTCCTTTGTTACATCAGGCTGAACGGTTCCTTAGAAAAAGTCTTCGCCGAATCCATGGCCTGCCTAGCCTGCCGCAGGTGGGCGACCTCACAAGGCACATCTAAGTTGTTATCCCAAAAGAAATGTGATTGCATTGTCTATAGGTATACAAAATTTGGCGCGGCTACGCCGTGCCGTTCGTAGATCATTCTGGAAAATCTTCGGCGCTTAAATTGGCCTTCACCTGAGCACGCGTTACTTGGGGCAAAATAGGAAATGATGACATAAATCATTGAGAAGGACGCCTGAATGTGTCATTTTTAAAATTTCACTGCATGACATGCTGTCTAGAAGAGTGCATGATGCCAGATCAAATCGAGATCAGTGCAAGATCACATCAAGATCAGTGCAAAATCGAGATGTCCTGGATATTGACGAAAGAAGCCTTGCGAACACATGTTGGCCAAGTAAGTGCTTCCACGGAGAATCAAATAAGAGGAATTCAAAGTGTTAGTCACCAGTAATAATCTTGCCTTTTTAATTTCTTAATCCAAAGAAGTCCTTGCTCGAACTCTAAACGAAAGTGTTTGGGTTATATATATATATATAAAAGTGGAGTCCTTTAATCGTTTCTTCATTAAGATTGGGCAACTTTTATATATATATATAAAAGTTGTTTGGGATATAGAAGATCAGCAATGCGTATTGCAGACCCTCGCCAACCCAATTATGGTCTGCTGTAGTAAACAGCTTGGTATCCAGGAATATCATGATTAAATTCTAGCAAATGCCCATTGATGACGGGGATTTTTGTGTGTAAAAGATTAGAGCAATAGAGCACCACATAGAGCAAACGTCATCACCTAGCTGGTGGAAACGTCAGTTTTTGTTGCTGACCTATCTTCAATGCGAAATTATCCACTCGCCTATATTTTTGTCGACGCAGATGACTCAGAATAAAGCTTAGTGTGTCTTTGGAAGGGTTCCCAAGGTTTTTTCTATTATGTGCAATATAGACCTCTCTAAAAATCTACCCAAAAATAACAAAAGGTTTAGGCGCCCTTCGACAATCTTTCCACGTAACCTCCTCCATTTTATTCCTCCAACTTTAATCCATTTTATTCAAGTTCTGTCCTCATCTTAAATGCAAAGCATCGACTGTTGATACACGACTAAAAGCTTAAATTGTTCGAAAATATGTGAGAATGCATGCAGAAATATGAAAAATATTTATCTTTATACGAAATAGTAGGGTATATCCTGTTCATGCGAAATCCTTAAGTCACTCTATGACCATGAGACCCTGATGCTGGCCAAACGTAATGAAAATAGTGGTCGAGAACTCATCGCTGTAATGTTCCCAGAATGTTAAAATAATTCAATGCCGGTAACCATATGAGACATTTCTATGAGGTGCCTGGGGCTGATGAACATCTCCAGCCTTTGAAGTCAGGGCGGTTTTGTTGGTCAAACTCATGCAACATCAAGGGGATAAAACCTGAGCAGAGAAGCGACGTTGGTACTTCCCCTTCCCCAAAAAGAATCATGCTAGATGGCATTCAGAGCCCAAGATCTCAAATAAACCAAAGTTATCGTGTGCAAATGCCCCTACTTAGATTGTACCACGAGCACCCGCATCCACCTTAAGTGGCTCAAGAGCGCGTAATGGAAATGTTTAGGTAGTCGGGGACTCAGGGCTACCATCCATCGTCTACTGACGCAAGATCGATCAGAGGAGCTTCTGCACACAGAAGATGAGATGACTACACCCACGGGATCGAGCAGCAAGGCGGTGCCCTCTTGCGTCAGCTTTAGACGCTTCTCTTTAGACTCCAGCCAGCTCTTCTCGGAAGTAATATGGTGGCCGTGTTGGTGCTTTTCAGCATCTTGGATCAGCAGTCCGTTTTCTGCTTAGCATTTCCTGGATCACCTGGACGTTTTCGATAAGTTTACGTTTTGTTTGTTTTTATCGTTCTGTCCCTGCCCTCTATTTACCATTATCTCTGCTATAGAAGAATTTGCGAGAAATCGGCAGCATTGGGTTCTATCACCCCATTGCTGATGATGCATATTTTTTTCTTCTAAGATCTGTATTATTAGTGAAGCTTCTCTGTTACTGACTTCTTGCATGCCATCAAAAACACATAACTGAGTGTTGTTAAATCAGGCACATGTGTGTATGCATAAATATGCACTGTTAAGTAAAAGGTGTGGGAGCAATACCCGTCACTTGTAATTCACATGAGCTCCGCACTACAGCACCATCATTGGTCGAGCCACAAATTTTATTTTGGGAAATATCGATGCAAGCTTGCGTCGCCATTCAAACGGTGGTCTTAAGTCCATTTGCGATGGGAGGACTAGTAATCCTCCTGAGCGCTGCTCCAGTGTTATCTGCCCGCTAACACGGAGTGCTGATGGTTCAGGACTCCATCGTGCTACGTGCATTTTATGCGTTCTGCAGGGCGTCTCATAACTAACCTACCATTTGAAGCGCCGAAGAGGTATAAGTCACATAATTCCACTCCAAAACACCATAACAGTCGAGCCATCACAAAGATACGTTGATATTACTTACTTCTGTTCCTCCTCCGTCCATATTGTTTCCACCATCACGGCCTATCGACCGATGCCCGTAATGGCGCGAGACCTTCGGAGGTGGAACGCCGGACGGTTGAGGCAGCAGGCTGCCGACGGTTGGACGGTCAACCGGATACCGTGATCGTCTGATGCCGCGGAGCTGACATAAGACCTCGCGGGGAGAAACCGACCGTGGAAACAAATTGCCATGTGTGCAATGTGTGCAACAATGAACAATGTGTGCAACAATGAACAATGTGTGCAACAATGAACAATGTGTGCAACAATGACAATGTGTGCAACAATGAACAATGTGTGCAGAGCTTCCGGTGCACTATAGTGTTGTTCCTTTGCGCTCCATGCTCAAAAGTAACCCAAGCTTTTTTGCGCTTCTGAAACGGGCGAATTTCTGCACTGGGCCGCAGAGATGGCGTCTGTATTCTGAATTCTCCGCTGGCCACGTTGAGTCGGCGGCAGTATTCTGATTTATCCGCTGGCCGCGGTAAGTTCGCGGCGGTATTCTAATTTCTCCGCTGGCCACGGTGAGCTGGCGGCGATATTTTGATAGCGCTGGCTGGCGACAGGTGAGAGCTACCTGTGAGCTGGACCTTAGTATCAAAATGGGCATGCACTGTTAACGAAAACTTTAAATTTCATGTGCAATCACGGTACACGATGAGAAAGTAAGCGCATCAGAAACACTAGATATGCTCCTATTATTGCTCTCGGTACTGCCAACGATAACAGCATATCTACAGTGTTTCATAACATGTATTTATATGTTCTCGAAATCCATCCAGTGAACCTGAATACCAGCTTTTCAGGTCTTCGGCTCATTACAACGCGCGGTAAGCCCTATTCATTAAAATACGATGATGCTGTCGTAGTCCTTTCACGAAAAACTCGCATTTCAATGAGCATCGCTATCTTACTGCTAAACGACGTGCTGCGACATCAGCGAAGACGCAATTGTGCACGATGATATCGTCTCGTGTCATGCTAATGCTGTCTTCCAGAGAACTACACATGCACGTTCGAAAGCGCATACCGTGATGACATTTACTGCACATGCATGTTTGAAAAGTTTCGCAGCATGCTTGTTCTGCAGGTGCACCATATGTGCGTCACTCAATACCCTTCCGGGCGCAGCTGTCGGCGCGCGTGCCCGTCACCAAGTCCTGACGTTTCCATCAACCACTGCTCGGCGAATGAGTGGCGCTTTTCCGGACCCAAGCGCAGTCTCATTCCGGGTGCATTAGCGCCAGCGGGCGGAGGCCGGAGGCGTGCGGGGCAGCTCCCGTCCCGCCAACACCGACCACGCCCCGTTCGACGGGCTGCAATAGCGTCCACCGTCCGCCCGAGTCCGCTCCAGGCAGCCAGAGTCCGCTCTAGTCCTCCGCACTCCTCTCCGGTCCTCCTCAGTCGGCTCGAGTCAGCGTAAGTCCTCGGCCGTGTTGCAGGGACAAAGGCGAGATTGGCTCTCCCCGGACGCCTCACGAGCCGGGCTGAGATCGGCTCTCATAAGGTCGGCTCACGAGCCGGACTGAGATCGGCTCTAATTAGATCGGCTCACGAGCCGGGCTGAGATCGGCTCTCATTAGGTCGGCTCACGAGCCGGGCTGAGATCGGCTCTTTCCGGCCGCCTCACAAGCGGGCTGAGATCGGCTCTCCCCGGCCCGCCTCACGAGCGGGGGCTGAGATCGGCTCTCCCCGGCCGCCTCACAAGCGGGGCTGAGATCGGCTCTCCCCGGCCGCCTCACAAGCGGGGCTGAGATCGGCTCTCCCCGGCCGCCTCACACCTCGCTGCGGCCGGGCCGCACCCCGGGAAATTACGGGCCATTAACAATCGACTCCATCAGCTGGGCGGGCCCGGCGGCGGCACACCTGGGCCAGGTGTGGCGGCCGGCGGCGGCCGGCGGCGCCGCCTGCGCACCCGGCCGCTGTCAAAGGCACGCCGCCGGCGCAGCCATCGCTCAGGCGGCCCCCGAACCTGTTTCGAGATGGGGTCGAAGTAGCGTCGCCCCAATTGGTGCCGGGTGGTGGCGACCGCCGCAGGGGCGCCGTGCCGTTTCTCCAGATGGACATTTACATTTCATTTCATTCATTAGTCAGACATTTTAGACGGACACTTATTGATAAGCACATCATTGATAAATGTCAGCCCATGCTGACATCATATAACTCCCCAAGCCTCTCCAACATATGAGGTTTATCACGACTGCCAGTTCTTTATTCGAGGCAGGGCTGCTGCCCACTTCGAGTGGCAAATAGCGCGCTTTACCCAGGAGGTTCCGAGATCTGCAGACACTGGGATTGCAGCGCCGCGCCCGTCGGAGCACGTGACTCGTGCGCTCGAGGCTGAACAGCAACCGAGGTGGTTGACCATATGTTTCTTTTTCAGAATATTTTAGCTCACTGATGATTCAGTTATATCACAGCGCAGAAAAAGGAAAGTAGCGAAAAATGTTATCGATTATTTGCTGTGGCTGCGGATACGTGATAATGAGGCTGGTATTTTACACTTTTAATGTCCTTTGCAAAAGCCAGCCAGATCATGTTTGCCGTTTAAGAAATATTTGTAGATAATACGGTACGGTAACGCAAAACTAACGGAGAAAGGCACACCAGCGATTAACTTCTAACGCATGCCGTTCCATGCCAGTCCTCATCTATCAGCTGTATCACCGCCGTGAATTGTACGCGCAAGAAAAACTTGACATCTCGAGTCTCGATAGTCGATGGCTGCAGTTTGTTCAACATGCGCGTACGAATAATATGTCCTGGTAACCCGGTTCATAAAGAAAAACTACATTTTACCTTAGCTGGCCGAAAAAATGCGGCAAAAGCTCTCTACTTCCTACGCCTGTCTCATAAACCTGGTGGCAGCCCTCCGAAGCAAAATAGTAAAACGCTAAGGCTGAAGTAATTCCAGTGGCGATACCAGATGTCGTTTGCCATGACAACGATGTTGTCCCTTTGGACCCGAGATGTTTGGATGCCTATATAAATTCAGTAACGTCACTAAGGGGGCATAACAGGTGTAGTCATTATGCTTGAACTCAGTAATCAATTGTGATTTGTGTGAAGACTAACTCACAGACTAATTACGATCATTCTTTTCAAATCGCTGAAATGTGACATCCTATATTCTCGATATTGCTGCACTGCTCACAGAAGTAAACAAAGTAATTTGGTCCGTGTGTTCGTACTCTTAGATTCCTTGTACAACGTCTGGAGGCAACTGAAAAAGCGAACTGAAATAACTGACTTTTTCATAACCCTAGATTGTGCATTGTGTGAGCTTATATCATGTTTGAGAAAGAAGGGACGGAGGAGAAGCTGCGCCATAGATAGAGGACCGGTTCAGGAGGAAGAGCGGGAGGTGTCCCACAGATAGAGGACGGTGTCAGGAGGAAGAGCGGGAGGGGTCCCATAGATAGAGGACGGTTCAGGAGGACGAGCGGGAGGTGTCCCACAGATAGAGGACGGTTCAGGAGGAAGAGCGGGAGGTGCCCACAGATAGAGGACGGTTCAGGAGGAAGAGCGGGAGGTGTCCCACAGATGTAGAGGACGGTTCAGGGAGGAAGAAGCGGGAGGTGTCCCATCAATAGAGGACGGTCCAGGGAGGAAAGAAGCGGGAGGTGTCCCAGTCCCCACAGATAGAGGACGGTTCAGGAGGAAGAGCGGAGGCTTGTTCCAACAGATAGAAGGACGGTTCAGGAGGAAGAGCGGGAGTGTGTCCCACAGATATAGGACGGTTCAGGGAGGAGAGCGGGAGGTGTCCCATAGATAGAGGACGGTTCAGGAGGAAAGAGCGGGAGGTGTCCCACAGATAGAGGAACGGTTTCAGGAGGAAGAGCGGGGAGGTGTCCCACAGATAGAGGACGGTTCATTAGGAGGGAGAGCGGGAGGTGTCCCATAGATAGAGGACGGGTTCAGGAGGAAGAGCGGGAGTGTCCCACAGATAGAGGACGGTTCAGGGAGAAGAGCGGGGAGGTGTCCCACAGATAGAGGACGGTTCAGGAGGAAGAGCGGGAGGGTGTCCCACAGATAGAGGACGGTCCAGGAGGAAGACGGGAGGTGTCCCACAGATAGAGGACGGTTCAGGAGGAAGAGCGGAGGTGTCCCACAGATAGAGGACGGTTCAGAGGAATAGCGGGAGGTGTCCCACAGATAGAGGACGGTTCCAGGCGGGAGGAAGAGTTCAGGAGGTGTCCCACAGATATAGACCGTCGAGAATAAGGAGCAAAGGCAGGGCGTCACCTGTAGGCCAGGGTAGGGGAGAAGTCACTTCGCACCCGGAAGACGTTGCAGGAGAAGAAGCAGGGGGAGGGCGCATCCCATCGAGGGAGGACGGGATAGCAAGAGAGCCTTTGGGAGGGCCGCACCGCGATTGGAGGAGGGCGCGGAAGGAGGGACAGTGGAAAACCGCCACGCGGATTGAGGACGGTGCAGGAAGAGGGGCCGTTCTGCAGGTGAAGGACAGTTCAAGGAAGGAGCCGAAGGGGGATCCACGTCGGTATGCGGAGGACAGCGCAAGAGCAGGACTTGGAGTAGGCGGCGCCCAGTAGAAGGAGCACGATGCAGGAAGGGGGACGGGAGGAGGAAGCAGCACCGCAGACGGAGGGCGGCACAGGAGGAGGGACGGGAGGAGAAGCAGCACCGCAGACGGAGGGCGGCACAGGAGGAGGGACGGGAGGAGAAGCAGCACCGCAGACGGAGAGCGGCACAGGAGGAGGGACGGGAGGAGGAGCAGCACCGCAGACGGAGGGCGGCACAGGAGGAGGGACGGGAGGAGAAGCAGCACCCGCAGACGGAGGGCGGCACAGGAGGAGGGACGGGAGGAGGAGCAGCACCGCAGACGGAGGGCGGCACAGGAGGAGGGACGGAAGGAGGAGCAGCACCGCAGACGGAGGGCGGCACAGGAGGAGGGACGGGAGGAGAAGCTGCAACGCAGATAGAGGACGCTTTAGAGGGAAGGGCGGAGGAGTCACGCAAACAGAGGACCATAGGACCAGTATTTTGCTGATGTCGAAATGCAAAGACAAACGACGCACATCACGGCTCTGCTGAAAGGCTTTGGTCTTGTCTACGCAAGCACCCGGAAATTTACCACTTTATGTTAGCAAATGAGTAGTCACATTTCTGCTCGGATTCCAGGTACCCGAGGACGCATTTAGTCCATGAGGGTGGCGGCGCGGGTCGGTTGTACAGGCAGGGTGCTGAGCTCAACCGACAGAGATTACTGACAAGAGTGGAAAGGCAAGGCATTCTGCATTGGTTATCCCTTTGCATGGTGCATTATGCAGGCTTTTATCCGATGCAATCGCAGTATATTATCTTTAAACAGCACCACCACATATGCGATATTGAAGACAACACGGCATGACTACCTGCCTTGCATGACATGGATCACGATCCTGCTCGCTGCAAGTTATGAAGCACTCTACTTCGACGAAATAGCACTGCGTCACATGTCTGCAAAACTGCGAATATGCCTGCCGTCACACCATTGCCTGCTTCCTCTCGGGCAAATGGGACGGCGTTCCATGTTGGGCTTATGCGCCAAAAATCGCCCAGTTTTCACAAAATATTGCACATTGCAAGCCAAAAGATGAGGATTGGAGAGGACTACAGCCAAACTTGACAGGTCTACATGGAAATCCTCGATGCTAAAAAATTTCATCAAAGCCTGCACTCTGATCCAGGCCGACACCACTCCCGTCAGGCAGCGGGCCGCTCTCTACAGCCCGAGCTTTTACACGACGCACAACGCGATGACCGTTCAATGTAATAACCGGGTGCACCATCACTCAAGAGCGCCATTCACCTTTCAGCCAAAGTTCACTTTATCTAACGTGACAATGAGAACGATTCTAATCCACCATAGCTCAGCCCGCCATCGGCGAGCAGCGACGAACACGGAGCACTCGTTGACCGGCGGCGGACGGGAGTTGGCTGCTACCTGATCTCCTCGGTAACGGTGGGGTGTCACATGACGTCTCGCGGGTGCCCGGTGCACACGATCCGGCCTCGGCAACACACGGCCGGCTTCGTGCGACACCGGAGCTCCAGTGAGCTTCTGACGGCAGGCGGCATCGACGGCGCGCGATAGCTCTCCCAGTTGTGACCGCATCACTCCATGGCGGTTAACAAGCATGTTGTCGAAAAAAATGAAGGTTGCAATTGACTTCTGGTCTGGAAAAAGCATGCACAAACTAGAAAAGGACCTAGGGACCCCTACTCCGTCGTGGTGCCGTGAGATGTTAGAAAAATGCAGCAAGAGCTCAGTAAATACAAATCAGAGTGTGTGGAGATGTGTCAGTTCCAGCCAACGTCACAGTGTTTGGTCGACTCCACGTCTCGCTGCGGAAGATGTGGCCCATGTTTTCCAAATGGTGCTGTGGGAGATCCATATTGGTTCCATCAATATGTGTCTCAAACTATATAAAAGGGTTCATGTGTATTTACTTCAGCAATATGCGCTCAGACACGGCAAAGGACTTAATTTTGGCAACAAATAATACTGGTCACTAACACCCTTCTAGCTAATTGAAGACGCTCGGCGTTTCCTAGAGACAGGAAAAGAGCTCAATTCCTTTTAACGACACATTCACTACGTGCATCTTGTTGATTCATGTAACATGTAGTTAATTCGTAATCAAGGGCCATGGACTATTCCAGCCAAAACCGAATCTAAACAAAGTTTAACGCAGGTTTACATTGAAGGAACTGATTTCGCCTTCTGACCAGGGTTGGTATGTATATTTTTGAAGCCGACCAAATTTCTGGAGGCAAAGTTGTCGCCAGCAGCGCAACGTGTAACTATATGACATAAAATGGAATGAGCAAGAATTGGAGTCCACCTCCAAAAAATAAAGAATACACATTCTCATCATCCTCACTGCTTTGCTTAGATAGCTAAAGACAAAGTATTATGGTGATGAACGAAGCAAAACTTCTGGTAACACCAAGGAACATTGAACACATCAAAGTACGTTTAAATGCAAAGCAAAGGATACTGTTCCAACTGTATAAGTGAGGCGAGTGATGAAGTAGTCACAGATGATCAGGGAACAGCAGTCATTTAAATGTTTCTGCACTGATATTGGGTGGCAAGTTTAACGACAAAAATTCTTAAATCGTCATTCAGTCTACTTGGGCTCATTTCAAACGTTGAAAACCAAATGGATCTGTCACGTTCTAGTGAAGAGGAATCAACTTTTGTCAAAAATGGACTAAATAATGTCGTAGCTGTCGTGACAATGGTCAAACAGTTCATCATGTTTCAACAGCCACTTGTCATTGTAATATTTCCAGGCACTTTCAAAAAAGCTATTTTGAAACCAGCCTTTAAAAGTGTGGACTCCCCGATTTGCAAGTAATTATAATTTTTTACAATTGTGTCATATATGTCCAAAATTCTTGAGAAACATATGTGAAGCAGACTCGTCTTTCATCTCAACCAAAGTCACCTACTTAACCAAATGAGTTTGGACTTGACAAGAACAAAAGCACCCGCATGCCAATCATTCTTCCTCACGATATTATCAGTGAGGCTTTGCAAAAGGGAGAATACAGGCTAGGTTTGTAGTTGGATTTGCAAGAAACAGTTGATATTGTTAACACCAATCTTATACGTTAACTTGATGTATATAATGTTCTATGAAGGTCCAATGGCAATCTTTTATTCACGTCTGTCTCGCAGAACTTAATAAGTCAAAACTATGAAGAATCTCTTATCATTCAAGAATGTAATAACGGACGTTCCTCAAGGATCAATTTTGGGGCAGAAGTTTTTCATTATATACATGAATGACTTTCTAAATTCGGCGGTACCATGAAATAGCCTCTTTATGCTGCTTTAACTGCGATTATTCAAGAATAAAGGCGCTGTGGAGCTCCAACACATTGTTTTGTGAGCCAATGCAAAGCCTCTATTTACCCTCAGGCTATCTTCGAAGCTGCCCGGAGATGGGGACTTGAGGCCGCCTACGTAGGAATCTGGCGCAAAATATTTATTTTGCCGGTTTATGCTGTCCGAACCACCAGGGCAAAGGAAATATATCTAATGAGGCGTACATTCACCTAGTCGTGTATCTCGACGGTACGCAGGCAGACACAGCAGAAAAAAACAGTGAATGGAAGGGACGACCGATCACTGTTCATCGCTGCAAAAGGGGATCCCTTGGCCCTAACAGCGATCTTCGCTCGACTGGTCGGTCGCGACCAGAAGGACGGATGAAATTGAATTCAAATTAAAAGCGGGGACAGAACTTCCATGTTTCACATCATATTCAATGCAACGTTTTTTATATGTGATTGTGCCAGTTTTGAACGTACACCCGCATTTATATTAAAGCTCAGTGGGCACAATTGCGGCCTTTAATATAAACTCAACGCGGCCTTGTTTGTGGTGTAAATATCCTGAAAGAGCCCTAAAAAGAAAATTCAAGTACCCGGGTGTGCTCTTTGACAAATATGTTATATTTACACCCCACAAAAGTCACGTTGTAAACACACTAAGTAGAAATATTGGAATGTCTTGAAGTATTAGGTACTTCATTTATAAAACAACGCAACATCCGCTGTAATAACTCTTACATTCTTCCCTTTATGAATTATTGCTGCTTCATTTGGGTCGTTGATTATGCTTCTCAAATAGAGAGTAAGGCATGGTTCAAAAAACTTCCTGTGTGTTTGATATGAAACACGTACCCTCCACAAGGCTCGAGCCAGTCTTCAAACGTTACAAAATTTCGAAATTGCTTGACATTGGATAACCCCCAAATGTTACTTGTGATGCAAGCATTTCTAGCTTCAAAGCTTCTTACATCATCTTATTAAATATCTAAGCCCCACGAAACAAATGAAATGCACATGAGGTGAATAAAACATGTAGATAACCCATTTTTAAATCCTGCGTTTAAGGCTATCTACTACAATCTTTATTAGCTTGGTCCTAAGCCATGGAACAGCATGATGGTGTCATGTTCCTCACAGATAGCTGGCGTCCCTAGATAAAAAATTAAATGTTAAGAGTATCATCTGCAAACATTTCGTCAACACATGTAAACGTAACCAACATATCAGAACCCATTGAAATTGTTAATGTTTTGCATTGAACTTGTGTAACCCCCGGCACACTTAAACCCTCCCTCCATATTCCACCATCGTGTTCTGACTCATCGATGTTCATCCTCTTGGTGCCCGTACTCATGGCGTCGTCCTGCGGAGTTCTTTCAGCAACAGGCTCCTGCTTAGTTGGGTGGACTCCCTGGAGACCCAGTTCGAGAGTCAGCATGAAAATAAGACCAGGTACTACCCCTCCGACTTGTGTGACTGTTAACCTTGACAGACACAGTGAATGAATGCTGGTAGTTTATGGTGGTTCTAAACGGGATATTTGAAATGTTGGTTTTGGAAGATAGTTATAAGGAGAAGCGAAAATTAGACAATCTAATCCCCAAAACAGAAATGTTTCCCAGATAAGCATACGTCCTCACAAACTTAGGGGGAGGGATGGAGACCTGACTGGAATAGGAAAGAGGAACCTAGGTTTTCCCGGTTACAGATATAATGTGACTGGGAAACATTACTCATTCAGGACAAGATAAAAATTTTCATTAACTTGCGTTTCAGAACCATTCTTACTTCCTGACATTCCCTGTCATTAGGAACCCCTTTTCCTTTCATAAGCCTTCAAGCGCCGGCCCCACGGCTCAAATCGAAGGGAGGGAGATTGGGACCACTAGAAAGGGAAACCGTTTTAGTAAATATGCTCCGCGGTGTGTCATTGCTTGAATGTCGTCATCGCACCTAGCACAGCAGTGTTGGAGATCCAGTTGACGTGCCCGTTTGTCTGGAAATCGCACTCATGTACGCAAGATATGAACGAACTGATTATCTTTTTTCTTCTCGTTCTTGATCGCTGCATGCTTATGAATAGACCACCTCCATTAAAAGAGGCGTTCTACAGTTATATAGCTTTGAACTGAAATAGCCATTTTGAAGACCTTTGGTGTACTTCACAACCTGCCCTGCATAAGGCCCAAGTTCCATACTAGTTTCGGAGCTACACGCCCGCAAAAATGGGGGGGGGGGAGTATTTCGGGGGGAGAGTATTTCATACTCGACTCGGGCATTCATGGCGCCAAATATGATGACCTAAACATGATGGCCAAAAGTTACGTCATTCATATCATGGCCATTTCTAAGTTCAGGTGACAATAAGGACGAGAAAACATAATGGTCAATTTGTTCACTTTTTCGTTCATGAGCGTTATTTCCAGACATTCCGGCCGTCAATTGGGTCCAAATGAATGTTGTGCAAGGCACGATGACGTATTAAAACAGTAACCCAATCGATGAGCAATATTCCTAAACAGAGACATGCTGGTGTCTAGAGCGTGCATTTCTTGCTTAAAAGTATGCCAATAAATATAAGGGAGCTTGTTGGCACGATACCTTATGCTTGCTTCAATATTTTCAAAACGTGAAACTTTCCCTCGGGCGTTTTAATGAAATACGGCCCCACGGAAATCAAGCTGTTGTCTACCTCACGCCGCCCGCTTCGGCAGCCGGCCTGCATTGCGCCTGACCTATCTCAGCCTGGCGCACCGACCCCTTACCTGGGTTCGGAGCAGGGGAAGCAGGCGTGGTGCACCGACCCCTTACCTGTGGGTCCGAAGCAGGGAACCCGCCGCCCGGCTGCTTCCAGGGGACAAGCACTGCGGCACAGGCTATACCTCCCGGCGGCCAAATCCGTTGGCAGTGCGTACAACGCCGCTTAGCTTTTTTTGTCGGTGTGGGATCCGAAGAGATCTTAGGAGATAATATTATCCAGACGATATTATAGGGAATTGGTCACCTTCTCAGCTCTACCGAATAAATGCCAAAATAAGTACTTTTGAGCTGAGAACGACTAGTACGACATTGGTTTGGACGAAAAGCGGACATTCGCGGAGAAATGAGCAAATGAAAATCGGTCCAAAATTACCATTAACAATGTTGGCAAGACGACTACCAACGAACAAAAGCCAATGACGGGACTAGCAAGCAATTCCATGGAGATGCATGACATTAAGTTTGGAAGCGAAACATGGTTGCTAATTTCTAAGACAGTACTGACAGGTATGTGGCAGCAATGCACACAGTCCTCAAGGATAAAGGCGAACTGCCTGGGGAACCGACGCTTCATAGGCTAACAGCTTTGAATTCTAACTAGCCAGCAAGAAAAATTAGATTTTGGCGGCTCAGGCCTTTCGCCCAGGCTGAAGAAATCGAAGGGAAAGTAGCACACACTTGCAATGTCACACATGCTTGCAGCTTTCCTGGATATGGCACGACAGAAGGCAGCTTTAAAACAGAGTATTAACTGAAAGAAAACAATTATCGATTGGCTCTTAGCCTTCCTGTGCCCCTTTGGTCTAAACTACGCGCTGTAGGTCAAAGTGTTGTATTTGCCTTATAATTAAAAAAAACGCTGCATGATCCATCCAATAATACAATTGTCATACAGTCCTCAATTATCATGGTTTTTGATCACACCATTGCCCCAACGAGATTTGGGAGCTATAGTTAAGCTATATCTTTTGTCTCGTAACGACAACAGTGAGTAATTATGGCGTGCTGTGAGATCTATAAGCATGATTGAACTCTATGGTCGGTATCTGCTGACCTGCACTGGGCTGCTTGCACCCAGCTGGTTCGCGCCCGGTTTCGTTGCTGACCGCTGCACTGACCGCCGACCGTCATCGCGATGGTTTTGCCTGTACCGTACGTTTGGCAGTGTTCAAGGAAAGAGAGAGAGAGAGAGAGAGAGAGAGAGAGAGAGAGAGAGAGGAGAGAGAGAGAGAGAGAGAGAGAGAGAGAGAGAGAGAGAGAGAGAGAGAAGAGAGAGAAGAGAGAGAGAGAGAGGAGAGAGAGAGAGAGAGAGAGAGAGAGAGAGAGAGAGAGAGAGAGAGAGAGAGAGAGAGAGAGAGAGAGAGAGAGAGAGAGAGAGAGAGAGAGAGAGAGAGAGAGTGGAGACAGCTCCCCGTCCGCAAGGAATTTGTGTGTGACCATTTCCCGTCGACTCGCATATGGTGGTGCACACCCACTTTTCAGCAACACCATTTAGTTGCGTCGACCGCTAAGCGTTTTTTTTTTGCCATCGACGCGCTGTGTTTGTAAGTCTCCGTGCTACGTAATTAACAGACCAACACGTTTTGTAGACGTGTGTGGGCTTGTGGAGGTACGTGCCAAACTAGGGCTGGTTTTGGTGGCAATGTTGCCCATAATTGATAAATTCGATGAAGGAAGTTTTCTTCCATTCATCAGCTCCTTCATTGTTCAGGTTCATACTAAGATGTTCCATTCAAGGAGGCTTTATTTTGCATAGCGATTGTGGACGAGATCATGTGAATAGTAAGTACATAATGCCTGTGCTTACTAAGCATATCCTGGGCATTGAAGGTGAGACTGTCAGACCTTAGCCTTCAGAGCTTAAGGGAACATGTGAAGTAAACACGAACTATTATTGAGCACTGAAAAAGGGCCATTCATGGATCCAATCATAAGCAGCCCGCTGCACTTGTCATTGGGAACAGGCTCTCTATATGGTTGATCATTGAGGGTATGTTTCTATGATATGATTTTATGCAGGTTAGCTGCTGCTGTATGGCATAGTGATGCGCAAGATGTATGCAGCTATGCTATCCAAATGAACTCAATTTTAGAGTATAATCCTTGTGCCATGCTGTGCTATTTTAATGGCATTTACTGCACATCATAATGTCTCCAACCAGGGTAGGCACTACAGGCGATGCTCCTGCCCATATCTCACTTTGAAAGTGTCTGGAATACAACTTGCATGGACATACACTGTATGGTATACATAACAGGTATTGTGGCAGCCACACAAATTTCTCTCAATTGTGATGTATTTTGATATTCTTGCAAAGGAAGCTCCTTGGTCGGGCAGTCTTGCCTTATCTTTTGGTCTTGGCATGTCCTACCCAAGGCTTCTTGCCTGAAATATTGGAACACTCACTATTACTTGCTCACATTCAACGTGTTCTGTTATGCCTTTAGCAGCTGTTGCATGTTGTTTAGGCTTGCCACTGCAGCAATTTGTCTTTCAATAAGTGACAGTCCTAAGGTCAGTGTTATAATCTACGACACAAAGGCTTGCGTTGATTGCATTGCCAAATTCATCAAGGACCTATCAAAATTAAGCTCTGTCGTACATTTGTTCTTGGCTTTGAGAAACTCCTGCAAGATTGTTTACGTATATTTGTATCGTAGACTGTACATTTTGTGTGTATTTTTTCAGTGTTGTAGATTGTAGTTGTAAGCTGTATATTTTTGCTTTGAGAAACTGGATTTTGCGATTGTACGCCAAAAATATACGATTTACGCCAAAAATCTACAAATTTCTGTTTTGAGAAACTGGCTACAGGATGTGTTGACACGAGATTTAAGTCCGCACTTCCACCATTGCAGTGAAGTGAACCTTTCTAGTTACTATCATCATTTACGTGCATGCATTACATGCATAAGCAAGGCATCATTTGCATGTGCATAATTCATTTGTATGATCATCTTGTAAGTTTTTCTTTTATGAATCTTGGAAGCATGCATGTCATAAACCGTCTTCTTAGTTCATGAATGTAAACAGACGCGCATATTGATAGTAGTGTGAGTATTACCAGTAGCATTAATAATACTCTTAGCATTGCTATAGTATTAGTATTACTTTATAGTATTACACCCGTGTTTGTGTTGTTTGTTCTCAGCTTATGGCGTCACCAGGTGACCACAAGTCAACCCCAAGCATTCTCTAGCCTAAAACCTAATTATGTGCCAGCCTATCCTGTCCCATCCCTCTCCAGCATTCAGTACATTAGGGCTAACCACCTTAACCTCCGGCCTCAGATCATATTATGCTGTTTTACTTACTACCACAGATGGTAGATATCAGTCTGGAACAGGCCAGTGCTTTCCTATTGTGATAATAATACCAATGATTGTGTTTCAAAGGCTGACAAATGTCCACAACAAAGTTCCCGAACATTCTAGCAACAGATGGTGAATGCCATTTCTGAACATCGTCCAGTGATTGATCATAACTCCAGTGGTATAATCGTTGGCCCTTAACATGTCTGCAGGTGGGAAGAGAGGCTCAGAAGACATGAATTTATTAACACCATTTCTTCCGTACATGCCCATATCCCTGGGTAATAGGTATTATTCAACTGAGAAAAAAATGCTGGCAAAACTTATCTGAAAGCTGAAAAAAATGAAAAAAGCGTTGGCATAATTAAATCCTGGAATGAAGCAGAGGGAGAGATTTTCCATCTGTCCATGCTATTCAGAAACCTATGACTATAAAATGCTTCATTTGAAGCTTAAAAAAGCTGCGTACAGCTCAATGACTGTGCTAGTATTAAGCAGCTACAAATTTTGAATAAGTGAGGAAAATAAAGTGCCGCTTTTAGGTACCCATTCAAGAATTGCACCAGTTCCGTGTCAAAATCATCTCACAATGAATGCTATTGCCTTATTTCTATTTTAGTTCTATATGCTATGGTACAAGTGTCATCTATATGCCCGGAGTCACTTAAACTCAACCCAATCCAGTGACAGCTTTTCCCATGGTCAAGTCTACGAATCATGGCAAACATGCCAAAAGGCCAGTCTGGGAACTACGGCAAACATGCCGCTGAGAAGTTTCGGGCAGAGAGATTCTCCTCGAGTTAACGTTATCAACTGCCCCATTTCGGATAGATATTCTTCACTTTTGTTACCCCTAAAACAATCAGACTTTGCCATTTTTCAGTGATCGTTCCAACTTTTTACGTCATGGAACACATCTTAATACTCTGAATGGTCGGTTTCAATAGTTCTACCCCCAATATTTTGATAAGCCACCCCAAATTGGAAGGATTGCGTCACCTATGCCCCAGCAAGGTTTCGTCAAACTCTGTCATGGTATGGTTTCCTGGCTGTCTAACCAGAGACATCTAATTCTACCCCCAAATAGGACAGTCAGTTACCCCCGTCTGACGTAGATTTGTATGATAATATGTGTTCGGAAGCATTAGTTGTCATCAAAATGGATCATTTTTTTGTGGTTTCACCAGTTTTGTGTCATAAAAGCACATCATCATACCCTCAGCATCCAATCAAGCAGTTCTGTCACAACGTTTTGATAAGCCCCCCCCCCCCCAAACTGAAAGTTGTGCCTAGTTGTAGCATACCTCTACCCAACGAGATCTCGTCGAAATTTGCCCTGGATTGCAGATATCAATCTGCATAGGGCCACATCACTTCCAGCCATCAACGTCGATACATCAACGTACCTTCCTTAATCACTATCTAACACACTAATCACTAACACACATCAAATAACATTGATGGCATGTGCCGGAGGCTTTTCAATTGCATATCGAACTATTACCACCCTTTATCAGTGCGAAGAAAGACATTTACCTGAATGCTGACGCCACTGACATGAAAATTGCGATCCCCATCAAGGAAAAACTCCCTGCTCGGCACCACGGCGAAATCACTTCAGTCAGCTTCTAATCGCATAACTTGCAAAGGCGCAGCCAAGTAGGGCCGGAGGACCCATACATTTTTCGAAGGCCAGATTTTTAAAAAATTTTCACAGCAGATGGTCCCTGACAGAAAGTTAAAAGTCAGCATAGTGGTCAATCACTGAGCACAAGGCCCCTTTCTTAATCAAATCCTGGATGCGCCCCCAGCCACTTCCACGCGACGTGACTCAGTGCAGCAACCAGGTGCAAGATTGGGCCCCCTGAGTCCCATTCTTCAAAAGCCAATTGAAGCCCATTCCTTACTTTGGGGTTAGCCCATTCATCCCCCATTTACGACATCACGACCCGAGCCCGTTGCCTTCTGGACCGAGAAGCGCAGTGTGTTTGTTCACAAGTAAGCCGCGATGCGCTGTTGAGTCTTGTATGTCCGACAGAAGGGGTGGTCTCGGTTTCACGTGCAAAGTGGGATCGATAATGATGCATTTTTACCGCAGATGACTTGCCAGAGACTGTTTTTCGAATCATATCAAAATGCGTCATTCCGCACTATATTTCTCCTGGCGATTGGACCAGCTAGTTCTACTTGTGCCCATATTTGGAATAAATGCGTTCTCCATTGGCGAGTTTCTATGAAACCACCTCCAGTGAGCGCAGCTCGGGTCGTAAGTCAATGAGAAACAGTGCTCTGTTCGCTTGTATGACGCATATTTGTCGTCAGCAGTACCCATATCACTAGCCAATCAACTATGCATCCTTTCGTACCTCCATGCCCTCCAAAGCTATCAACAGGAGTGAAAGGTCACCTGTCACCGACGAAATTGGGACTGTCTTAATTGTCGCGTGAAACCAACTTTTTAAGAAACGTTGCTGATGTAACTATAAATGCGATGCACCACCAAAAACAAGAACAAATGAAATCCAATGCAGCGTAACCATCAAACATTTTCTATTCGGCAGTTCAATCGCTGGCTATCAAACACTGAATGACGGTTGAGGACTATTTGATAAAATAACCAGATAAAGGCAAACTCATCATAACCAGCCTAGAGGCATGTAGTTGCTCATTCAGTTGGAGTGGGGTTGTGCCACCTAGTCAGGGATGTAGTTTCCTCTTTTTGAGAAATTTTCACCGTTATTTATTTCCTATTATACTGTAAAGCTTTATGCCTTTAAGCTGTTCAGCCCCCTCGAAAAGATAATTTGAGAAACTACACCCCTGCTTTCAACTCTGAAAATACAGTGCGTGAAATCTGGGGAGAAACATGCTTTAAGGGTATTTCGGAAGCAGACACACCCCTACGTATTTTGCAGAACCGCGTCCCTGTAGTCATACGTTTGCCGACAACATGCAACAAATACCTGAAACGACATCACTTTTGGTTTTGTGACGCCATCGTACAATCAGCTGGAAACGTTGGCGAACTTTACTGTTTTAGCGTTATCATAACCAACGCAAAACTCGCACTTCTTAACGTAACACTAATTAATTAGTGAAAACCTACGCAAAATTTGTATCAGGAAATAGAAACGACATTTTTCAAACACCTCCAGCACCTTTACAATATGGTGGAAATAAAAAGCGTTTATCTCTTACACGGTTTTACATACACACCTGCCAGATCGACAGGGCTTTTAACGCTATTACCAGGAACGGTACGATAGCTCCTGCGGAAAGTGACACAGCGCCTTAAAAACTGACGGTTACGTACGTTTTTTTACGCCGGTCAGCTTCTCACGGCATGAACACAACCAGCGGCTGCCCATAGCCTTGCAGTTAAAGGGAATGTTCAACATTTGAAGATATTGAGATAAGCATCAGATATGATGGGGAGTGCTAACTTGTAGCTGTTAAAAAGCCTTCAAGGTTTAAAAGCAACCGTAAGTAACAAAATTTCAACCTTTGTAAAAATGCGACCGATTACGTCATTGTTTGATGGCATTATGGAACGGTTTTTTGACGACGGCAATACCTGGCAGCATCTGGCAGCCAGACCTAAAGAATACCTCAAAACGCACGAAAGCTGACGGCAACCGGCCATTCTCATCACGGGCGCTGTGTTCGTTGGCGGATTAGTGAATGCCATGTTTGTGAATTTGTTTGTGTTGGTACTGGTCGAGGAGAACCTTTGGTGGACTGTTTGACATAGGCAACATAGCGATCGCCAGCGTTTAGGGCAGATTATTAGTATCAAAGCGCGATATGCTGTAAAGACTGTCATATAGCGTCATGAATCTCTTACCGGAACCTGCCAAGTACTGTTGAGGATGCCAATACTGAATTGCCGTTTTATCCCTGCCTGTAGTACTGCAGTCCTGACATTGATATCATGTGATGTGAACAGTAGTTACTTTCTTTATTGTTTGTGACTGGAAATGCAGCTGCGTGCAAAAATTAATAAAGATGTAGCATCGCTCTGAATTGATTGCCAAAGCATTATGCCTTTGGTACAGGTGGTAAGGTTGAGCTACCAATAATGTTTTTCTTGCGTAGGATCATTTATGTAAATACTAGTTAACATGTTATAAGCATTGTGGCGCATCGAAAGTCTCGCTGGTGATGGTCCTCCGGCGTTATCAAATCAGCTGTAACCAGTCATTCATAAATCATGAGCTGTCATCTCATAGGCTTGACATAGAGTAGTCAACCAATGTGGAACCCTGTGGAATGGCACAGGCCATCAGTGTCATCGTGGCACTACCTCAGTGCTGTACTGTGGCATGATATAATGAATAATGATATGGTTTTTGCTCTGTAACCCCCTGCTGCTTCCACAAACAGATTTCATCATGAGAACATGGGTCAAGCATGCATTTTTGTATTAACTCCGCACCTGGCATGCGAGTGACCAAAAACACATGATACCATATACAGATCACTTTGAGTAAAGCACACAACCAATAAGTGGTATCACTTGCTCAGCCTGTTTTGGGAATCCACAAAACATAGGTGACAAAGAATGCAAACACATCATCTGCTTCCACAGCCATACAACATGCTGCAGCCTTCAGGCTGCTTCAGTCAAAAATAATGTTCACGCAAGAAATAACGCATGCATGACAAGAAAGTATCACATGTAGTTAAGTGCTACTGCAAATCTGCTGACCTTGCACAACACTGGAGACATGACAAGTGCATGTGTTATGGTTAGATGGGCGAAATGCAAGAAAGTGATGAAGCTGCCAGTGCTGCCAGTGCTGCAGTGCAGAAGCTGCACACAAGGGTCATGATAAAGGTATTATTAAGTCCAATCCCAGAAACCAACAGCAATACTTCTCCACCTTTCTCAGCACCCGGCATCTCACACAAGTTGCAGTGACTATGACAATGATGACTTACAAGCAATGACTGCCTGCATACAGAATTGGTTAATACATTAGCGTGTGCACCCATAATAATACAGCACTTTGTTTTCAGAATTCTTAAGTGAAAGACAAATTTGCAAGGCTGCATCATGCAAGCTCATACGAAGCATGTGCACTAACGAGCTGAGCTGACCTGTTGCTGTTGCCTAAATGAATTGCTAATATAATGACATGCAATGTTTATACTGTAGTACTGTAATATCTCAATAGCTTAAAAAATGTAAGCAAGATCATATTGAAATGGCAAATTGCCTTTGAACATCCCTGCAGCATGGGTGCCAGTATTCTTTCAGTTGCTGACATCACTACCTTGTCATGTTCAAACGTAAACCTAAAGATAGAGGCAGGTATCAATGCATCACATTTTAATTGGGACTCAATATATTTAAAGAATGTCAAAACAGTGTTGTCTCTCAGAGGTAAAAACCTCACGTGCACACTCCCCGTCACATCAAGATCAATACAAACCACCGCCACGCACCACCAGTGATCACACCCTTTCAGGCACCTGATTCACACTCTGTTGTCATATAAGTGTAATCCCACTCTTGCACCACCCGTGGGACTATCAAATTGCAGGTTTTCTCGCAATTTCCGCACAGGTTTTCGGTTATAACACCCGCATTTCATCGTGAGCTCCCTCTAAAACAAAGTTCCAACTGTGTTCATGGTAATACAACTAAAGAGGTTGTATTTTCAGAACACAAGGTCTTTGTTCAAGATTTAAATTTGTCCTACAATGTGTCAAATATTTATTAAAATGTAATATAAAGTTACTGTAATACTTCCCTAATTCTATAATGCCCTACTAGCCCATAATCCTGCGCAAGGTTCCTTACTCCTGTACACAAAGCGCCAATCGATCTGTCTACAAGAAATATGTTTGCAAAAGAAAAGCCACTAGCAGGAGATAAAGGCAGATTTGCCGGCACGCCTACCGCTTTTAAGGCATTCGGGAAAGCACCGTTCTTTCTATACTGTACTTTTTTGCAGACAGTGGCGTTCTCTTTTCATAACACTGATCTATGGTCCTGAAATAGGGCTCACGATTACGTTCGCGAAACGCATTCAGCAGCGAAATCTAAGTAACAGCCAATCACCTTCCGCAGTTGTATCACACGTGCCGCATCATTGCTCTTGCGAATGTATCAGCGGCCACGCTACTTTGACCATAAACAGGAAAACGGCCTGCAATATGACGGCAATCGTATGACGTTTCTATAGCAACCAATGCCAAGGTGACTTTGAAGTAGTCTCTCGATAAACCTTTTCGCACTTTTGCGTGCGTATAACTCAGGAACCAGAGGGAATTTGGGCCTTAAAAAGGGCATGGCCGTTAACTGCATGAAAAGGTCTTCAAGATGGCTTTTTCAATTCAAAGCCCCATGTAAAGGTGGAACATTCCCTTTAACCCAATTCACTACAGCACGGCACGCACTCGAGCCCATCTGCTGAAATGCACAACGTTTTAAAACGCGACGTAGCAAACTGATCACGTTCGTCGCAAGATGCTGTGACCAACCATCATTCTTACGACTAGTTGTGAGCCTCGTTATTTGGTTCTTTATGCTATTCAGTATGTGAAGTGAATCTTGGCTAAAAAAGATGTGAATAGCACTGATCTGAGAGACATTAGAAAACACTGTGTCACCACTGATCTGTGACCTAAGCACTGATATATTAAGTTAGTAGTATATTCCTGTCACATGCCAAAAACTATTCTGATTAAAGGGACTATATTTGGCAACAATGTTGTGGGTCAACTTGCTTATACAGCGAAACGTCAACATTTCGACGTGTGGTCTACACATGCACATACAGCAAGCGTTAGTACGTACGGGCCAATACTGAGCCACACTAAGATGAGTTTCGCCTAGCTGGTATAGGCTGTTGTAATATTGCCCGTTCTGTCGTAATTCACTTTCACTTTCACAATCCCGTGACCAATTGGCTAGCAAAAGTGTCGGTGTTTGTCGCCGACCATATCTGGTAAATCTGAAGCTACTAAACCTTAGGTTTTAGCTTAGATCATCGCTTTTATTCCGTGTTCAAAACACTGTGCTAAGAAACTGTTTTTCGCCACACTCATTTTTTAGCTTTCGTTACAATCCAGCTGTCTCGCTCCTTTGTAAAGGTGAACAACTCCTTGGATTGCTGAGGTTTGCTAGCCTTTGAACAACGTAAAATATTGTGTTCTTAGTGTATTTGAATCATAAGGTCTGAATCACAAACTTCAGCTCCCGCAGCTTGTAGCTTGCTCCCGTTTTGCTTGCTCCCGTGACTCAGCAGCTTGCTCCCGTTTTGAGCGTCAGTCTGTCGAATCTTTGACTGCCATTACTGTCGCGCCACCGAATCTTGTTACGCCTGGACCTGTGCTCGTGAAAGCCTGTTGCTCTCCATGCGCGGTGAGTGGGCCCGGCCGGCCTGATCACCGCGGCGGGGTCACGGTGCCTGGGAGACGCGGCCGTACCCAGGCAGCGCCAGACGGCGCGCGGCGGCGGCCGGTCCCGCCGCCGCCGGCCGCTGGCAACGGCCGACGCCGCCGCCGCCCAGGCCGCCAGACGGGCGTACACCGACACGGCCGGGCGGGGCGGGGTCGCCGACAGGCGCTGCATAACAGCCGCGGTACCCATTGAGGCGGGCAGCCGTGACTGGGCCGCGCCACCCGGCCGCGCCGCGCCAGCGGCCTCGCTCCGCAGCCGGCGCCTGCTGGGCGGCGAACGCGGCCGCGCCGTCGGTCGCTGGGTCACGTGCTGCCTCTGCCGGGGCGACTGTCGCCCGGTGAACTCAAGCATGTCATCTTCAAACCACGCCTCGTATGCCGCGTCGGCGGGACGGACAGCGGAAGCTGCTGCGTGGAGTTTCCGAGAATTCCGTCATGTACTAATGAGCACTGGAGCGACCTTGTGCGCCGCGCTGGGCGGAACTTACTCCGAGCTGCCTGTGGAGTGAATTAAGCTCACCAGTCCGGCTGTCATTCAGAGAGCACTAACCTGCTGAAGTGTAGACAGGGCTTTGTCCGAATCAACGCGAAATTTGAAAGAGGATTTCTTAGAAATGGAATGCCACGGTGCTCCTGCAAGCCACGCTGAGTGGTCGAAATAAGCACCACGTGATTCAAAAGGCCGTGAAATGTTGACAACCAATTCCGACAGCAATAGTCGCATTTTAAAGACAAGTGACCGGCCAATAGGCTTTGCTGGAAAGTTAGTGTAACCGAGCGATATTCTAGCGTGATAGGGCCCGTAATTCCTCTGATGTTTCGTGAGCGAAGCGAATGAAGACAATCATTGTTCCATGCTATGCAGTTATAAGAACACAAACAGTGGGACAACACAATATTAACTAAATCGGCTGGTATCATCATGTGGAATATCAGCCCCATTTCATAACATAGCAAAACCCCGGTTCTGAGGTGCATTGCCGGTTTGTCGGAACGGAGATAGTGGCTCCTATTGCTTAAATAAACAATTTCACTATGTGATAAACATTTAGTGATTACCACCGTTTACCTTGTTCAACAGAGCGTCAAATGAGCCACATTATCATGACGTCAGAAGATTTAGCATGACTTCGACCAGCATTCAGTCCCGTGCCGCCTCGGTCGGGGAGTAGGCGCTAGCACGCGGCTCGCTTCCCCGCCGCAAGCCGTTCTCAGCAGCGATTGAGCCAGGTGTTCGGCGCTGAGGCAAGTGCATCCCTCCCGCCTTCTGGCCCAATCTGTGACGTCACCTAGCCGACCGGTGTTCCGCCGAGACGAGCACGTACTGCGTACTTGGCCTGGGAAGGGGACATGTCTGAACGCTGGTGAGCGGCGGCTCTCCAGTCGGCTTCTGGTGGCGCCTCTACGTCGCCGCGGGCCATTGACGCCGTCGGCCATTCCGCGGCAGGCCCATTTGTCCGCCGATTAATCGGCGGTAGTGATTTAAACTCTCACCACCCTCATCGAGGAGTCTTTCGGGCGCCTGCCGTTAAAGAGACGGTCGTCACAGTTCGAGGTCTTCCGAAGTAAGATGCTCGGGCCGACCTGGCTTTACCCCGCAGAGGACAGTGGATGCGTTACGGCAATCTTACACAGAGCTGCACAGAACTGATTGCCACGCCAGTCTTCAAGCGACATCCGTATGTTTCTTACAAGGTGGCGGCACTGTCGGGACAGCCACAAAATTTGCCACGCAAATAAACAGAAAGCCCTGGTTATCTAACTCCCGTAGACTGCGTACCTTTTCCAGGCGCGTCTTTAACTAGGGTATTCAACGGCGGGCTAGGCCACATGCGATAGTAAGGATTCTTTTCGCTACGGTG
>NW_023596545.1:22064045-22123961 GCF_011947565.3 Pollicipes pollicipes | reverse complement strand
GCCTTTTACGGTTCCCGGGCAGCTTTATCGCCGGCTTTCAATTTGGGGCCCGGATCACGGGATAAAGCACCGCTTCCAGCGTAAGCGCAACATGTGGCGGGCGCAGGTGACGGCGAAGCTCCGCAAAATTAGATGAGAGCTGAAAGCAAGCCACCTGCTAACTGCACTGGCACCAGGTGCTGTAGATTTTAAGAAACACACCCCGTTAGCCACGCCCGCTGGTGTAGCAAGCATCCCCGCGGGGACACCGTTTCGGATGGTGTAGGAAACTAGCACCCCATCGGGTCCCAACTCCGGTAACGGATGGACAGCGCAAGCTGTTCATTTCAGAGCTTAGCGGCCCTGCCGGTGCGTGAGCTCCTGCTCCTTGTCCCCCTCTCCCTCCCCATCACCCGCATTCCGGCACCCGGCCCTCCCACCACTCCTCATCCTCGTTTTATCGGGGTCGTCGAGCCCCTCACCCCGCGTCCCCGGGTTGATCGGATGCTGGCGGCTGAGGGACGGGTCGTGCGGGTTGGTCACATCGCGTCCCAACGCTCCACTTTGGCCGGGATAGTGGGCGTGACGGGTCCATGGAGCTCCACACGGGGCTAGCGACTTGTCGCTCGCGCTGCGGCTGGATGCTCTGTAGGAGTCTCCGCTTGGGGCATCTGGCCGCGCGTAACGCCTTAAGGGTTCAAGGGGCGACGGCGCTGAGCCACAGTCAGGACGGGGAGGAGTCTCACTGGCTTCACCTGGCCGGGTAGGAGGCGTCGTTCGCCCCGCACAGCATCGCGGTAGCCGTAGCGGTACCACCTCCCTTTGGGTGAGTGAATCTTGCTCCAGTTGGGCTCCGAGGCGGGTGCGGTGCGGCGCCAAATGCTACATATAGATCGCATGGGAACATCAAACATAATACCTCCCGTCCCCTTAGCGGGGGACGGAACCGCGTCGTCCAGGGCGGAAGTGGTGCAGCGTCCAGCCCCCGGATCTTGATAGTCCGTGGCGAGGAGAGACCCCTGGCCTTCCTCATCGCGTTTCAGCAACGAAACGGATGCAACAAATTTGGTCATATTCTGAGATGCGACAAGCTTAGGCACGGTTGCATTTAGGTCAAGTTTAGGAATGGTGGGGAGACGAGGCGAGCAATGACTTACGGCAGGTTCATGTACAATATACGAGACGCTGAGGAGATACAACGCGAGCGATGACCGCCCAAAGTCACAAAACCAAGAACTCACCGAAAGAAATCATTAACTGCTACATGAGGGACCTTAGTGAGGAAGAGATAGAGGACGCCCAAAGTCACAAAACCAAGAACTCACCGAAAGAAATCATTAACTGCTACATGAGGGACCTTAGTGAGGAAGAGATAGAGGACGCCCAAAGTCACAAAACCAAGAACTCACCGAAAAAATCATTAACTGCTACATGAGGGACCTTAGTGAGGAAGAGATAGAGGACGATCTCGTAGTGTTTGGTGTGACGGACGCACGCCGCATCACGGCGTGGTAAACTGATCCCGGCAAACAACATTATTCTAACCTTAAATCGAACTGATTTACCTTCAGAAGAGTGCGTAAGATATGCGAAAGTCAAGGTGCACCTGTTCATTCCAAACCCGATGCGATGCTTCAGGTGTCAGAGGCTCGGACACACGAGGGATACCTGATGGAGCCATCGAGCGTTTTGGAAGCGCGCCTCCCCGGAGCACACCCCCGAGCCGTGCGCTGCAAAAAAGCCGCGATGTGCAAACTGCGAATACGAGCAAACTCCTCACACCACATACAGTCCCTCATGCCCACTCTTTGCCAAAGATGGATAATTTGCTGCATTGAAAATCACTCGAAACATATATTTTCGTAAATCGCGTGAATCATACGAACATAGTCACCCACAAGTTTTGTAAGCGACGAAAGCCTCTGTCAGCGCCTCTTACCGTGTTCCAGGACACCAAATGACAGCGGCTCAGCTCGTCGAGCTCCTGAAGACCGGCGGCCTCACAGTAGTGCCTTCGGTTGGGGCGCCTGACGCCCAGGTGGTGTCGGTGCCTCTGCCGCCGCCGGTCCCCCTTCATCGGCAGAAGATGGTGCGTGGACAGTGATCCATCGGGGACGAACCTCCAAGTCGTCACTGCCGACGACAGGATCTCCAGAGAAGCAGTCGGTCTTCCCAGGATCACTACCGTTAGCGCTGAGTGAGACCGTAGGAGGGACCCTTGGTAACCTCAAACGCCCAAAGACAGAAACGCGCCCATGCTGCTAGGCCTGTGCTTTGGGTGGAACAGGAAAGAGCCAAGGCAGCGAACCAGTTTTCAGGCATGGACCAAGGGTCAGCTCCCGCAGGAAAGTTTACTCCACCGCCAAGAGGGCGCGTAGAGGCACCCAAGCGCCTCTCTGGGTCACGATTGACCACCGCTGTGCCCTTCACCACCACCGCCGGCTTAGAATCACTTCTTCTTCGGTGTCGTCGCCATGCGGAACCGGGACGCCCGGAGAAGTGGGACTCTTCCAGGCCAGTGTCTCCCTCCGATAGTGCAAGACCGCGAAGTAGACCACGAAACCACCTTGCGTCGGTCAGATCGGACTACCAAGATGCTATCGCCGCATTAAGAGCAAGCGTTTGTACGGCTCAGGTCTTTTAAGCTGCGCTCCTCCGTGGTATGTCTTTACTTCTGTCTCTCTTCTAACTCTCCCCCCTCCCCTTTCAGAGCTGTTCACAGGGTGAAAATAGACGTCTGATACACGCACTCAGCTCCATGAAAGCTCCATTGAAAGCTCCTCCACAGCTCCATGAAAGCTTTTAGCTCCATGAAACAGATCTTACAGTGAAACTGCAGAGGCGGTAAAGCAAGATCCTGTCGTCACCACCGTCAAGCTCCATGACATATGTTTTGCAGTAAAACTGCGGGGGCGTGAGGACAATTGCACAGGCCATCTAAATTATATCACACGAAGTTGTCCAGCAGCAGTCTGTCTTCAAGAGACCAAGCTGTCTCCGACCACTCACTTTGTCAGACGGGCTACAAAGTCTGACACATACACTTGCCATCTGACACCGTTGCGTATGGCGCAGTTCTTTTAGCCGTGCACCGTAGTGTGCCAGCCAAGCACCTCGTGTTAGATACACATTTGGAAGAAGTTGCAGCCCAAATGCCCTTCAACCATCGTCCAAAAACGGTTTGCTTCTTGTATTTTCCTCCGGGGACCAGTGACCGCCAGAAGAGCTGAGGCGTCTGGTAACGGAGCTCCCGCCGCCAGTTCTCATATGAGGCGATTTTAGCGCCCACCATTCAGTGTAGGGATGCAACTAGACAAACGGTCGCGGCAGGCGCTTTGAGACCTTTTTGCATAATGGGCCACTCTGTCTTTTAAATACGAGGTCTGGAGCAAACTGTACTCTGCCATCGGGACAGACGTCAGCACTGGACCTAAGTTATCTAGTCCACAGTTGATAAATCATTTCGCGTGGCAAGTCCCAGACAGTCCTTTTGGGAGCGACCACTTCCCGGTACGGTTGTGCTAATGGACTGAGTCTTGCCTCACAACCAGACTGCGGCGATGGAATTTTAAAAGAGCTGACTGGAGCGTCTTCCAGGTGCGGATGGAGACCACCCTGAATACCAGGCCGTGGACATCTAATACCCTTCGTCGACCCTCTGCTGCATGGTGGATGGAATAGTGTTGTGACGCAATTTGTGCGCGTAAAAGAGCCCCGAAAGTTTTGATCGCCACAGCACCACTGACAATCTGGTTGCATCCAAACGGGCACGAACCGCCGACCGACACGCCGTCACAAAGACCAGCACGTGTCATGGAGAGCGTGGGTTGGGCAGGTAAGAAACCGCACACCTACACTTAATGTTTGGGCACGTATAGAATACATTGCTGGCCATTTCTCGGCTGTACCTTCTCCTGTGCTGTGTAGCAGTGGCTGGTGGTAGTGACGTTCTCCATCCATCTGAAGTGGGAAACAAAATCGCCCGCGCGCTGGCCGAGCGTTGCAGAAACCGCAGCGGCAATCAGCAGTTTCTTAGATATAAAGCCCGCTGTCAGGCGACTTGTGCCGATTTCACCACTGATGAACACATGTCTTATAACCGAACATTTACGATGACGAAGCTGATGTCTGCTATCCGCTCCTTGCCCGGCGTAGCAGAAGGTCAGGACTTGATCCATGACATGTTAAGGCGGCTGCCCCCGTTGGCGGCCAAGGCGCTGTTGCTGGCCTACAGCCGACTGTAGGAGTCTGGCGAGTTCCCGGTGCCGTGGTGCTAGACCATTATAGTGCCGATGCTGAAGCAAGGGAAACGTGGAACGAACCCATGGGATTATCGTCCCATCGCACATTTCAATGACACGGAAATCCACCTTACCTTGCGTAGCCCTATAAAGCCACGGCGTGCTACGCATGCATACACACAGAGCTCACTTATTTTCTTATAGCCATTTTAAATGCTGTGATTGTGTGATTGCGATTTTGAGGCTAAGTGTTGCGGAACGACAGGCAAAATAAACTTCACTTGGCCGTTAACAACCGTCAAAACCAAGCATGGGCTTGCTTCTTAGCTTCTGTATTTACGGCTAGCAGGCTGGGCGGTGTAACCAGCTGATGGCTGATCGCTAATGCATAATTCTTCTTGATTATAAAGGAGTACAGTATATCCAAGCATTCAAAGTATGTTAAGAACATGATGCACTAATACAATAAGTAGAACGCACTCAATAGCCATGGAAAGGACACATACGGCGGTAGCGGCATGTAAAACTACGTTCGGCGATCGCGCATAACAATTCCTCCGCGCATATTCCACTGCTGCTCTGAGGCGAAGGCACCAAGGCCAATAGGGACGGAACCTGAGGGATCATGTGTGCCTCAGGAGGCCAGGAAAGTAGTTCCCGCCAACACAAATAGGGCCCTCAGAGCAAGAAAAAGAACCCAAGACTAACGTGGTAGGCCCGTAAACGATCGATAGTGCCCCGGCAGGCTGACATATAGGGCCCCGGCCATAGCACAGGACCCTCCGAGCAAAGGGAAATTATCCAAGACCATGAATCTAGTACACCTGTGCCATCAAGAGTGCACGGGCAGGTTAACAACACAAGCCTCGCTTGGAGTCAAGAATCCTCCGCAAATGAGACCAAAGGTAGAAAGCCCTCGATCAAAGTAGAGGGCCCCTAAGCATCGAGTGTCTCCGTGTCTTACCTTAGCTTACCATAGACCAAGAGACCTAGCAATAGCACAGGCTCTCCAAGCAAGTGGAAAGAACCCGATGCTGATATCAAGGGTCCCTGAGCAACTGAGTGCACCCTGGCATATGGGATCTCGGAAAAAGTGTGACGAGGTTTTCGGGCGAATGGAAAGAATCCGTGGAGGAAAACCTGATTGATCAAGAGTGCTCATGCATGGAGGCAGATAGCGTCCCAACAGCACATTGGGCCCTACGAGAATATGCAAAGGGATCAAGGACAACGTGGAAAGCTCCTTAGCGATCAGACTGACCCAGCAAGTGGACATATAGGGCCAAGCAACCAACAGCGTAATGCCTCTAGACAGCATATTGAACCCAAAAATTTACCCCAAGCAACACTTTCTCAGTCAGCGAAGAATGAACGTCGTTTACTTATGAACTCTTTAATTTTGCTAACAATGGTCCCTGGTCGTCTGTATGGCCAAGGCACCCAATTTTGTTGTGTTTTTGTTGTAAGAAAACTGCGTCCGTCCGGCCGGTTATGGGCCCCTTCGGAGACTTTAGGTCCTCTCGGCACGGTCCATGGGGCATGGTTCCGTGGCTTCTTCCCCCCCCCCCCTCCCCTCCTCTGCATCCACCACCGCTCCGAGCAGCTGAATAGATGGTGACCGTCAAACACACACAGACATCCATTCATATAAGAGATACGACGCAAGGTGTAGGGCTCCTAGTGATCGAGCGCGCCCAAGCAGGTTAACATACAGGGTCCCCGTCAAGAGCGTGGGGCCCTCCATTCAAAAACAAAGTATTCAAGACCCAATGCAGAGGACCCCAAACGATCCAGTTCGTCAGAGCAGGTTAACAACAGAGCCCCTGTCAAGAGCGTAGGACCCTCCATTGAAATAGGAAGTACTCAAGACCAAATATAGAGGGCCCATGAATGATCGAGTGTGCCCGAGCAGGTCAACAAACAGGGCTCCCAACAAGGGCGCAGGGCCCTCAATTTGAATGGGAAGCAACAAAGAACCCATATAAATGGCCCCAGAACGATGGAATGTGCCCGAGCAGCTTATCAGAAGGGGCCCAACAAGAACGTAGGACCCTCCCTTTTAATAAGAGTACACAAAACCCGGCGCGGACGGCCCTGAAAGATTGAGTATACCCGAGCATATTATCAGTGTAGGGGCATAAATTAAAACACCAAGACCCAATGTATAGGGCCCCGAACAATCCAGTGTGGCCGAAGCGGCGAACAAATAGGGTCCCCGACAAGTGCGTAGGGCCTTCCGTTTAGAAACGAAGTACCCACGACACGATGTAGAGGGGCCAGAATAATCGAGTGCGCCAGAACAGGTTAGTAGATAGGACCCCCGAAAATAGCGGATGGCCCTCCATTCAAAACGGAAGCACCTAAAACCAGATGTAGAGGTTCCCCACGATCGAATGGGCCGAGCTTCCTATCAGAAGGGGCCCTGACGAAAGCGTAATGCCCCCCCCCCCCCCCATTCAAATCAGAAGTACCCAAAACCCGGTGCGGAGTGCCCCCGAAAGATGGAGTTCACCCGAACAGGTTATCAGATGACTCCTATGGGGGCAGAGGGCCAGAAATTCAAACACCAAGGACCAATGTGACGGTCACCCTGAAGAATCCAGTATAGCTCACAGAGCCTTTCTGGCGACTGGAAACAATCTGTGAAAAGTACCATGATTAACAAGAGTGCCCCGCACGCTACTAGAGAGGGCCCCAGGTAGAGAGCGCTACTAGAGAGGGCCCCTACTATCGCAGGGCCCTCCGAACAGATGCAAAGGAATGAAGGGCAACGTGGAATGTTCCTTAACAATTGTAATGATCCCGCAAGGAGGCATATAGGTTCCCCGGAAACAGCATGGGGCCCATAGGCGATGTAATGAGGCTTAAATTTGCAGTTCGCAGCTTTTCCAATCATTAATTTTTTGACTTCTCATATGCCCTTTACTTTCGCCTGTAAACTGTTCTTAGACGCCTGAAAGTCCAGAGATACCCAGTTTTGTTGCGTCTTGTGTTAAAAAACTGCACCTGTTCGGCCGGCTATGAACCCCTTCGGAGCCAATGTGCCCCTTCGGGGCCCAATGGGGGGCATGACCCCGTGCTCCCTCTGGATCCGCCCCTGGATTCAAGTGTCTTCATATAAGGTTTGGGTGCACGCATTCAACACTTACGATTTCATTAAGCGTTCTCTGCCCTATGTTTATGCATTTCCTTTTTTGTGATGTCAGGGAGATGTCTTCGGATATAAATGGGTAAAAGTCTTAACCGCATGATAAGCAAGCCAAGCATAATGTTCAGTCATGCGTCACTCATTGCCTCTTGTCACAATTCGCCGTTTTCCATAACGTGTACTGAAGGAGGGGGGGGGGGGGGATCGATGCAACCCCTCCACATGACGTTTCGAAACTGAGGTAGATAGAGCATTGCGGAGAGAATACATCATATTTCTCTCAACTGTTTTACGATTGCCAGGGAGCTTAATGTTGCCAGATCAACAATACCTGAAGGATCAAATTTTCTTGAAAATCGACATTGTTCAGCTTTGTATGCCTATATATATATATATATATATATATATATATATATATAAAAGAGTATGCCGTTAAGCGGTACTTAACAATAAAAAGCGTGTTGCTTGTTTTATTCTTCGTTCAAGGTGTGTAGTTTCATGTGTTTGAAGATCAATTTATCGTGAAGGGCTCCGTAAATGAAACTGTCGGCCCGCCACCCGCGCCGCCCTTTGACCGCTGTGCAGCGTTCTTTAAAAAAACCGCTTCTTAAAAACCAAGAGTGCAAGAACAAGTTTTTGCCGTCAAAACACGCGCAGTGCACGCCTTAGAGGCTCTTAAAAATTTGTTTGCGATTACGCGACATGCCGGAGAGGATTCTTATGAAAACCTTGGGGGCGGCTCCGAAGGGTGTGCGCTGAGCACCCGGTCGGGGTTCCCCTCCGGGAGGTTTCTCAGCCCACTCGTGGCTGACGCAAACAGCCTGCCTCGAACCAGCCGGCCGTCGCGAGGATGGGAGATGAAGCTAAGAAGAGGATAGGAGGGTCAGACGCTTAACACGCGCTCGGGTGGGGGCCAATTTGACCCCCTCCATAGGTTTTTCTTAAATGGTGTCTGACCGGCACGGTGTAGCGGCGCCAAATTTTCCATAGCTATAGAAAATTAAAAAAAAAAATCCTTTGGTTTCAAAAAGCTAGATGCACCTCGTCAGGTCGCTGACTTACGTCCGGTCTAAGTCAGGTCATGAATAAAGCGGAGACAATTTCTAGGAATTGTTCAATCTGATGCAACAACGGAGGGTTAGACGGAGCCATACACCTCCGATATAGTTCCTTAGGATGCATAACAATTGAATGAACAGATACCGCTGACCTCGGGTCGGGTATGAAGCTCAGACCAAGGTCAAAACCAATCTGTTTCATAACTTTAAAGCTTGCTGTGTGAGGGGCTTCTGGTGCTCATTTAAAATTCACTGATAAAAGGAATCGCAAAACACATTTTCGTGGACATCGTAGCGGTCACAATAACTCACTGATATAGAATAACACGGCTCAAAATTTTTACTGTGGGAAAATGCTTCCTTGGGATATCTTAAATGCTAATTGAAATGCAAAACTCAAGACAGCCCCGTATTATTTTGGTCACCATGGTCTCCAAAAGGCCAAACAATGCCAATAGCCTTGACCTTGTTTGACCTTAGTGGCCCAAGGGTTATGACCTAGCAACCCTACATTTTTTTTTACAAGAATGAGTTAACGTACTCACCAGCACACCCTGGGCATTTGGTGTCTCTAACCCTCAGTTTCTGGGATCTCCGGAGGGGGTCACATTCACCCTCCCACCTGAGCGAAGGGTGTTCAAGCGCCCGCCCGGGCGCGTGTTAATCACGAATCACATTTTGTGCTATGCAGTAGAAGAGGCTGGACATAATTGTTAGTTAGTACGGTGTTTTAAGGACTTAAACCTATCTTTTTGAAAGAACGGATTTCTCGGATTAAAGCACACGTTAAGTATTGGTGGTTGTGTGAGTCCTGACCGCTGCAATCCGACGCGCAAGTCTAGGTCAACGGTAGAATTTGGTGACGAAAGCTTAACGTGCAGTAATGCTCGGCACGATGCCCTGCCCTCTGAGGTCATCTGACCTTTATCGCAGCCGCTGCCACCGGTTGCAGGCCATATGTGTCACGGACAAGTGGCAAGCGCCCAAAGCGACTCGAACTCACCCTGCCACGGGTGGGTGAATAGGTAGGCAGGCGCTCTAACCAACGTAGCCTTCGGGACGGACGCAAATATGTCTAGCAAGCGAATACTTGAGAAAGTGCCATAACTGAGCCTGTAAGAATATAAGTTAGCTTCTTAAACTCACGGACAAATGCGCAAGAACACCGCAAGAAAGGGCCAAACACAAGCACGCAGCGATATTTGGCTCAGCGAACATTGCCAGCACCGCACTGCCATCTATCGGCGTGTTTGAAGTACTACAAGCGGGTGCAAGAATGACAAGTTTGTACGGATTGTTTGACAGCACCTCAACGGCAAACAAGCGTTCCATGACGCGGACAAACAATTACATATTGATAAGCATAGGTACAAAATAAGGCAATTGTGGTGCGCAGAGCAGTTTTTCCATTTAAAAGAGTACCGAGAGCCACAAATGACATTATTTCATGACATGTGAAGAAACAAATTAACATAAGGTTTAACGTGACTTTTAAGGTTTTCCTTCGTATAATCTTATTTCATCTTCAATATTTTCAAATGTGGTATATCCCTTTAGCAAAAAACATGTGTAGAAACACCTGTTTAATTTCCGTGTCGAGGCGGCAATGATCTTGTACCTGAAGGCCTGTAACATAAAAAAGTTATATATTTGAGAAAATTTGATATTTTCACTCCTTCCAATAACGTCCTTAGTTGACCTAGTAGTACGCAACTTACTGTAACTCGCATGATGTTATTGAGTTTTTTCCGCGAGGCTTTATCTTTCTTAGTTTGGAAACGCCAGGTGGTCGCATCGAGCCCCTCCCCTATCAGTCAGGTTTATGAAAAAATCGAACCAGGGCGATATGTGAATGGTGAGTGCTCTGCAGCTCACCGCTAGCGCACCCGGCGTCGGACTTGCGGCCTCTTTCTGCGCTGGACACGTGGCCGCTTCAGTGGCCGAACGTGAACCCACTCCAGTGCCGGACACGTGGCCGCTTCAGTGCCGAACGTGCGCCCACTCAGTGCCGGACACGTGGCCGCTTCAGTGCCGAACGTGCACCCACTCAGATTGAACGATTCTCTAGAAAATGACATCGCTGAATCCACGGCCTGACTTGACCTGCCATAGGTCAGTGACCTTGCAAGTTACATCTAATTTTTACACGAAACGATTTCCTAGTTCATTTCCTACAGCTGTGCAAAATTTGGCGCAGCTACGTCGCGCCGTTCGGAGACTATTCTAGAAAAACCTGCGGGGGTCAATTTAATCCCCTCCACCCTAGCGCGTGTTAACCATGCAAAAGCTCTTTCTGCAACACTAGTATTGCCCCTATGTCGTGAGATAGTCCGTGGGGCTTATTGTGCTCACTTTATCGTACATGCGACGTCTTAGGTTTGAAACCGAAACAACATGCTTAACGGCCTTAAGTTCGCTGCGCCGGCCACTCATGCACTAAGACCTGCGCTCTAACCACCGGGACTTTTGGCATTACCATCAAAAGGTACATCAGTGCAAGTGAAAATTTTGAACGAAAATACTTTTGATGCTTATGACGCATTGCATTTCATATAGTTTTGTTTTGTGTGGTTTATCACTATTAGAGTTATATTGCGACGGTTTCTGATAGAGTTGGCTCCAGGTGGCAACTAGAGCTGTTACAAATCTCGTCGATGGCACACAAGATGCTTTTCATCCTTGGTCTCTATTTCAATGCGGGTCTGCAATCCATGCCGACACGTTTCGATGGTAGCCTAAACAGATCTCTGTGCCGAGACCTGCTGTAGCTCCTGCTCAGTATACCGTTTTTTCACTGGCTGTAGACTTTGCTTTGTTGACGAAAGTCCGCCGGTTCACTCTACACGATGAACTACTGTTTATTATCCGTCATCTGTTCTTTCTATATTCTCTGTGTTCCAACGCAGCCCGATGACTGAGTATCATATAGTCCTTGTGTACAGTGACGAGGTCGTAACCCCCGTCCATGGTTTCTGGATGCTCACTCTTCACTGTTCCTCCGTCCTCTCTCCTCCGTACATCGCTGGGGTCGACCCATTTGTCAAACCCCCGCCATTTGCGGCGATGGCCTGAGTGCTTCCTAAACGAAGTTACGTCGCCACTGAGAAAACGGCGCTTTTAGATGAAACTGTGACGGCGGCGTATACTCGGTTTTCGCAAGCATGTACAGATGGCTGCCAGCCTGCTCCTCCCGACTCGTGCGCTGCCGAAGACGTCAGCCGCGGAGAGCTCTGCCCTAGCCGTAGCGCTGTGTAGCGCATTTATCAGTGTTGCCTGTAATGGATATTGCAACCGTCGATTCATGAATGGGGTAGTACTCTTTCTACGTCATAAACTCACCCACACTCTCCCTCTCTCTCCTCTCTTTTTTTCTTCCCTGCGGTGTTGGGCGCGCGGTTTTGTGCCCTAGTTTCTGGACACGCGCAGTACACAATGACGTCAGCTCGGGATACACATTACACTGCCCCGTTCTGCTTGGTGTGGAATGCTAGTCGCACTGCTCGGCGATTGACTGACTTGACTCAGCGTTCCGCATGAGCAGCTTATTTTGTTTTCTAACCGTCACCCATTATTATGCAGCCGAGAGTGCCCCACCCGCAGCCCAGCGACAACAGAACCACACTGTAACAACACAAGAATGGAGCATAAACAGGTCACTGTATCCACAGCTAAGAAACGATTAAATTAAGTACAAACATAGGCAAAGCTGGCCTGTTTACATGCTAGATAAAACAGTCGTCCTTCCAAGAACGTAAAAAGTAGTCAAAGCTGAAGGAAGCATTTGACTCGCCACTAACCCATTCCCAATGCCGAAATGTCAGAAGTACGATTAGTAACATTTTTTGCGTGCACACAGGGTTGGACAGACTCTGTTGAAATTCACGCGTTGGTCATGCCGGCTGTCCCCTGTGCGTTGATTCAACTCATCGGCTTGAAAATCGCCATAAACGGCTAAGACGGCGAGATGTTCGGTGATACCTGCTATCAGGCCCTGATTCGCAGGCACCACAGCTCGAAATTATATATGTACGACTCTGCAGGGCCTAGTTTGGTGAACGTTCCACACATAGGGCCAAACATACAGCCAGACTTCCGAACAGAAAAAAAGAGTTTTGAACCGCTCTACTGGAGGCAGAAGTTCGGCTGCTGACTGCAGAACACGGGTCCGACTTGGACCGCTCTAACAGCTCCAGGGACTGGGGGCCGGGCGGGTGGCCGCGCCATTTCTGCGGGATGAGCTGGGCCGGTCATAAATCAGCGGGCTACCTCAGTGTGGCGAGCGGCCGGCTACCACACGGACAGCCGGTGACGGCCACGCTGTCGGGCCCGCCCTCCCCGCCACGGCCCGGGGACCGCTCAGACGGCCGGTCTGCCCGGCCGCTGTCAACAGCACGCGGGAAGGCAACTCAACAGGACCATAATGGCGGAGCACCGGACGTGACGCGCCCGCTCTGACAGCGAGTGCTGTATTTTTGTCCCTCTCTCCGTTGCAGGCGCGATGTGCGAGGCATGCCACGTGTTTCCTGTTCACAAACAGCCTGCGCACATCACTGCCCCTTTTGCCGTTCTCACGAGCTGGCCCGACTAACGTTCGTCGATTCGTGAGGTGACAGTGGTATTTACTTGTCACACAAAAAGCCCGCAGAACGATGCGGCTGCCGGGGCTCGAGGTGGTTTGACAGCGGCGATGTGCTGGACACAGCCATTTTTGTCAGCGGCCGTGACTGACGCCCGGTAATGAGACCTGACTGATGAGTCGCTAAATCATCAACCACACAGGCGGCGCCATGGCAGCGGCCTTGCCAGGAGCCGTCTCAGGAGGTGTGAACAGGTGACGAAAAGGTCGGTATCGGAGGTAGATAGCTTCGATACAGAGTTGCTGTAATTGCTTACAATACATGTCTCATTGCAGTGTCTGTCAAGGGTACGTTTTGGTGTATTCGCTGAATAAATAGGTAGACGCTTGCTCATGTTTTGTGGCCCGTCTTTCGTAAAAGAAAGACGAGAAGAGCGCAATGCCCATAGTTGGGTCCATCTGACGAAGCTAGTTTAAAGCCACCGACTTTACCTTTTCTCTGATTTGCCGGTATTTAATCCCCGTTGCCCTAAAAATGATCATGTCTTCGTACTGAAACTTCCTGCTGGACGGATGAGTGGCTGAACAAGGAAAATGCTTGCTATGAACACTGGTTTACAATGTGGAGCATTCCCATCATACCAATTGATGATCATACATATTTACATGGCATACATATTTACATGGCATGAGTAAATATAGCCCAGCACATAGCAGCTGGGTGCATATTGTACTAAAAACTACTCTTGAGAATTTGCACTGTGATTTCCCTTGGGAGGAAGCTGCACGGTCTCCGCGAAGAGACCTCTTGTTACATGTTCTTATCTGAGTCCAGTTTGTCACTTCATGAGGCGATGGGGAGGGACTGCCCTCTTGCGGGCACATTGGGACTCTCCGCTCATTTTACGAAGTACTCAGCATGGCGCCGCACGCTGGTAACGAACTGCTTTTGAGAGCTTACACTGCAGGTCCTTTTGGGATGCTGCTGCGCGGTTTCCACGATGAGACCTTTTATTACATGGTTTCATGTGAGTCGAAATCCTTACTTCATAAGACTATGAGGAGGGACGGCCCTCTTACGGATCCTTCGAGACTCCCCACTAATTTTATTAAGCTTTCAGCATGCCGCTGCAGACACTGGGACTATTTACGATTTTCAGAGAGCTCTCAGCATACCGCCACCAGCGACATCAGCACCAAATTTGTGTGCCCAATGAAATTTTTTGTGACTGAAAGGTGACACTGTAATTTAGTCGCAGCGAGTTCGTTTATCCTGCGCGTAGGCTTATCACGTGCAGTTAATTGTTTAGTCTTGTCGAAGCGCATGTGACGTTTTGAAAATTTTGGAAAGAGTAATTTGCACAGGCATTTTTTCATATAACTTTTAAGCTAGCAACATTAAGCACCACACGCTCTTCCTGAAGCAGAAGCAGAGGAAAATAATCTGATTCCTTTTTAAAAATGGATTATAGGATAAATGTTGTTTGCATGCACTCTGCAGGTACCAGATCACGTTTGTTTAAACATTAACAGCAAACTTTGAAGCAATTTTGTTCTTTAAAAACAGCGTGAATTGGGCTCTGGTAGTAACACTTGTGGCGCCCGGCTGCAGACGCTTCGATGGCAAATTCCAGGCCGCCTCTCCGCCAAACACAAGCCACCAATCGCACGCGTTCTCCGCCAATCAACAGCCAGAACTAGTACTGGGCCCGATGTAACACGCAAATCACATCCCGCAAATTTGAGTCGCCGGCGAACTAGCACCTCCAATCCGCAGTGAGCATCGCTGCCATCGTTTTGCTTTGGATAGTTATCTCGACATTTAAATGCGCGAGGGCGCATGGCACCGCGGGATGTTGCCAGGTTCGTAACGGGAGGGTGGCGGGTTCGATTCCCGGGACGGCGGCAGACTTTCGCTTATGCCCACTTTGCACGCTTGCGTCGGATTTTCTGGAGCAGTTCATAGGCATTTAAGTAAAGTTATGAGATGCTTATGCCGCGCAAAGCTCAGCCATTATTAATTTCATTACACGGTCAGGTGCCGGTCATGATAAGAACCCGCGCGGGCATTCGGCCTTTCCGTCAATAGCGTCGGCTCTGGACATACGCTCCTTGTATTTAGCCGGGGGCGAAGCCTAGCCGGTATCTACGAGTTGTCCGGATGTGATGTGAACCACGTCGCGTAGAAGAGCCTACCTCGAAACAAAAATAACCGGACTTCAACCACCTTGTTTCGGGGGGGGGGGGGCTTGGTGTTCTTCGTTTTACCTGTATGTGTCTCAAGGTGGAACTGAAATAGAGAACGCAAATCTACCGGTATTTATATGATAGTGCATGCCACATATCTGCACCAATACAAGTCAGCGGCATTGTTATCTCCGCCTGGTCCTCTCATTGTTGGCACGTGGCCGCTGTGGCCTCCCCTCCCCCCCCCCCCCGCACCAACCTTCACCACTGATTGAGTCAGGGGCGGATCCAGAGAGGGTGGTCACGGGGCCCGTGACCCATCGTGGTACCCCGAAGTAGCCCATAGGCTCCGAAGGGGCCCGTAGATGACCAAACAGGTACAGCCTTTTTAACACAAAACACAAAAAAATCTTTGGATCTCCAGGCCACCGAGAAGAGTTGCAAACGAAACTGAATGGCCTACGAGAAAATATAAAAATATTCAATAATGGAAAAAGTTGTTTATTGGAATTATAAGCCTTATCACGCTGTCCAGAGTCCTATCCTGTTTCCGGGGACCTATATGCCCACTTGTAAGGTCATTTCGATCGTTAAGGAGCCTTCCACGTTAGCCCTGACTGCTTTGCGTTTGCTCGGAGGGCCCTGCACTGTTGCTGTGCTGTTCCTGCTAGCGTGCCGGGGCGCTGTTGTCAATCAGACGCCTCCCACGGATTCTTTCCAGTCGCCAGAAAGGCTCCGTGGGCTATAGCAGGGAACCCCCATGTTAACTTACTCGGGCATTCTCGGTGGCTCGGGGGCCCTTTACGTTGGTTTCGGTTCACCTACCGACACACTTGCGATATGCTCATGGGCCCTCCGCATTGGTCTAGGGCGCTTCCAGTTTTATGTCACTTGCTTAGGGCGCCATGCTCTTGTCGGGGGCTCATCTGTTAACCTGCTTATGCACACTCTGTCGGTCGGGGCCCTCAAAACTGGGTCCAGGGTGCCTTCCATTTGAATGGAGGGCCCTGGACACTTGTCGGGGCCCCATCTGTTAACCTGCTCCGGCACACTGAATTGTTTAGGGGCCCGGCGCGTTGGGTATTTTAATGTAGGGACCTACGCTCTTGTCAATGCCATCTGATAGCCTGCTCGGATACACTCGATCTTTCGGGGGCCCTCTACATTGGGCCTTGGGGAAGACCTATTTGAATGGAGGCCCTACGCACTTGTCTGGGGTCCCCTCTGTTAACTTCTTTGGCCAAAGCGGATTGTCCGGCAGCCCTGCACATTGAGTCTTGGCGTTTGAATTTAGGGCTCCGCGCTCATATCGGGGTCATCTGATAACCTGCTCGGGTACGCTCCATCTTTTGGGGGCCCTCCGCACTGGGTTTTGGGCACTTGTTACTTCAATGGAGGGACCTACGGTGTACGCTTTTGTTGCGGCCCCTTCTGATAAGCTGCTCCGGTGCGTCCGATTGTTGGGTGACCTCTACGACGGGTCTTGGATACTTGCTTTTTGAGTGGAGGTCCTCACGGGGCCGTATCTGTTAACATTGTCAGGCACCCTCGATCATTCGGAGCCCTCTACAACATGCCATGGGTATTTCACATTTGAATGGATGGCCCTACACTCTTGTCGGCGGCCCCATCTGTTCACCACCTTTGAATTTAGGGCGCTGCACTCCTGTCCGGGGCCGTCTTCCCCTAATCCTTGAGTTCCCCCCGCCGAACTCGCCGAATGTGCACCAGCTTTGGCTAGAGCCTTCTCAAGCACCGTGCATTTCCGACAACGTATATCGGTTGCAGCTGCCGGCTTGGGCAAGGGAAGATGTCGGAGTCATTTAATGGTAAGTGAACATTTCCCATATTTAAAATATGGTTTGCACTACTACCAATGTTTCGCAAATGTGACACACTAGACTGGTTGACTGATGGACGGGGTATCGCTCTAACAACGGGTGGGGCTGGGGGTGGGGGGGGGGGTGGTGTCGTTGGGGGGGGGGGGGGGCAGCTGGTATGGTTGACTCAGCCTGCAAGGCGTGGCAGCCCGGTCGAGGCATGCCCGGAGCAGCTCCGATCGTGACCCAGTTGGCGAGGCAGCTTCTTTGTCCCGGGGCAGGAGTGGATCTGATGCGCGGGGGATGATCTCCACAATTCAATTGGTGAATCAATCTTCGCCCATGTTACCTATGTCCCTATGGTTGGGAGCAGGGTCGCAGGCATGATTTTGTTAACACGCGTCCGGGCGGCCGGTTGGATACCCTTCGCTCGGGTGGGGTGGGGGTCAATTTAACCCCGCTGAGATCTCGGGAACTAAGGGGGCTAGAAACACCAAATTCACAGGGTATGTTGACGTGTACGTTAACCCACTTAGGCCACAGCTTGAACCTCCTACGTAATAACTTTCGAGTCAAATAAGGTCAAACAAGGTTAAACTCCAAGTTGGTCTCCAAGGTGTCTCCAGGACCTAGATACGTGTTCTAAGCAAAAGGCCATATGCGAGTTCAAGGTCAGTGACCTTGTTTTATCTTTGAGGGTCATGGTGACCAAAACCATAAAAGACTGCCTTGAGTTTTGGATTTGGACACGCGACAAAAATTAAGCTAGGCAGTATGTCCCTAAAAACGAAATGTTGACCTGGATCATTTCAGGTCAGTGACCTAGCATGACTTATAAGAAGTCCATAGAAGGTATCTTATACGGTTTATGCTATCAACAAATTTGATATGAGCACCAGAAACTATCCAAAGCCGCAAGCCCTAGCGTAATAAAACACGTTGGTTTTTGACCATGGCCTGACCTTCATATCTGACCGTAGGTCCATGGAATTTGGTCACTCAATTGTTGTGTTGCCTTAGGGAGTATCTCAGAGATACATGACTTTGTCTAACACTTCGTTTTTCCATCAGATTGAACGATTTCCTTAAAATTGCCTTCGCTGTATCCATGACCTGATTTTGACCTGCCCTAGGTCAGCGATTATACATGTAACATCCAATGTTTCGATGTCCCACGATCCACTATCAAATTTTCAATCGCTGTGCAAAATGTGACGTTGCTACGCCGTGCCGTTCGAAAACCATTCTGTACAATTTTCTGGGGTCAATTTAACCTCCCACCGGAGCACATGTTAAGCGAGGGGCCCGGAGCTCGGTGAGTACGTGTAACGCCAATTTTCAATTTTGTTGGCAACCGTCTGTCATCTGTGGCGAAAATCTAAAAATCCGGGCCTGAGACTGAGGCCTGTCCCCCCGCTGGGCTGTGTCCCTGTTTGGGAAGGATCAGAAGTACGGTAAATTTACGATACGGTTCATGTTTTGTATAGCATGTTTATTTTTCAGCCCAAGTTTACGATGCATGATATTACATCTATCAGATTCAGGTAAAGCAGAAATGATCTTCCTTTACATGAGCTGTCGTGCTAAGAGGAAAGCCGTCTTACAGGCGGGTTGACAAATCGTATTCAATCTTCTTTTGTCACAAAGTTCTTCCTGTGATCCCTGTTGTTTTTACTAACTTCTTGGTCATGGTTTTGACAGCTTACGCTTTTTAGTTCATGTTTAATATTTCCTCTGAGTTTGGGCATACAACGGCTCGAGGATAAGCAGAAGCGGACAAGGCGCAGCCCTGGGGTTTTCGCTACACTGAGAAGCATCACGACGGGAACCATCAGCTGAGCGGCGAAAATTTCATAGTTTTCTCAGTCAGGCACGTTGTGTTATCTCCCGATATTAATATCCATTTTGCGTCATTAAATACTCTGCACAAGAACAGTAATATAATTTTCTGCAGTGGCAGATCCAGAGAAGGGCGGGGGGGGGGGGGCTTAAGGGCCATCCCCCTCCCCTTCCCCACCCAGGAGGCTTTGGTGCCTCGAGTGAGTACTAAAATTGCTTAAATTGTTGACCGAGCATTAAAAGCTTCATTTCGGGGAATTATTTACCTTCATGATGTACTCATTTCAAAACGGCACTACAAAGGCCCCAAACCGATCTTCTCAAATGGCACCAAATTCCAGTTGCACAACAATGCTGTGCCTTCACACTGGCGAAATCCTGGATCGGCCGCTTGGGAGAGGAGGCAGCGGACCCTTAATTTCTGGGCGCCACGATCTTTATTTTCGAGCGGTACCAAACCAAGGCGGGCCATTTAAAACACCCAAAGCCTTTATTCGCAAGGGAACTGAAATCTAAGGGCACCACAATTACTTTACTGTCCACCCTAATACAATTTTGGGTTTGTCCGGTTGGTGAAGGGGCCTCAAACCTTTCGTTCTGGGGCATAACAGCCCTTATTGCCCAGAGGCACCTAACTCCAGGCGGCACCATAAAGGGTCCCAGGATCTTCGTTTCAAAGGGGCAACAAATTCCAAGGGCACCATGATGCCCGGACTTTTTCATTCACGAAATTCGTGGATGGCCCATTCGGCGAAGCAGCATCAAAACAATGGTTTTGGGGCACCACAACATTTGTTCTCTAAAAACACCAAATTCAAGCGGCCCTTCAAAGAGCCCCAAAGCCTTTATCTCAGGTGGCACCAAATGTATGGGCACCACAATTGCTCACCCTGACCGCATACCGGTTCAGCGACTTCGGCGAATGACACCAAGGGCATTCCTTTTGGTGCATAATAAACTTGATTTGCAAAAGGCACCAGTTCCTGACGGCGCCACGAAGGGCAGTGAAACCTTGATCTTCAAGTGACGAGAAATTCCAGGGTAACCACAAATAGCCCAAAGTCTTTATCTTTCCAGGATGGAACAAATACTAACGCTCGCGGGCCCACAACGAGGGGCCCTATTAGAGGGTCGAAGGGCAGGTCGGAGGTCATATCCAAGGGAGCCCAGCCGGAAGACCTGACCCCAAAATGTCGGTCAGAGGGCTCTTAGCACTGATCGGGGGCCTCCGAGACAGTGCGGGTCCTATATCAGCTGACTGAAACCACCAATACCAAACAATCGGTGCCGTGCCGGTCTAAGGTCAAGGCCTCCTCTAATACAGGGGTACGGGCGGATCTACAAATGCCAGCCAGAAGGTCTCTTGCATGGGCCGGGCTCCTGCGACAGTGAAGGGCCTCTGTGCTGGTCAGGAGACCACTGTGAATAAAAGAGGACCCTGTGTACACAACGGGCCCAAGGTCGGCCAGCGGCACATTTCCTGAGCAGAGATAGTTACAGAATCCCAAATGTCAAAAAGCCTCTCACGTCGGTTCGGGACCGTTTCACAGTGACGAGACATGTGATAAATTACGATACGAGGGTTCACTTTCACAATTAAATAGTGGAAAGACCCATGGGCGCGGTCCCCGTTTCGTCAGAACAGAAGCTGCTGGGGATCCCCGGCTGGGCCGGAAGAGCCCTGCAGGTCCTGACCGGGGAACTGCGGCCGTGCACTTCCAAGGCTGATTCTCTGGACGAAATTAGCAGTTTCAGCAACACACGTCATAGAGATGACGCCATGGCGTTATGAGCCCAAGTTGAAAATCGCCTTGGGGAAATCTACGCTTGGTATACATACCTTTACACCCTTTTTCACTGGGATACCTTATGCACGCATGCGAGTTGATTTTGTAACGCGTTCGAAAGCGCCACTTTCCGGTGAGCGGTCGTTTTTGCTCGCTCGTTGGCCGTCATACTGAGATGTAACACCGGGCGTCGGTGTTTGTTTCTCCCAAGACTGCGAGCGCACGTGCTTAATGACTTTGCGCAATTCTTCGCCGATGAGTTCTACATAGAGGATGGACTTCCCCAGGCAGGCAAGGGCCGGACATGTCAATGCGATTTTATACCACTTTTCGATCTACGCTGCCATATACAGTCCATAATGCCCTCAACAACTTCATCGTCATCGATGCTCTCTGCATGAAACGTCGAGGGAATGCACTAAATCATCTCTCAGTCAGAGATCTAACTCAATCATCTTTCAGTCAAGAAGAGAAGGTAAAAAGATAGAATATGTAATTCAATATGTCAAAGTAAAGTGGGCTGACCATTTTGAGGTGCTTTGGGAACGGACTCCATGCTGTATTTTCATCCGTAGGCCCTTTGTTAGCCTTGTTACCCCTCTCTTAGCGTGACTTTGGCTGTGCCTGTGGCCTGCCCAAACGAATTTTGACCCTTGACAAATTCTCAGAGATCAGTTTAGGTGAGCACAGCCAATTGTGAAGGGAGAGGGGCTTATCCTCTAAGTCCCGCATTTTAATACACTTTAGCCGCGCAGACGGCTCTTGAGATAAATTTAAGAAACAATTATAGTCGTAATCATTTTTAGGATTCTTCCACGGGGTGGTTATTACGAATTCAGTCCAAGAGTCATAAGTCTGCCCGTGAAGTTCACTGTTTTTTTTTTGACGCGCTGAACGTGAAGCTCACTTTACACATGACATTACACAATACTTAATGCGAAACCCATCACCGATGAGGAGATACCTGTAAAGGGCAACAGTTTAATATGTCTGGAAGCGAACCAATAGAAAGGATGGAGGCAAAGCTGCCGTGTGAGCTAAGTGAATTTCCCTCTGATAACCACTCACATATGCAATTGGTTGTGTATATACAAAATATAGCATGCAAATATATTGAAGTCGTTCCGCTTCGGCATAAAGAAAAAAGGTGTTCATCGAAACAAAACTTAGGTTTTACATTTCAACTGCCTACCGGTGGAAATCTGAAGAAGTAACCCAAGCGTTTATCTGGTTAGTGACGGGGCATTTAAGATACGTTTTTAAGATGCGCGAAGCATTGTGTGTGATAAATACCTTAGGGGAGTGGCAGCAAATACGCGTCTTCGCCGCAACAAATCTGCGCGTGCCTCCTTACGCCCGAATAGGTGACTTTATATGCCAGCGGCGCAAAATATATTGTAGCCCTTGCTTGTTGAATCTGTGGAATCCATGCTCATTATGCATTGCTGGAGTCACATTCCTCAGGAATTTTTGCATGTTTCTTACTCCATAACAATCAAATTATACAGCAGGTGTTGGACGGATTTTCATGTTGTCGATTCAAAAATATTCCACGCATTCCAGTAGCTATGCCCATAAAGATCTGCTACACACCGCTTGCATTTTAAAATTTGTAATTTGGAGTTGTTGTTATTGGGGTTTTGCGACGTACCCAGGTGCTGAGGCTATATGGCGTCACTTGCCTTTCACCCTGGCAGGAAGGCCGGGTACCGTGGGGAATCGAACCCCGCACTTCTGGTTTCCCACGCGCGCAGTGGTTAACATTAACGCGTTAACCACTACACTACCGACACCAAAATTAGTATACTTTGGAGTTAACAAAGTACAACTGTGTCATAAAACCAGGGCGCGTTATAGAATCCGAGTTGTATAACGTGGCTGCGCGTGTAACTGGTCAACGCCAATCAGCAGTGCTTCCAAGCTCGTTTAAGATATACGCACGGCCGACTTTTTAGCGCCCCAAGCGCCCAACCTTGACGTGACGTCACTGGTGTCCGAACACAGCGAGCGCAGCGTCCGGCCTCGTGTGGTGCATGTCATGATCGGAATATTCACGTTTCCGTTGGTTACAGTTGCATTGCATGTGGGATTGGCTCGGAGCGACTATTCTTATTTTCTTCTGTGTCGAGAAATATGCCACGTAAATATGTTATCAAACAATTTGTTTGGATTTAAGTCGAAAAACCTGTTCAGATTTACATCGCCCACACTGAGCGGGACGTTGGTGTCAACGCATGAAGTCAGGTGAAGTCAGGTGAAGTCAGGCTCACACAGTCGGACTGACCGTTCTCGCCGTCGCCGCTCCTGCCGGTGCCCGTTTCTGTGCCGCTCATGTGCACGTGCCCAGGGTCGCAGCCAGAATCTTGGTGGAGCAGGGATGGCACAGGGCTTTCATTTTACCAGAGGCCTTTATTAAAGGCTCCTGGCGAAAGCCCCCAAGTTTAGAGCGGACCCCAATGCTTTTTGGGGGGCCTTTGTCTCCTTTTTACTCTTTTATTCATACGGACGTCTTTATTGGTAAGGCCGAGGGACTATATGCGCATTAAGGGGTCCTCTCACTTTTCCCGCTCAGCCTTCGTCGCGGTTGAAACAATGGGGGCCATGAGATCCTTTCCGTGAAGCACTCTGTTCACATGTGGTCAGACCTCCTGATCGATTTGAAGGCCCTCTTAGGAATGCATGATTCATTGGTGCCCTTCATGACGCAGCCCGCCTCTCCGACGGAAGCGGTTGGTCCGGCCAGGCGAAGGGGCTGTCATTTTGAATGACGCACAACGATTTCTCACAGGCACAAGGGATCTACCAAATGACACAGGGACCGCATTAACAAAATCGGGGCGCTGACCAAAACGGAACAAAGGACCCCGTGTTCGATATTGAGTTCACTGTCCGACACATGGCCTATCCATTGACTCACAACAGGGGGGCAATCAGGAGTTTGTTAGGGATGGGGTTTAGGTCTTGTTGCAGACCTCGGCTGAGAACACATCGCACTAATTTTTAATTTCACCATTGGATGTGCCAAACTTTGATTTCCTCTTGCGGAGGCTGCACTCGAAAATTTGGCAACCTTAGGCCAGGTTAAAAGTCATTGAATTTCACAACTTCCAAGTCTTGCTTGCAAACAACTCAGTTCTCGGAGGCTACTGCGCCGCTTCTTGCGAAACCATACCATTTCATACGCCACACTTGATTCTCTTAAAGCTGGAAGCATGCTGCTATTTACAATTTTGCCTTCTCCTTTCATGTTTAATCCCAAGAAGTGTGTTCCACTAAAATTCCCGCCCTGCGTTGTGCGTGGTGTCGCCGCAACTTAAGGGTGTGTTCCACATTTGTATTCGGTTTTGAACTGAAGCAGCAATCTTGAATACCCTTCGGTGTAGTGCACAGCCCTGTCCTAGGCACCTAAGCCCCTCTAGTTTCTGAGCAACAAATCCCCGAAAGACGGGAGGCTTTTTCGAGGAGGGTAGTTCAAAGCCACCTTGGCATTCATGACGTCTTCATAACGCCATTCGAATCCTGCAGTTCCATTAGCCATGCGGCTATCTAGGCCGACAAAAATATAATTGTTGAGCCATTCATATCTGGCGTTCGTGAGCACAATTCCCAGATATAAAGGCGATCAATTGGCTTTCAATTCAATACTGTGTAAGGTACGAGGACGTGATCAAACAATGACGTGTCGAGGAACATATGTACTGAACAGGGAACTTGTGTCTAGAACTTGTGTTGTTTTCTTGTGTTATGTTGTCTAGTTGTCTACTTAAAAGTATATCAATAGTAACAAGCGAGCATGTTTCATTATATCTGATGCATACTTCAATACGTTCAAATGCGAAACATTTCCTTTAATAAAATCGTGACCATGGTCAGTGTCGGGCCCGCCAAAGTATATCTGGCAACCCCGTCGTGGCGTCAACGCGGGGCTTCTTGTCAAAAGACAGCATCGTAAGTCCATAGGAAATGATCTTTTTCAGGCAGTCTTAAGGAAGACCAAGAAGGTACAGACGGCTGAAACGCTTGCGGTATCAGGAAAAGGGCGTGTACTCTCGTGAGTCAGGTCACTTTTGAAGTTCAGTACCGCAGCTTTGAATTGCAAGTTATTTGTACCGGCGTTGCCACGTTAATCCTCTCTCTGCAGAAAATGTTTCTGCAGAGAGCCACACTTTACGAAACCAGTTCATTGGCCGATCATGAAAATGTTCCCATTGCAATGAGAACATACAAATAACTGAACATTCTCGAGCGAGATCACTTGCCCTGACACCAAAAACCTTGACAAAAGGAACGACCAAGACCGAAAGACCCTTCCTTAGGCCTTCATAAAATGTGTCTGTCTGCAGAGACCAAATCAACGCTTATATGGTTTCTGAGCGCCCTCGATAGTCTTCCCATTTTTCAGTCATCATGTTGATAAACATGCAATTTACGGTCATGCAACATTTTTTACTGGTGATCTGTGGCCGCCTTTCCATGGACACTCATCAGAGACATGAGCAAACGCATTCAAATCAACGTGACAACACAAACTCGTGTAGTCAAAACGCAGCCCAAAAGAATGACGAATCTGCATAAGAGCTACAGGACGACATATCTTAGCGGATGTACGCATCTGCAAAACGACGCGTCTCCATCGGCAAACACCGAAGACGCGTCATAATACAATATCGTGTCATCGGAACACGGCACAAAAGAATGACAACACCCCGCAGCTAAATGATGCACGCCATAGGAGAACAACACATCCTACAGCACAGCAATGCATGCCAAGGCATGACGAGGTACCTACATTGACGTACACTGAAAACAAAACAACACGAACTTCCAAATCAGCGTTACAAACGAACTTGTATAATCCTAATGCAGCATGGCAGAACGACGCATCTCGGTCATACTTATATACCATAATGCACAACAGAATGACAAATCCCACAGCAAAACGCCGCATATCCATCGACATACGCGTGAGATCCGGTTTCCATATCAGCCACAACACAAACGTGCGTCAGCTTTCAACGCCGCTTCATCACAGCAAGCAGTCATTGGACCTGTGTGTCATCACGATCGATAGGCAAGCTCTTTTTAGCTCTCTTCTTGTAAGTCTCGCCTTTTGATCAGGGCCAGGCACGGCGCCGGCACGACGCGCAATCTCGCACCTGTAGCACGAAGTGTTGCAAGAAGACGTTGACCGGGTAGCGCTCACCCCGGCCCAGTGGCTGAGACAACAATGCGTATGGCAACATCTACAGCCGAACAGACGTCGCCTTCCCCTGCACCTTCACCACCGTCGTCTCCTCCGCCCAGTATCTGAAATTTGGTTTTGACTCATGGGAGAGAATACAAATGATAAAATCACGCCTTGTAGTGAGGACGAAACAGCCCCGATGAATTTGTACTGTGTACACGACTGGTGCTGTAGGACATTCTTTAGCAGTAGCTAACAGGAAACACCATGCACTCGCTGATCTCAGTGATTGCCAAAGACCATTGAAGATTGGATGCTTGTAAATATTAAGCTTTCTTGCTCTCTAAGTACGTGCTTCCTTCCTACGTGTATGCTTACACCTACTGTGCCGTGTTTTTGAAGCTGTGGAGCTGACGGAAAGCTATTTATATCAGCAATGATTTTCCAAAGGCTTAAGTCTCAATTAAGGCTGATGGAAACAAATGGTTAACATTTTGTGCACCTCTTGCATAATTGCCCAGAGCACATTATGGCAACATTGTGGTTAAAATATCATGCAAGCCTCTAAAGTATGAATAGAAAGATCTGGCACATGTAAGTGAGTGCAGCTGCCCTCCGTTTTGACTACACGAGTTTGTGTTGTCACGTTGATCTGAATGCTTTTGTTTATGTCTCTGATGGGTGTCCGCGGAAAGGCGTCCACAAATCACCAGTAAAATATGCTGCATGACCGTAAATTGCATGTTTATCATCATGATGCATGAAAAATGTGGAAGACCCTCGAGGGTGCCCAGAAACCACATGGGCGGTGGTTTGGTCTCTGCAGACAGCCAAATTTTACGAAGGCCTAAGAAAGGGTCTTTCGGTGTGGGGCGTTCCATTTTGTCAAGGTTCTCGGCGTCAGGGCAAGTCATCTCGCTCGAGAATGCTCGATTATTTATATGTTCCTTTTGCAATGGGAACATTTCATGATCAACCAATGAATTGGTCTCGTTAAGTGTGGCTCTCTGTAGGGAGAAGATCGATTGTCCCTGATATGTAGTCTCTGATATAGCCTCTATAGTCTCTGAGATATAGTCTCTGATATAGCCTCTATAGTCTCTGAGATATAGTCTCTGATATAGCCTCTATATTCTCTGAGAGCTCGCGATAGCTTTGGCTGTTCGTCAGTTTGTGTAGCAATTGGTAGAGAAATGCGTGTCGCATTGTTTTTTTTTTATAGCCAGATCGTTTCCACGCGGTGTAATCTTTTACGCACATAAAAGCTTTTCACTCAAGTGAATCTACCGAGCTACCTGAGACAAAGGAGAGGACCGGTGATGGCACGGCGGCGCGTGGGCTTGGGGGACCGGGACGCCTCGCTGGCGTCGCCGGGAAGGCCGACGGAGGGCCAGCTCTGCGCTGGCCGATCCGCAGGCTGGTTCGCGGGGTCGGTACGTGGACACGCCGTCGCCAGTCTCGAGAACGCATGATTCATCTGCAGTGATATGGCCCACACACGCGCGTGCTGATTTGTACGCCTGGCAGCACCATCTGCCAACTGCAGGCTCGTCATGAAGCATCACAGCCAGCTCTTGAAATGGCTCCGCCTGTTCTCGCCACATGCTCGGCTCTGGCTGCGGCTCCAGCGACCACCGCTCCGCCGGCAGCAGCCGGCCTGGCGGCAGATTGCTAACCCCTGCGTTGCCGCGTGCTGTGTTGGTCCCTCGGCCGCGTGTCGCCGCATCTGAGCCCCGTCGCGTGCCGTGCGGCGGCCGTATTGTCTGCGGCCGCGGCACGGTACGGCACGGCACGCCACGGCAGAATACCAGCCACACGCCCGGCGCGGCCGAGCGTAGTGGGACGGCGGCCTTGTCGGTCACTGGCCACGCGGCCGCGTCGCGATAAACACGCCCTGACGGCACATATGCGCCGCCACGTGCACACGTGAGCTGCCGTGGCGTCGGCGTCGGGCGGCCGTTGTGTGGTATTGCCAGCGGTGTTGTCCGAGCCTGGCAGCCGGAGTTCGGCGTCGGCCCCGACAGCCAGGCGCGAGCTGCGGGCCGGGCCGGCGCAGTTGGAGCCGGCTGAGTGCTGTCGTGGTGAGCGAGCCGCCGCCGGCGCACGGGGTCGCGACAGACGCAGGTAGGTGCAGCGATTCGAGGAAGGCTCGAGGCTGGTGAACCGAGCGCCAGTGAAGGGCGCGGACCTAGAGCGTGTGAGGGTGGTCCGCGCTTGGGCGGAGGTGGGACAGCGGCACCGAACGGCAGCGTAGACAAGAGCAGCGGAACTACGAGGACACCCCACCGCCGGCGGGAGCGAGGCGTCCCGACCGGCACCATGACGGGGTCGACCCAGCCGCCGGCGACCGGCGGCGAGCGCCAGCAGACAGGTATCGAACCCTCCGCCAGCGGGCACGCCCGGTCGTGGCAAGCCCACAGCACAACAGCCCGGTGCCTCGGCTGGACTGGGCCGCTACGCCACCGCCACCACTTGGCACTGGTCAGTGCTCCAGGCAGCAGTGCATCAGGGGGGGGGGGGGGGGCGACAGCAGGGAGTATTGTGGATGACACCTTGCCCTGAGTGGAAGTAGGCCACAGACTTCATGCCAAACTGGGTCAGCGTAGATGCATTGCATGACAATATTTACATGCTCTTATCAACAACGGCCAAACCTCGTGATCTCACCTGTGATAAGTTATTTGTTTCCCCTCTTGGTCGCAATAACAATTATCCTAATTACAAATCCTGTGGCGCACTCGTGGCTGCTATGAACGTTGATCCATCTCTGCAACCTAAAAGAAAGGCTCTGTGCTCGTAACTCCGCGTCAATGAGCACGAGTGCCGTATGAGTGCGCGTGGTTCTGACCAAAAGCCATGCCAAGGAAAGCTAGCAGAAACGGTCGGCCGGCGCGTCACCCAACTAAACGCGGGAAGGTCAGCTGACTGGGAACGGTCGGTCTGTCACGGGCTCGCCTTTCCAAGTAACTGTAACGACACGAGGAGACCTTGCAGGAGATAAAGCTATTCGCCCATCTGAAACGATGCGACTTGGTTATCGAGTCAGGCACATGCCTGCAATTAGCTGTTGAGCCTGATCACACAAAGTCTCTTAATCGGACCCACTCACTGACTGTTCACCTAAACCAGTTGACTGCGAATCAGAGCACCACAAAACAGCTGATTGCCTTTCCAAGCGCGTTCACAGGCTCCAACCATCTGACAGAACCCTGACGTCGAAGCCAGATGCCTGCGTTAAGCGCCGGTCGTCCAGTGATCACTGTGTTTCCAGTCCTGGCTGTTTTGTGTCGGCTGTTTGTCGACGCGCGCGGTCAGGGTCACGTGGCGTGGCGGTGTCGATCGCGCGGCGACGGCTCATGTTCACGCGGTTTTAGTCGGCGGGCACCACCGCCCGTCGGGGGCCCGTGGACGGGACCCCGGTCCGGTCTGGTGGGGCGTTGGGACCAGCGCGTGGTGTCTGCTCCGACGCAGGTCGGACAGACTAAATGAGGAAACTGACGGCCATCAAAACAACAGAGGAGAACACGGAAAATCGATGCGGGTGAAAGCAACGGCCACATCCCAGCACTGTTGCCACGATTGTTGTTGAGCTGGCATCCTGCGATATTGTTAAATACAGCTCGGATTTTAGAAACAGACCACAGTTTAATGACTGAGTTATTCCGGAACTCAGTCTGTTTCGGACGCCGGAGTAATGATTGAAATAGGCCAGTGGAAGTTTTGTCCGTAAAACCTTCGGTATTGCTATTGCAGTAGCTGCGATTTTTCACACTCCACCCACTTACGAATCACCCCACGAACAAGCCACATCTACCAAGTTTTTTCCATCGTTGCAACCAGTACACCGATCGTGTTGGTTCAGAAGGAAATCAATTGCAGTTATATTTAGGCACTGGGGGCGACCGCTTGACCCTGGACCCAGGGGTCGTCAATAACTTCATAGTTCAGATCAAGCAAAAATGCATGGCTGATTCGGAAAACGCAAGTGTTTGCCCCAAATTTGGGATCTACAAAACAACAAAAATGCATAGAGTGGGTGAACGGATCCAGGAGATGCCCAAAATCTTTTTCTCGAGACATGACCTTTGCAGATTGATCAGGCATCCTCTCAGGTCAACCAAATTGTTCGGTTTGGCCAGATCATGTAATGTTTGCGTAGTATCGCAGGCATATTGAACGTAGAAAAAGTGTGTCATAATTTATGCCGACCTTTGGCTTAAGAACTTGTAAGCTGAAGACGTACCAATTGGTCGGATATCATCTCTCGCCAGTACCCCACTGCTCGGCTCAGGGTACGCCGTAACATATTGCACTCGGATCATTAGTTTCACTAACCATGACTTGCAGGCGTGGTTTCAACTGCCGGGCACGATAACTTTCATAAAAGCAGACGTTAAGGCGACGTCGAATTGTATTTGCTGATCCCTATGTGGCCTGATCTGGAAAGGCCTTCATTTTCATTTTTGATACAAAATATCGTACCGCTCCAGTTAAACGCAAACTTCCTACAGGCTGTCTCCAGCGGTTTGTCTGTTAGCACAGGAGAATAGTTTGCCTGTTAGCACAGGCAGGGATAAATCTCAGGGATTTGTGGCTTTATACATTCATTGGACGTCAGACTCATCTTAGCGATAACAATAAGAGCACATTTGCTGTGTTCACTGGGTGAAAAGACTAACAAAGAAGTTGACATCCTTTTGTAAGTCTTGATAATAAAGCTCACTGCAAAAACCACTCACACCATCGTGCTAGACGCAGTTCCCTGTGTTTTTTTTTCTCAAGAAAAGTCAGCAAAGCCGATGTAACGTGCTCTTATAGGCAAACGGAACCGGCAGAAAATGCTGCATGTGGCTTTTCGAGCCTCGCACGGGCGTCTGGCCTCATCATCCGCGATGCGACTATCACATCCCTGTCTCCCAGCAAACCACGAGACCAGAGTCACCAGGCTGCGGCGGAGAAGCCGAACGGAAGCTTGACGGGTCCCATTTGGCGGACTTGAGCAGTAATAGCGCTGTGGGACGCACCTGACAATCGTGATCATTACCACGCGCCCCGGCGGCGCGGCTGCGCCAGCTGTGTACAGCGTGCCGCCGACACGTGTTCTCACGCTAGCAGGGCAGCGGAGCGACGAGTGCCAATCATGCCGCCGCGCGCCGCCCCGTCCTGGACGTGCACCGCGCCGCCAAAGTGCCGTGCGTGACGCCGCAGCTGTCAGGCGTGATAGCCGCGGCCGTGCAGGTCGAGGCGCCGCCGCCGCCGACCTCGCGCCGCTCCATCGGTGGCCGGCCATTGCGCGGTGCCCTCGACGGTGCGCGGCGTCGGCGCGGCGTCGGCGGCGACGCGTCAGTGGCGGCCTCCGGCTGTGAGCGCCCGCCGGCCCGTCGTCGCTGGCTGGTCGGCGTCGTAGGCCGCCGCACGGTCGGCTCGCGAGGGGGCCGTGCGCGCCATGCGCCGCCGCTGACCGGCCGGACTTCCGGCCGTCGCCGCGCCCCGTGCGCCTCTCACCTTCACTTCTGCTGACCCGAGGTTAGTGAGTTAGTGGCGCCGGACCGCACCCGCTCGCGCCGGGCCCTGGAACCCTGCCCTGAACGGCTGAGGCTCGGTCTGGCGATCAGCGGCCTCTCCTTGACGGCTTATCTACATCGAAAATCGGTTAGCGTATCACGGTACCGGGTTACAGTGGGGTTCGTGGCCGCGCTGATGCTGGAACGCAGAGCTGTTTGGTGGTATGTGCCGTCATCACACGGCTACTGCGTGTCAGCTACCGGTTTTAGAGTATTTTCGTCTAGACTCAGGGCCCCGCTGCAGTTGTTTTCGCGCGTGTCTGCGCGATGGGCCCACCATTTATTTCGTGATATAACGACGATGACAGGGTAGCTCCCTTTTGTCAGGTAGATGAACTGCTGGCAATCCTTCAGGCAAATAGTCAACGTGGCTTTAAAGCGGCGCACTCGCGGTTGAAACGCTTAAGTCACGGCGCAGTAGCAGTGCGGTCACGATATTTTTTGAAGGAGACACGGCCCGGCAGGAATACGAAAAGTGCTACGGGTTGGACTGCAGCCAAGCCGACGCGAGCAGCGTTGGAATTGTGGCCGTGTGACCCCATTATGAATATTGCCGTTCACGCTGTCGCATATTTAAATGAAAGGTCCTGACCTGATATGGGTAAGCTTGTACACACAGACTTTTTGGGTATGACGCGAGTTGGTCAATGTTTTCTTTCGGTTGCCGAGGATAATCATGCGACGTAATGTCAAATGATCAGCGTGTGCTTACGACCATTCAGTCACGAGCTGTACGGAAACAGCTGTTACTGTGAATTTCTGTAAAAAAAGTCCAGATGACTGAAGATCTACTATACAGATGCCAACGCTCTGTTCATTTATCTGACAATCCGGAAGACCATAGCTGAGAAGTCGTACGTACCCAAGGGCCGAAATCAGTCATGCACAGTCACTTAGCAAACGCTGTTGCCTACTTCTCGTCCATTTATGCCTATGTTCGTGTCATCGAAGTATTCTTTTTGTTCGGGGGTACCCAGCCGTAGCGTAATTTGACGTCTTGGTACAAGGGATAGATAGGTTGTGTTAGCATTTTACTCAGTGCTTGCTTCTTAGTGCCACTTATGTGTCTCATACAGGTGAGATGACATTCTTCCTGGAAAATATCACATAAGAATCGTTGTCCATTTGCATTTTTTATTGGCTCAATGCCACGCTTTCTACCAAACATGAAGCATTGAAACTTTGTGCCGGTTATAAGAGATAAGAAAGGATAGAGAGCGCAAACGAAATGTCACAGGCCAGCTGAAGGTTGTCTGGTCATGAAGCCAAACGTGGAGCTGCGGCCCTTGCGCCGCATGATTTGTTATTGAACTGCTTATGTATCATGCATGACAATTATTTGTCCCTTGTATTGCTTGCAACGCGATTTATTTACGATATATGCACGGCAAGTTTGAAAGACTTAAACCTGATAATTGTATTCCCGTGACACGATATAACACGGTGAATATAATTAAAAGTGGAAGGAAGTAAGACAACTAATTATGTCCACTACTAATTATGTCCACTACTAATTATGTCCACTACTAATTATGTCCACTACTAATTATGTCCACTTGTTCACGCCGTCTCCATTGACAATGGTATCTTATTTATGTCGCATGCAAAATTCAGAACAGAACAGTTGCATTCCAACGTATTGACTCTGCGCAAGCTCACCAGTGGCAGCTACGATGGTATGATATCACAGACGCTCTTGCTGCCAGGTCACATGGCGTCCGCATATCTGTTCATAAACAACAACAATTAACCTTGCATTCTGTGTACAGAACGTAACAGTGATGCGTAGCATAACATGTTGCGCTCAGTTATCACAAGTTTTATCCGCTTTTGTGCTATCACATGTTTCGTATCATCAGGTTATTTAACTTAGCACACTATTGCGTTGTGCATTACTATGTTACGGACGCCAACTCTGTGACTCTGTCCCCCGCTTGTTTCTAGCGTGATTACTTTTTGGAAACCGGAGCCGCTCTAAACTTCCCGTTAGTGTGCGAGGAGCACCAGTTCGTCCATAGTGGACGACGTAACCGTTTACTTCAAAGGCGCAAAAATACACTACGGGTTATATTTTGGTATCATGTAACAGTCCTCTCCAGCCGGTTTTCTGAAATATTTGCGGCGCAAAAAGGTGGTATCTCTATCGGACGCTGGCACAGTGGTGCGGTGCAGTATTGATAGCTTAGAGTCATACTGCCTCGAGCCAAATCCCAAATCCATAAGTTTATCATTTTACTGTAATTTTGCTGCTGGCGATTCCGAAGTCAAAGGAACAAGATCAGGCCGTAATGCGTTCTTTTGAGTCATAAGGCTGCCAAAGGAATTCTTTGCATGTCTTTGAAAGAACATTTGACCACTTTTGGCTGCGGGTGCATGACATCATGTTTTCTGATCTCCTTATGCATAACGCTGGATGAACAGGTAAATATTTTGGATAAGTAACATCTCCATCGTTTTTCTTGTTTTTGAAGAAAATGGAAGGCGGAAGAGAAGACAAATACATTGTTATGCATCCTACGATGCAAACCAGCCCATGAAGCAATGTTTCTGTTGGCACTCTTGGGAAAATGACAACACTTTTGCGGTTTACATTGGTGCTAATTGGCAGTGAGAGTGCTAATTTTGATGATAACCAGTCCTTTAAACACTAGAAGCTGCTGGCTAATAAAAATACAACGCTATCTCTGAGACGTTTTGGGGAGAATGCTGACCGTACCGGGCAGTGTTCATGGTTACGAATGATCTGGGTGAAGCCGAAAGAAATGGTATTCACAAATAAGACGGGTGACAGAGAGAAGATACTGCGGAAAGAGTGTGCACAGAAGAACGCAGCATGGAAGATTCCTATAACTTTCCCGGGGATATGCGCTGCGGGAGCAACGAGACGCGCCATTTGAGATCGGTTTGGAGGCCTTGGAGATGCACGTGTCCGGAGGACGAAGATCCGACTAGGGGAACGCATAATAGATATATGCGCGTAAATGAAACACACTTGAACAAACGCTATCCTTAAAGTGGATGTCTTGACAGCAGGACAACACTATTCGGATCTCAAATGCCCTAGTCACTGCAGGTTCGTAATTTTCTTCCGAAGGTGAATATATGCACCGCCATGGGGGCGTAACTTGACAAAGCGTTCCGGCAGGGCATATCTGAAGACTTTTATCAATAATCGGCTGAAACCCTGATGTAATTGGCTTCAGTAACGGGCTTTTTAATGTGACATTCTAAATGGGTCATTGAGACCTTTCGACTTAGCTGTATTTGATGCGATTCGCCTTTAGTGGGACAACGTGTGTCGGGTGTTGAAAAGTAGGAACTGAAATGGCTAAATATTTGAGTATATTTTTAGTTGGCATATGTTTAAGTTAGCATAGTAGAATATTTTGGACTTAAACGTTGAAAGATAACAGAATAGCATAAGCCTGATTAAGCTATTATGCAATCTTTATGGTTTACGTGTCTAAAGCCGCCAACGGCAGGGACAGTGAATGCCATTACATCTCATTTGTATTGCCTGACAGAGCACGTGGCTGATGTCCACCCACAGCAGGATACCTCGCTCCTCTCCTTGACGCATCGTGCGCATCTGACGAGTAACACCATGTGTGGAGTGCCTGGGGCAGATGTGTTGGCGGCTCATGGCAGGGCTAGGCTCACATGCGCGGGCGGCGTACGTGACATGATGTTTACGGTAGCGTCACCACAATGCCCATCACCATAAACAAACACACGCTGTGAGGCTGGAACAAACGTTTACCATAAACCACGTCTGTTAGGGAGGCTCATTCATACGTTGTCCGGCCGGCTTGATGTTAAGCTTGTTCATCGTGACACAAAATGGGAAGCAGCCCGCAAAGATGTTTGCATCGTGTCGTGCAAATGATCGTAAAACTCGCGATCCGTTTTTTTAATTATATATATATATATATATATATATATATATATATATATTACGTATGGTTTTGCATGGGTGACTGGGTTCATAGTACCTACTAAGCCTAGCCTGTTGCGTGTACCCTGAACCCACCAGCCAAGCCGCACCGTCCAGCTCAACAGATAGTCTTTCCGACATTCTTTCGCCAGACCGGAATGTGGAGGGTTTAACGTGCCACACAATACTGCGGCACAGCCGCCCCAAGCCCGGGTTGACCCCCGTTGGCCAGTTGCCAGCTGACCTTACCATTTCAGTCGGGTCAAACAATGGGCCCACTCTGGGACTTGTGCCCAGAACCGCTGTATTGAGCCCAGCATCTTTCCCCGAGACCATGGAGGCGGAATGGAAATGGAAATTGGTTGATATACATATGATATACATATTCACATAAAAACGTATTTCATGCCGTCTATTTCAATATCTGAAACGAAAGGATGTGGTCCGTCTATGGAAACATGTTGGACGTGCCAACAGCTCATGGTGCGCTGTCCGTTAACCTTGGTCCCCGTGTCAAACTGGAAACATCGTACTGCTCGCCACTACACCGGTCCGTTTTGGAAAAGTTACGCAGTGATTGCAAACTGAGTATCGCAATGGTTGTCCTGTTTGTTGACAATGGTAAGGTTTTAACAGATCGGTTACTCAATACGTAGCCCCGGTTCAACCATTTGCACGGGGCAAATCTTACGAAATCAACGTCCCCCGTTGGTCGTTTTTTTGCGCCAGACGCTTTGCACAACGTGCATCAGTACGTCTTTTTTAACAGCTTCACACCATAGAGCTACCGCAATGAGAAAATTTTTTATATCAGTGACATTTTCGAGGTTAACTGAGCTCCATGCCGCATATGTCCCATGTTAGCCGATGTCAAGTCAACCCTTTAACTTATATCTTGTATCAAAATGGCTGACATGAGCCAGTATTGTTTCAAAGGTCATGACCTCACCACAACCAACAGCTAAATGCAACTTTATTTGAACGAATAATTGTTATCGAATGGTGTAAACTCATACTGTCTGGTACCATAGTGGTCAGCAGACTTGTGTCTGACCTGGGCTAAATCGTGGATTTACCCACGAACCAATCACTTCAGGGTGAGCCGCCAGGTGAGTCGTCTCGTTAAAAAATGCCGCTTTGAGTCATGAGCTGAGTCGTATTGTTCGTAAATTTCACGAGCTGAATCGCAAGCCAGTGATTTCAAACAATGTCGTGTCAGTGAGCCATATGAATCGAATTTAGAAGTGCCCCATGCCCTGCGGTTCGCGGGATGCGGCTAACCTTGGCACCTTGGCCAGAGCTAAGCCGTCATGTCCCGCGCCCTGCGGTTCGCGGGATGCGGCTAACCTCGGCACCTTGGCCACAATTAAGTCGTGGTGTCCTGCGCCCTGCGATTCGCGGGATGCGGCTAACCCTGGCACCTTGGCCGGAGCTAAGCCGTCGTGTCCCGCGCCATGCGATCCATGGTATGCCACCAACTCTGGCACCTTGGCCAGAGCTAAGCCGTCGTGTCCCGCGCCATGCGATCCATGGTATGCCACCAACTCTGGCACCTTGGCCGGAGCTAAGCCGTCGTGTCCCGCGCCCTGCGATCCACGGTATGCCACCAACTCTGGCACCTTGGCCAGAGCTAAGCCGTCGTGTCCCGCGCCATGCGATCCACGGTATGCCACCAACTCTGGCACCTTGGTCAGAGCTATACCGCGCTCGGGATTCTGGAACAAATTGGGAAGAAGATTTCTCCCGATGTTCGTTTGTGTTTCACTATGTAGTTTCTTGCATTACACGACTCTGGCGGATGTTGAGCACTCCCATATCTGCGGTGATTGCTGCCCAGATCGGGCTCTTGAATGCACTCCAGGGGTTAACGCATTCCATCAGCTGATGGCGTTACTTCAGCGGCGAACTCTATCATTTTCCAACAAGCGTTCTCGTGTTGTGAGCCCGTAGCGGGATGCGAGACGTTCAAGAAGACGCTCATGCTCGGCGTCGGGGAATTGTTGCGAGATAACGCTGGCCCGCTTCCTGTCGCACTAGGTGAGGAGCTCTTTGGATGCCCAACGTCCCAGCCCAACAGCCCGTACCGACGTCTCAATCACACTAATGACCTGCGTAGCATGCGACACTCTGTAGAGCCTCGCGAATTTCGCAGAAGCCTGCTAAAAACACTTTTGACCGTCCCGTTGGCTCAGTTGGTGAGAGCGTCTGCCATCGGACACGCCCACCCGGGGCGGCGTAGGTTCGAGCCGATTCAGGTGCTGGCTATTTGGTCTTAACAGGTATCGACTGCGGTCGGTGGCAGTGGCAGTGCTAAATGTCAGGTGACGTCAGAGACGGATCGTGCCCAGTATTGCAGTACGGTTAACTTTCGCCGTCAAGTTTTGTCATTGAACTGGAATGGCGCGATCGGATGGTAGGGTCGGGGTTCACACAACAAGCATTACTTAGCGAGAGCTCTGACCCCAGAAATACACACATTTAAAAAATTGATTAAGTCTTAAAAACACACTTAAAGACGTCATCGACGCGCCGGGCAAACCTGAAAACGCCGGCACAAGGTTGCTGGCTCAAAGTTGTTGAGCTATCCGAAACGGACGCAATCAATCGACAAGGCATGCTAGGTAGAAGTTCAGAGCGCTGAACTTTGTGGGTATCTATTTGCCGCAAGGGCGAAATCGTCGGGTAAAGAGCAAAAGCGGCGCGATTCGGTGCCCACCTACCGACCACTAAGCTGGCAGCTGGAGTCACCTCGAAAAATACGGGCCCAGCCAACCACAGTCACTACGACCAGCCACCACAGTCCCAGCCACCCAAAGTCATCACGACCAGCCAACCACAGTCATTACGACCAGCCAACCACAGTCATTACGAGCAGCCAACCACAGTCATCACGACCAGCCAACCACAGTCATCACGACCAGCCAGCCACAGTTATCACGACCAGCCAACCACAGTCATCACGACCAGCCAACCACAGTCATCACGACCAGCCAACCACAGTCATCACGACCAGCCAACCACAGTCATCACGACCAGCCAACCACAGTCATCACGACCAGCCAACCACAGTCATCACGACCAGCCAACCACAGCGACGAGCTGCGAGTCGCGTCCTAAAGCGCTGTTCACTTTGGCAGCTATGCGCTGCAATGGTGCGCGTTTGCCGGCATTTTGGTCAACAGCACCATCTGTTCAAAACAAAACAGCCCAATGCAGTCCTTCACAGCCGGGCTAAGGGGATCAAAACACCACACAGCTATGACGCCCTCGATCATGTGAAGCCTGGCCGCAGCTCGTCCAATGCTTGCTTCGCCTGACCTGCAGAGAAGGGGGAGGGGTGGGGGAGCAGGTCGCGGCGGACCAGGCACAGCAGCTCGGCCTCCGACGGGCTCCTCTCTCCGCGATCGCCGCGATCACAGCTAATTCGGCACTGCGAGCGTTAACCTGCTAAATCGCGCCGGGCCGGGCACGGCGCTCCCACGCGGCAAAACCGGTCGATGAGCGGCGAGCCCGGCCAGCGGAGGCCGCCGCACGCCTGCCCTGCCGGCGCCGGGTCAGCCGCGGCACGACCGGGACCCCGCTGGCGGGTCGGGCGTAGCGTCCAACCCCGCTCATCAGCCGAGGCTGCGGCGTCGCTCGCGGCCAGCTCTTAGATCTTGTTTTTGCGAAAAGTCGGATAGCGAGTGACGGCGTTTGTGTGCGCGTGCCGCAAATGCCGCGGCTCCTCTGTGGGCGTGATACGCGCCGCGCAAACAATGGTACACGGTCGCCGCGCTCAGAGCGTGCCGCTTAAACGCCCAAGGCGATCTGATAGCTGAGTGATTGCCGACGTGTGATATGGCGGCGGCGGGGCTCTTTCACGAGCCCACCGGGCGTGGGGAGAGGCTCTTTATTGCTGCCGTGATGGCTGACACATAGGATGGACGACGTGTCAGCACACGGCTGGGTTTCTTCAGAAATGTGCGGGTGGTAGCAGGACATGCAGCACCAGGGGGCGCAGTGTTGTGCGACAGCAGCCCCTGATATTGCCCGCCGGTCCCCCAAGTCGCTGGATCGATTTCACTGCGGGTGGTTACGAGCATGCACAAAGGTGTCGAAGCTTACGCCTGGAGCAGGAGGAGCGCCTAAGTGTAAATAAAAAATGTGCGATGGGTGATGGTTTGCTTAGATACCCATGAGGGCATCAAGCTGTCAACACCTATTAACAATGCGGAGTGACGCAATGTAACGACTGAAGTTAGAAGCGAGTTGTGCAAGGGTGTTCTGGCTACAGGCGGGAGAGAAAATTTGTCAAATTAAAAGAAAATAAAAGGCATAGTCAAGTAAAAAATCTTAAACATCAACGTATATATGTATATATGTAAGGAAATATGTAAATATATCAATATAAATATATTAAAATCAATGTATCTTAATACACATATAAATATGCATATACATTCCCTTGTCCTGATGATGATAGGTTATATATCGAAACGTCAACAATCACATACATAATAGTAGCAGCTGCCCTTCCTATTAGCACAGCAGTCGCTATCATTTATGTGATTGCTGACGTTTCGTTGCATCGCCTATCATCATCAGGATAAAGGGTACAATGGTACAAAGGCTGATTGCAAAACAAGTACATTTAACCGACATCGCTAGGCATGGCAACGACCACGGTTAAGACAATCAACACGATCTCCCTGTGCGTAAACAGGACAGCTTGAAGATGCAAAGTCATCCGACAAAATACATCTTTTGACTTCCTATGAAAACGGCTATCTTACAGTTTGCAAAGACCATGCAGACCTCGTGATATACAATAACAGTTTTTTCTTAAATATTAAATGATTTTAAAATCCTAAGACCAAGAGAACTACTTCAATGGCCTAATGTAAGGAAGTTTTCAATGTTTAAGTAGTGTTACGCGTTGATAAAGGGTCATGGATGGGCGAAGGGTTCAATTTGAAAAGAGTGTAACCTGTGCGGTCACACCTTCACACCACCAAAAGTTGCTGTGCTCTGCAGAGCAAGCCACGAATGATTGAAACCACGTCAGATGCCCCACACGAAGTGCAGCGGCATTTATAAGTAACTGCAGAGACAGAGCTTTTGGGAAGTTCGTACCTTAATTTGATGGAAGAGCTAACATTAGAAAAAATTTGGTTATATGACCATTTGGGACAGCAGACGACATAAGCCTAAAAGAAGGCTTCTAAAATTCGTTTTCACTTGTATCTACTGCCTCCTAAAATAGAGCAACACAAAATATTTGTTGAGTTTTAGCATTTCATGAAAATCGGGCGCTTTCGCATATTTTGCATGCCAAAAAGTATTTATTTAACTAACAATGATCGAAAGTGGGAAGACGTTTCCCGGAAAGAATTATGAGAATAATTAGAGAATTATGTGACGTATTATATGAGATCAAGTACGGAACAAATTGGCCTGTAGTTGGAAGCTGAAGGAAAAACTCGGAGAAACTCGGTAAATAGCTGTTTTCGCAGCAGATGGCTTAAATGCTTCGGGAGTAGATGAGAAAAGCTCAATCCAAGACCAGTGAACCAGAGCTGACCGAACAGGTTGCATTTCTTTTGACCTGAACCCTTCACCCGTCCGAGTTCATTCATTTGCGCGTGACACTGAAACGTTGAAAACTTTGTGACGCAGCAACTCTATTGGCATGAGCATTTTGGAATCACTTGAAATTTACGAGACAAATCGCCATTAAATATCATGGGGTCTGTCCATCCTTTGCAAGGTATTGGGCAACATTTTTTTTTTCACGGAACAAAAAAGATCTTTCGTCGCGTGATTTCTGTATTTTTCAAGGTTTCCTGTTTACGCACAGAGAGGTCGAATCAAATTGCATTAAATGAAGCTGTTGCCACGTTTTTCAGTGCCGGTTAGATATATTCATATTTCATTGTACGTTTGTACCAGTGTACCCTTGTCCTGATGATGATAAGCAACGTATCGAAACGTAGGCAATTACATAAGTGATGCAACTGCTGGCCTTGCCATAATTTTTTACCGCTTGCTTCTGTCCTAAGATGTTCTATACATGCGACTTGATGTATACATACATATATATATATATATATATATATATATCTGTGTGTGTGTGTGTGTGTGTGTGTGTGTGTGTGTGTGTGTGTGTGTGTGTGTGTGTGTGTGTGTGTGTGTGTGTGTGTGTGCGCGCGCGCGCGCGCGCGCGCGCGCAAGTATATATGTATGAGTCACATGGCATGCGATCGACCAAAGCCAGGAGGAGACACTGGACTTCTATAAGACGGGCTCCGTGGCTGCTGCGAGGGCGCTATCCTCACCGAAGATCACCTTCACCCATCCCATCTTTCGCAATGAACGAGCCCACCTCCGCTCCCGCCGAACAGCTGACTCCTACGGCTAACATCTTCCGAGGCATCCCGATCACCGCGCCTGACTGATGCCAATCCGCCCACAAATCCTCTCCCGGTCGTGGAGAGGTGTGGAGCTCTACTCGCGCCGTCGCACCGCGGGGCAGCGGCGGCTCCGGCCCCGCTGCTCCGCCCCGGTCCGTGTCTGCGGCCCGGGGTCTCGGTGCCGGGCTCAGGTTCTGGCCGTGCGCAGGCTGGGTGGAGCTGGTCACCGGAGAACCGTGAGCGGCGCTACCGACGGAGGACCGACGAATGTGAGTCGGGCGTTCCATGAGAAGCGCGAGACATTCGCCCGGTTTACATGGGCAACCGAGGGTAATTCGAATTAAGATAGGAACGGATCATGCGACGTTAAACCTCTCGCCGAGGTGCGCTTACATGGGCGAAACCGGCTTTACGTCGGATTAACGGTCGATAGTTCGATCCCGCTTAGTTCGAATCAAGGAACGGATTATGGGTGAAAACTGCGCTTTTGAGGCGAACTGAACGCAAAAAACAACAAAATGCCGGTACTCTGCGTATGGATGGCGAATGTCACGAGCCATGGTGAGCGCGAGACGGCTTTGAGGGGAGGAGGAAGATGGACTCCGTTGGAAAAACGATCTATACGGGACTCAGGCTTTTTAGCCACAGCACAAGCCATAGCACCTGAAACGCAAAAGTTGCGTAGTCAGCACTGCCAAATCTGTCCCATAGGTAGTGCCATATGACAATTTTTGCTAGTGGACCTGAGACATGTGAACATTGTGCATTGCAAGGAGCACGATCACGGAAGTTTGCACAAAACAGGAAAAACCGATTTACAGATATTCCAGTATATATCTCTGCTGGAAACAGTTTCTTTGATCACGGGTATTCAATGAAGAATGGCAAGGAAGTGAACTGGTAATCTTGTATTGGCCAATGACACACACAAACAAACCACACTCTGATCAGATGGGCCACCCAGCATCATGTCATCTACTTTGCGCAGCCCAGGAAACACATTACCTACTCCCACACTAATGCATTTATGAGCAGCTTGTAACAGTGAGCTAAGCTACAGAAATGACTCATGAATGCTCCATCGTTAGTGGCAAAAATTGTGTAATTATGTGGTCTTTCCCCATCAAATGCAGCATCAGTACCTGAGGGCAGCATTACCATTCAGACTTGGCATGGACTGGCAAGTCAGAATGCAGTTATTTGCTTTATTGACATGCCAGGGTTAAAATACTGGGTTAAAACAACAGCATTGGGCTGATATGGACTGATGGCTAGGTGACACAAACAGCTGTGTTTGCACAGTCCAAAGATCACAACATGCGAACCAGCCTGAGAAGCAATCTTGGCTCAAAATTCATAACAAATTATTCATTATAAAAACAGTTGACTTGCCACCTCGTGGCTTGCAGTGACACCCATCACAAAAAACACCAAGGTGACATATCTACCCACCAGTACAAAAACAGGTAGTGATATGCACCACAGACATGTTCTCCGTGCATCATGTGCCATTGTGTTAGGTGTTACTTAATTTATGCACTGTTTTCTTCCACATGGAATACACAAACCTAGATTTAGCAGAGTAATGATGGCAACTATTTTCATCCAGTGTTCACATTTGCTTTCTTGATGTTTTGACCCATCATTGGACAATTTTGGCCCTATCATTAAAAATAGTTCACATTCTGAGCTGACTGCAATGATCTATATTTGTTGATCCTTTGTATCATGCAGGGATTTTTAAATTACCTTTCTCACGCAAAATAAAGTGACAGGCAGCCAACATCCTAATTGGGGGAACGTCTGCAAAAACACTCCTGGGGCCTTTAGGTATTCACTTAATGAAAGTAACTTATGAGGCATTCTCCGCACAAAATTTCGAGAGCAATCCCAAAATTAAAGTGAGAAAACGTCAAAGTTATATAAAATGACCACGTTGCCTCCATATGGTTTTTGGAAGCACGGAGCCTGCCCCAGATGTAAATTAATCTAACCTTGAGACGGAAAGGTAACACCAAACACCGCTCACATAGCCTTGCCGCTCACGCCTGCTGTCTGCATAGATCAAGCGCCTAACAAGGTTAAATTACGTGAGCATTTCTGTGCTGCTAGCCACATAAGGCCCTCAATAATTAGAGCACTTTTAGCAACATGGTGTCAACTTCGCCTTCTTTCCTTTTCCATCTTGGACTTGGATCGTCTTGAGCAATAGCTAAAAACCATGGAAAGGCAGCAACACCAAACAAAGCTGAAATGGCCTTGAACAGAACTGCATGCGCCAGGTTTTTTTGTTTAGACAGCTGACGACCGATAATTCGAACGAAATCCCTTCCTGACCGGATTGTCCTCTCACGGGAAGGGTTTTCCGCCGGCGCACGATTCGAATCAGCGGAACGGCGCGTGAGTGTATACATTGGCCGGATAGTTCGGATCGAGGACAGGTGCCGGCTCAGTTCAAATCACGACTGCCCATGCAAACAGGGTAATTTAGGGCAGAATGACTCGATCGCGGATGGGACGCTGCTGAGCCGAGAGGCTGAGGTCTCAGTCGATCGCGGATGGGACGCTGCTGAGCCGAGAGGCTGAGGTCTCAGTCGATCGCGGATGGGACGCTGCTGAGCCGAGAGGCTGAGGCCTCAGTCGATCGCGGATGGGACGCTGCTGAGCCGAGAGGCTGAGGTCTCAGTCGGCCGAACAAAGTCGTGCCGCTCAGTTGTTCCATTGCAAACTTTTACATTGTTTTGTACTTCCCTGACGGAGCTTAACTTATCACATCCTAGACGGATAATGCTTCTTGCCGCATGCGAAGCACGGCTTCGTTCCATTTGGACGCATGACCTTTGGGTGCAAAGCGACGGGGAGGGCTCATATTTGCATTCCGTTAATTTGGTGCCCAATATCCGGAAAAAGTAGGCCAAAGAGAGGAACGGAGAGTGTAGCATTTATTCTATACTGAGTGTGCCATTTACATTAAAGTTTCAGAGTTCAGCGCAATTCATTCGTACTTCGGGTCGGATGCATTAGCGCTGATGTTTCCATTGGGTTCAGCCGGTGCGTGAGGCGGGCGCCATCGGTTCAGCCGTGCCCGCGCCGCTCCTGCACTTGCCGTGACCCGTGCCGATGGAATGGCAGCGGGGCAAGCTTCAACGCCGCTAATGGAGGCAACAAACTTCACTTGAGTGCGAAGGCACAGGGTAACAACAGAGTTTCTGCCATGATAGTTTTGCCTGAGAAAAGTCCGTGCGTGGCGCGCCCGCGGATTAGTGGGGAACCAAATCGGCGCGGGCGCCGCGCCGCGCGCGCTGAGGCATCCAGCTGATCTGCAGTGGTGACGGGGCGTGTTGGTGGTGATCTGCAGTGGTGGCGGGGCGTGTTGGTGCTGATCTGCATTGGTGACGGAGCGTGTTGGTGCAGCCTGCCGGCGGCCGCTGCTGAAACCCCGTGACATCAACATCACATTTTTCATTCAGAAGCCAACGGCCGCAGAGAGGCGCTCGATGAGTGGACGGTGTCGAGCTGGACGGCGCTTCTGAGCAGTAAATGCTGAAAGTCACGTGTCTTTGGCTGGTAACGGCGAGAGGCGACACCGACGTCGCTGTCAGTGTTACGGTGCCTGCAGTCGGCCAGAGGCGGGCATGGCGCACGGGGCGCCGGGCACCGGCCGTCAGACTTGTAGCGGCGGCCGTGCCGACAGCTCCCACGTGTTTGCCCAGCGCACCAGGGGACCGGGTGCTCGAGGCCGGTCTCAGTGCCCTCTGGCGGCGACCCGGACCCAGATGTCTCGGGTCAGCACCTGGCGTCTCCTGAAGGCCGGCGGACCGGCCAGGGTCTGCATCTCGTCCGATGCACGGTTTGAACCGGGTATGGTGCACCAGTGAGTACACTGAGAGACAGTGATAACTTGTCTGGTTTCGAAGAGGGGTGCACGTTTTCACAGGAGCACCACATTTCCGGATGGCAATGGAGAGCCCCAAAGCGGTCTCAGAGAACCCTAGCACAGAACACTCTTTCAGTCCTGGAGAACCTCGCTGAAACTCCTACGAAAAATGTTCGGGAATCCATTCTGGTATTAAATGCTTGCCTGAGAACTTTGCTGATACGTCTTAGGGATGTTAAGGAACTCAATTTGGCTCCATATTTTATCAGCGACTCTCATCCGGAGATCCCGCACTGTCTCCAGTGCTTCTGAGGAGCTTCACGGGATCCATGCGCACGCGGAAGAGCTTCGTAGCTTCCGGATAGTTTCATGGGAGCCATCACCATACAGTTAGTTGAGATACACACAGTCAACCCATTTGCAGGATTGCAGCAAATTTTATTAAATATGGATATGAAAACGAATTGACTTTCCGGGATATACCTCATTTCTCTACTACTGGTAAGCACAATAGTACAAAGCCCTATTCTCTGTACAGTTAAGACCAACAGACAAAGCTCTCCTGCGCCTTGAACAATTATGATGTACTCAACACAAATAAAACATATAATGTAATCACAATGCCATAACCGGTGAATAAAGCAACGTTGTCTTTGAAATCAGGGGACGTTGATCCTGGGAGGAACATTCCAGAATAACGCAACGTGACACAGGGTTTTTGCCATGGAGGGCAGGATCAAAGCACTGCTGTGTAATGACACCAGCAGACAAAACAATAAAGTCTCGGTAATAACAACCGACCAGAAAATCACTGCTTTTTAAATGCCGAACGGCCGTCAATGCACCCGCGTAACGATGAACGACACGTAGAGCACTGTTGTGTGAGAAAGACCTGCAAGCACACACGGGTCTAACCCCAAAGCCTTCCGCGCATGAGCCGCGGGGTGCTGGGTACTGACCTCACTCCATTGTGAATTAATGAAATCATAGTGGGATATGGGACATACTAGTCATTACAGCTCACAAATTTATAATGTACGAATTATGTGATTCAAGGAAATGATGAAAAAAATCGCGCTTACATGTACCAACAAATAATATCCACAGAAAGCCTTTTTGAACATACGGCCAAATTCATCAAATCCCAAAATGAAGTTTATAAAATCAGAACGGCCAATTTGCTCATGAAGCCCCCTGTTCATAATGTCGGCTATCGGCTATTTATCGGCTGGGGTAATCCATGATGGCTGGGAAACATACGATATGAGAGCTGCCCTGATATTCAAAGTGTGGGATCCATCATGACACAATGGGTTAGGCAGCTGCAGCTTTTGGTATTTGACACATGCCTCTTGGTGTACACAGACATGAAGTGTACATACAACATTTAAGAAATGAGCATGCGATGAAAAAGTGGGCAAAGTCTGGGGCAAAAACATGACCGGTATAGAACAGGTTGTGTCCGGGGCTGCAGCTCAAACCTCATGAAATGATGATGCATGCATGCACGCATATGATCATGAAAGCCTTCCGTTCCCTTCTCATGCTGCTGTCAAAGATTGTTCTCGAATTGGTTGTTCCAAACCTCATGTATATTGTAGCAGTAGGATTAACATTTTATAGATGCAGAGGGAGGTAATAGTTTTAATCTGGGCAACGGTGACATCAACCATGTGGTGATGTATAGGAACCGAGAAATGGAAGTTAGCTCTTCCTCTTCCTCGTCAAGATTTCAATATCTAAGTCTGCTGAGAAGCAGGAATATATCAAGCTGTTTGTCACCTTGATGTAGTTTTTTGTATTTTTTTCCCAAAAAGAAGAATACGGGAGCAAATGCAAATGATAATTAGCTCTTACCAGAAAAGATGTTCTTATCTGAAGAACACATGTTGTCTGATAACTGTTGATGTTAACAGCTGAAGGTATCCAACTTTAAGCATGGGTCACTTTATGTAAGATTTATTCGATCATATTTGTGCCAGCTTTAAAGCTTGGTGGGCATATCGTGACTGCTTTGGCGATGCGTTATTTGGCACCTATGAATGGCTTGGCCCACACCCAATGTGGTCAGTCTGTCAACGCTTTTTCTGAACTCAAACATTGATTAATTGATCGTTTTGGGTATTTATTGATCGTTTTGGGTATTATGGGTATGATCGTATTGGGTATTTTATTACAGAGGTTGATCCAAAGACGGATGCGGGACCATTCCCCCCCCCCCCTTGGCCCCGAGGGGGCCCAAAGGCGACAGAACAGACGCAGTTTTTTACACAAGTGTGGACGTCTTTCAAATCAAAATTGGACGTCCTTGGGCTTCCAGGCGACCAAAGACAATCGCAAGTGAAGTGAAAGCGGATGGCCAATGAATAGACAAGTATTATTTTTAACTGATTGATTTGGAGGTTTTATGCTCATTACGCTCTCCCAAGACCATGCGCTGTTTCCGGGACCTTATATGTCCACTTGCAGGGTTAATCCGATTGTTACTAAACCTTCTACATTACCCCAATCTTTCGCATTTGCTCGGAGATCACTGCGCTGTTGCTGGGCCCTTCCTGCTAGCGTGCTGGAGCACTCTTATTCATCAGGGGCGATCCATAATTCTTTTGATTCGCGGGAGAGGCTCTTTACGCTATGGTCGGGGGCCCCATAGTTAACCTACCGGGGTGTTCTCGGTTGTTCGGGGCCCTTCACGTCTGTCTCGGTTAACCTTCCGACACACTCACGATATGTCCATGGGCCCTCTACATTTGTCTAGGGCCCTTCCAATTTTTTTGTCACTTACTTAGAGCATTACGCTCTTGTCGCAGGTCCATGTGTTCACCTGCTTGGGCACATTCGGTCGTTCGGGGTTCACCAAATTAATCTGCTCAGGCACACTGGATTTTTTCGGGGCTCTGTATATTGGGTCTTGGTATATCAATGTACCACGCTTCTGCTGGGAGCGCTATCTGTTCACCTGCTTGGGCCCACTCGATTGCTCGGGGTCCTCCACATTGTGTTCTGGGTATTTCTTATTTAAATAGAGAGGCCTATGCTCCTGTCGAGGCCCTATCTGTCAAACTACTGCGACCCACCAGTCATTCGGGAGCCCTCTACGTTGTGTTGTGGGTATTTCGTATTTGAATGGAGGGAACTACGCCATTGTCGGGGGCCTTCTTCTGTTAACCAGCTTAAGCACACTCAACCGTTCGGGCACGCTTCACATTGTGTTTTGGACATCTCATATTTGAATAGGCCCTACGCACTTGCTATGGGCCGATCTGTTCACCATCTCGGGCACAACGATTGTTCGGGAGCCGTTGACAGTGGGTCTTGGTATTTCAATGTAGAGCCCTACGCCCCTGTCGGGGGCCCATTCTGTACACCTGTTTGGGCACACTCGATCGTTCTGGGCCATCTACATTGGGTCTTGGGTACTTCCTATATGAATGGAGGGCCCCCTTGTGCCCAAGGGGACCCAAAGGTCCCAAAGAAGCCCATGACCGGTCAAAGGGACGCCACGATTTTCTGACACAAAAGACAGCAAAATTGGACGTCTTTGGGCCTCCAGACGACCAGGAACAATCACAAGCGAAAGTGAAGAGCCCGCGAGCAGACGAAGTTAATTGTTCTCTGACTGAGATAGTGGTGATTGTGGGGGACATTTTGAGGCTGGCTCATTACGCTGTCCAGAGGGGCTGCGCTGCTGCCGGGACTGAAGGCCGGCTCATTACGCCGTCCAGAGGGGATGCGCTGCCGCCGGGACAGAAGGCTGGCTCATTCCGCTGTCCAGAGGGGATGCGTTGCTGCCGGGACTGAAGGCTGGCTCGTTACGCTGTCCAGAGGGGATGCGCTGCCGCCGGGACTGAAGGCTGGCTCATTCCGCTGTCCAGAGGGGATGCGCTGCCGCCGGGACTGAAGGCTGGCTCATTACGCTGTCCAGAGGGGATGCGCTGCTGCCGGGACTGAAGGCTGGCTCGTTACGCTGTCCAGAGGGGATGCACTGCTGCCGGGACCGTATACGTCCACTTGCCGGGTAAACCCGATCTGCTCACATGCTTGGACACTCTTGATCGATCAGCGGCCCTCCGCGGATTCTTCCCATTCGCCCAAAAGTCTCCATTCACTTTTGCCGGATCCCCACATACCGAGGTGTACTTGTTGCTCACGTGCCCTTCATATTGTTTCGGTTTATTTCCACTTGCTTAGAGGGTCTTGTGTTATGGCTGGGACCCATATGAGGTAAGGCGCCGGGCCACTCAATGTCTGGGGGCCCTTTACCCTGATCTAGGGCACATCTTTACACTGATAGATCTTTACACTGATCCTCTGATCTCGCATGCGGCTTATCCTTTTTGCCGATCTAGACCCATTCGGTTAGCCTGCCCGGTCACTCCTGATCACACAGGAGCATTCATTTACGCACACTGGCCTTGGGTAATTCCCCTTCGCTCAGAGGGCCGTGTGTTCTGGCCGGATATATGTTAGCCTGCACTCTCGATCTCGATCGTTCTGGGACTCACCACACTGGTCTTGGTATCTTCTCACTTGCTCTTGAGACCATTTACTTGTTGACGGAAGCCTCTTTGTTGACCTGCTGCGGCATCCATTATCGCTCAGGTTCTGTCCCTAATGGCCTTGGTGCTTCGGCCTGAAAGCAGCAGTCGTATATGCACGATGTATTTTCATGCGCAATTGTCGAACATAATTTTACGTGTCGCTAACGTCGTGTGCGTCATTTACGCTTCTTATTGAGTCTGTAACACCCATTTATTCGTGCATCACGTTCTTAATGCGTTTTAAAGGCTAGGATACTTTGTACTTCTTCATAACAAACAAAACAAGGCCTGTGCATCTGTCATCAGCCATCAGCTGATCACATCAACCAATCGACTAGCTGTAAATAAGCTTGGAATCAATTTCAAGCTGGATGTTAGAGGTATTTAGCAGCCACCGTAAGTTAATTGCGCGATGTTCTTTCAAGAATTACAAAATTTCAAACAGGATTCATAAACCTGAAGGGGTCAAGGGTTTGAGATTCCCTTAAACAAGGTAATATAATTCTCGATGGGGCTCTCAAATGCTCTATGGGATATTTCCACAAGACCCTTTCCAGGCGGGGAGCACTGCTTGTTTTCAGTGTACTGAAAGGATGTGTCAGACGTGCCCCACATTTCCATTGTGGCGGATGCCAAGTCTAAATTTGTGAACGAGCTAGGATGGGACCGATTGCGGAAATGTTAGCCCGCTTGAAAGTGATACGGGAGCATCTAATTTATTGTGACAGTCTGTAAGCTAGTACTCCGAAACGCGAGACAGGAGGTCTACGAATGTGGTGGTATTAGTAACATAAACGCAAGCTAGCTGCTCAGTAAGTGATTTAGTTGGGTCTGTTGTGACATCGTAACCCGTCGAACGAAGTTTAAGGCTTCCTTGTTCATCTGAAGGACGCAAAGCAAAATGGATCATCTGGGGTGATCCAACATGCTTCGGTTCTCTACCAACTCTGGGCAGGTCCAGGCTGCACGAAGAGAACCTGCAAGGTACGCCTCGCGTGCATCTTCGGAGCGGCTTCTTTACAGTCGAGTCCCCACGCCAGAAGCCCCTCCCCTCCCCCCTCCTTTCCTGGCACGGGGGCCGCGCTGCCGCCTGCAAACCCGCTCAACGCGGAGACGACAGCGACGGCCAATCATTACGAGGTCAGTGGTGGCGGCGGAGGGTTCGGCGTCGCTGGCTCGCTGGCCCTGCAGACGGTCCGCAAGCGCTGCCGGGTCGGCTGCGCCACCTAGCACGACATCATGGACTCGGCCGCGACTCCAGTTGACCCGACGGACGGTGAGGCAGTGCGGCCATCGTCGCTTTCTGCGGCGCGCTCCGCCGCCAGCCAGACCCCGAGCGACGGCAGCGGCCAGGCAGTTTCCCGGGGATGTGGTGGCCTGTCCCGGGCTATGTGCACCTGTGGCACGGCCGTTACGAGGGGAATGTGAGGCCAGGCCTAGTCGAGCTCTCTAGCACCGGCCGAGTCGGGCTTTCTGGTGCTGGGTCGGCGGGGTTTCTGTTACCGGACCGAGTCAGGATCTCCGTCTTCTGTACCGGGCCAAGTCAGGATCTCATGCGCTGTCCGTGGGGTACTTTCATCTTCTACCGCAACATGCTGGCTTAATGAGGATCCCCGTTTAGAAAAGCCCGAGTTGTTGTCGGGGGCTAATTTCCGAGGAACACTAATCGCTTCCGCGTGACATTCCCCGCGTCACTGAAATTACTGCCGAGAGTCCGTTCATCAACTACGGAGGAGATTCGGCAGACCGGCTAATATGGCAGACACATTCAGCCCCTCCCCCCAGCCCCACTTGCGATCCGTGCGTTGTTGACTTCAAAGTTGCTTCCCGAGCTTGTGCTGCACTGGCTCTTTTACTAACTGTTCTTTTACTTTATTGGACGCAGCCTTCGGCGCTTGGAGCGCCCAGGATTCTCGACGGTCTCGTAATAGATGTCACTTTCGATCCGTGATTGTGATGATGAGCTGCATCGAATGAAATAAATGTTCAAGAACTCTATGATGCAGAACGTTCGGCACACATCTTTGAAAAGCTTTATTGCTGGCAAAGAGGCGAGACAGCCATCACGTGAATGGATACTTCAAAACTGTCCTGGTAATCGCTGTTCGCTACCTTCATCAGTCCTCAAAACAGTGGTGATGAGTCGAGAAAAGTCATTAAACATGCGCTCTGCTTCAGTGCCATCAGCAGTCTCATGAGAGAAAACAAAAAATGTTTGAAAGTAGAATGCTAAACCACTCGTAATATGATAACTGCAAAAACTTGCACATATTTCCCTAATATTTTTCAATAATTTCTTGGCAACAGGTTCTAACCAGCACCTCCTGGTATACTGAACGTCAGGACCAGCACCTCCTGGTATACTGAACGTCAGGTATAATAAGCACAAGAGCCCACTGCTGCTCCATATCCTTCTTTGGCAAATACCTCACGGCCTCTTGAAATTCGCCTATAAGCAGCCTTAGAACTCACAAGTGCCGCACGCCAGCTGGGCAGTGTGATGGAATTAGGTCTGCTGCTTACACCCCGCTGGACTCTACCTATTGATGCGTCAGACATTGCGCGCAGGATACGCAATAAGCGCCGTCGGCTTGTCCCCGAACGACACCTGCCACGTCCTCGGCCACGCCACGCCCGTCTCCGTAATCCAATCAGGTCCGAGGAGGTCACGTCATGCACAGCCGTCTCCGCTGGTGTCCACGATATATGCGATCTGGTATAGCGTATGCGTATGCAGTGCGACAATGGTGTCATGATGTTCGTGCTGACAGAACGCGTCCCACCGGTGATAGAAGCGGTCTGTTAATTTTGGCTCTTTCGAGGTGTCCGAGAGGGTGCCATAGATTTGCCGTGTTAAGTTGCAGAATGAATGCTTTCAGGTCAGAGCTTATAGGAAGAGCTCACTTTTATTTTAATGTGTATCTGATCTTGGAAGTTTTAAGAGCACTAACTCTCGTTGCGAACCGTGACCCTTCGGGCTTCGTGATCAGTTTGGGAACCTTTTCAAATATGCAATGATAAGAAATGTTTAAAATTATAAGTCTGCTCTTGGTAATGAGGAATAGACTAGGTTTTCTTGCAGTCTGAAAAGAGCAATCCACGTACCGATGCTTCCTTCTAACCTTCATGGCGGTTCTTGACGGACAGCGGCCATTTCCATAAATCCCGGAGTCTTTCACAGGTTTCAGCGATTCCCATAGCGGCTGTGGGACCAGTAGCAAGGGCAACCATCCTCCCGTTCTCTGGCAAAGTCTTATACTTACTCAATGGCATTGTTTGATAAAAACAAGGTAAAACGGGTTGAGATTGGAATTGGTGGCACTGATATACATTGCCAATTCTGGAAAACGTATGAGTTCTTCGGGCACATCTCTCGAATTGAGTCCTCTCGAATCTCGAATCTCTTTAAGTTAAACGAGATTGAACAACACAGCTGTCCAGAATCACTTTTCCATCGGAGACACGAGTGAGGGCAGCTTCCAGCGCGCACATGCTTTGAGAGAGCGCAGCACACAAGCGGCTGCGCGCCAACTGGCATGTGTGTGTGTGTGTGTGTGTGTGTGTGTGTGTGTGTGTGTGTGTGTGTGTGTGTGTGTGTGTGTGTGTGTGTGTGTGTGTGTGTGTGTGTGTGTGTGTGTGTGTGTGTGTGTGTTTGGGGGGAGGGGAAGCGAGTATGCAGCCGTCACCGACACCTGGCTGCTCAGGATTGGCACCGCGGACCTAGCAGGCCTACGCCCAGGCTCGGTGCGGCCAAACAGACCGCAGTTCGCATCCCTTCATGAGTGTGGAGCAGACCAACACATCCATGCTGAGCGACTGTTGTTTGACATTAGCTTTAAATCCTTGCAGTGACAGGTACCAAGGGGTTACATACTTTTTGTTATTTTCACAACTGCCCCGGAACACCTATTCCTGTATAGTGCGCTTCGGAAGGATGAATTTGCGCGATCTGCTGTCATGTGTAGCTCGTTTCTCGAAGCTTAAGTACAATGTTATGTCAATATTGGTATGTGCTTTTGATTTTATAAACTGCACACTAAGCCAGTTTCTCAAAGCCGTCTTGTGGCCTTTGTCATAGTTTGTAAATTTGGCTGGGGCGCATATTTGTGTGTTTCGTTGCCATGGCAACTATCACCAAACTATAGATAGAACTGAAGCCATAAATGTTTTGAGCATATCTTACATTAATCCCACATACCATCGATCGATATAAAATAATATATTGGCTTTTAACTGTCCAGCTCGACAGCAAAGCAGCGACACCAGCTTAAGATTTTGGCAGATGATTATATTCAGCGACAATCACGACGCTTTGATTGAAAAAACACGATTTTGCTTCTCAGAAGATTAAATGAACGCGGGCAGATGCCGATATCGCAGTGGTTAACGCGTCTGGGTAGGGGTTTGATTCTCCGCGGTGCCCGCCTTTCCTGCCACGGTAAGAGGCAGGCGACGCCATGTAGCCATAAGTGCTGGGTGCGTCGTAAAGCCCCAATGATGACCATACACGAATGGAAACTACTGTCGGGGTTGTTGACGAGAACCAGAAAATGATGACGGCACGCCGTCCAAAAGGGATTTGTGTAATAGCATTGACCATCGAATCGCCCATGGTGGTGTGCACCTACCGCCCAGCAACACAATTTAGTTGGCCGCCCGCAGCGTTTTTTTTGGGGGGGGGGGGGCATCGACGCGCTGGGTTTGTAAGTCTGCGTGCTACGTAATAAACAGAGCAGTGCGTACTGTAAATGGCGGGGGCTTTGTGCAGGTTCGTGCAGAACTAGGGGCTAAATTGGCGGCAAGGTTGTTCATAACTGATTTGTTCGGGGAAGGCAGCAATCTTCCATTGGTCAGCTTCTTCAGTGCGCAGTTTCATCTTTATGCTCTATCCATAGCGAGACTTTATTTTGCACGATAATTGCGGACAAGATAATTCAAAAAAGTAGTGCATAATGACAGTGCTTACTAAGCATATTTTGGGCATTGAAGGTGAGGTGGTCAGACCTCAGCTTTCGGAGCTAAAGGAATCATGTGAAATAAACATGAGATGCCATTGGGCACTGAGAAATAGGCCATTCACTGACCCAATGATAATCAGCCCGATGTACTGGTCATTGGGAACAGTCTCCTTCATAAGTGATCATTGAAAACAAGTTTCTGTAGTATAATTTTTGTGTGGACTAGCTGCTGTCTCATGGTGTTGTAATGCACAAGCGCAATGCAGGTGTGCTATCCATATGAAGCCTTTTTTAAATGTAAGATCATTCTGTAATGCTAAGCTATATTATTAACATTTATTGCACACCATTCTGTTACTCACCCAGGATACGTACTGCAGACGATGACACTGCCCATTATTTACTCTGAAAGTGTCCGGGATGCAACTTGCATGCACATCGAATGCAAATTGAACATCTGCATGCATGCACTATGTTTATTACAAGTGTTGTGATGACTACGCAACTTTCTATCAATTGAGATGTATTTTGATGTTTTTGCAAAGAAAGCCGCTTGAGAAGGCAGTTTGGCCTTATCTTTTAGTCTTAGCATGCCCCACCCAAGGCTTCTTGTCTGAGTGACTGGAACGGTCACTGTTTCTTGCTCACACTTACGTGCAATGCTCATTTTGCCTTTTGCAGCTGTTGCACACTGTTTAGGCTTGCCACTTTAGTAGATTGCCTTTCAATAAGAAACTCTTCTAAGGCCATGATTATAAGCCACAGCACAAACGCTTGCGATATAATTGCATTGCCAGGTTGATCAAGGATTTATCAAAGTTAAGCTATGTCGTAAATGAGTTCTTGGCTTTGATAAATTCATGCAAGGGTGTTGCATACTGTAGTTGTACATCATGCATTTTCCTTTGAGGAACTAGATTAGTACCATTATAGGTCAAAAGTATACGATTCACGCCAAAACTCTACGAATTTCTGCTATGGGAAACTGGCTACAGGTCACTCAAGTTGGTAAGTGGAATACGCATCGTCAAACAGCAGCACGGGTAGTCCTCCTATGACTAAATCAGTACGGATAGTCCTCCTATGACTAAATCAGTACGGATAGTCCTCCTATGACTAAATCAGTACGGATAGTCCCCCCCTATGACCAAATCACAGCCATGCAGCACGGCATCAAATCTGTAAACATCATATCGTGCTCAAGGAGAAATGAAACGCCCTAATAAGTAAAGGGTGACGTTTCGCCCCGTGAAATAGTTAAGTCCCCGTCCCCTCGCCCGCTGAATGCTTACCAAGTATCACCAGTGCCTCAAGTCTTGTGAAAAGGTTGTGTGATTGCGAAGGCCTGCATGTCAAGCCATGTGACCTTCTAAATGTGACTGGAGGAACTTGTATGTTCTGAAGAAAAGTCGACGGGTCAACTATAACCGCACACCACTGAGTGAGGATGCGCTATGATGGCTGTATGTGTACGGCGGTTGCCATATCGGCGTTGACTAAAATCATGCTAATTTTAACAATTTCCCCCTCCTCACTGAACATGCTGTTCTACCAGCCTCGCTACACCAGCTGATCTCAGCGTTAAGCGCTGTTGACGATAGCATGGTTTAATGTTTACACTACCTCCCAGACTGACCAATAAAAGGTAACACTCCCTGCCGATCATTACGCTCGCGAATGCCAGCATATGCTCCAGATGTGGATAAAGTCTAAATGTCCTCAATTTTCCTCAGACCACGTGAACAATTTGGACATTATGTACCATTTCGAAGTTAGGCCGTTTGCAATGCCTCGTATCCAAACATTTTCAAATGTTTGGAGAAAGTAACTGATTGCAATGATAATTCACTTTTGACACCTGAGAAGCAAATCGATAGACGCCATATTGATTTATTGAGGTCTTAGAAGCTCACTCACAAACATACCGCTTAATTATTTCCTTGTTGGATATAAATTAACATGCGTGCTGTTCTTCAAAAATGCAACGACTCATGTTTGCACATATTATGAGCATACACAAATGAAATTCGTAACAAAATTACTGAAAGGGAGTGTCCCAAATTTCTATGGGGTGGACAGCGGTCTGCCAGGACCCAGGCCTTAGGGTGGTCAGCTTTCTGCACGGCCGTCTGTCGTTGCCACATTTTAAGCATCAGCGATGCTTCCACCCTGTCCTCGACCAGCCCACAGGCACGCCGGCGTTATTTGCACTTTGGCCAAGAGGCTGGTGGCGACAGGTCACTTCACGCATGAGGAACACGGGAACGAAAAATTCAAATGTCGCCCATTTGTATTGCATGTACATCACCGTACAAAGCGCGCCAGCACTGAAAAGACGACCAGTATCGCTGCGGTGCGCTACGTGCGTGCGTATGTGTGCTTGCGTGCGTGCGTATGTGTGTGCGTGCGTGCGTACGCACATATGTGACGTGGACAGGAGGCATCAATTACGGATCGCGGACCTCACTCTCAGGTGTTTTTGCGAAACTCTCCTGAGTTCCGTCATCTCTCGGCCATGTTTCTGCGTCGTAGAAGCTCTCGTGTCATTCTGGTCAGCACCGAGACCCGGCGCCTATCTCGATGCCACGATTGGTTCTCAATTATTCAGTGAACAAGCCCTGCTTACCAGTGCCGACACTGGGCCGGCCCTGCTTACCAGTGCCGACATTGGACCGGCCTTGCTTATGGTTTGACATGAAGCTGACCATGCTTCAGACCATAAGCGGTTGCAGCATTGCCTCCATGCGGCTTCACGTTGTCAGTAGTGATGTGCTGGCAGACCCGGTAAAGGCGCGACCGCACATATCCGGCGCATCGATGTTTGGCCGGCTGCCCTGCTTCGAGGCTGCGTGTCGGCGCAGTTGTAGCAGACAAGACTCGTGTAGCCGTGGTAGCATCCACGAGCTGAAGGACCCACAAGCCTCTCCTACATCGGAGCAGCGTACTATGCGGGCTGGCGTTGTGCCCGTTGTCTCCGCCGGGGCACCGCTCATCTCGCTCCCGATGCGTTTGCGCTTCCCTGACTGAGGACAGCTCTACAGCCCGGCTCTGTCTCCCGGCTCTGCCTTCGTGGGGGGGGGGGGGGGGGGGGGCAGGGGTGAGGGACGGACGGTTTGGGCCCGGGCACACTGCCAAACAGCCTCAGGAAGTGTCGCTGCTCATTACAAGGCAGCGATAATGTTTTGCGTCTGGCAAGCGGCACCATTACCGGGGCTCTTTTTACAGTGGATCAGAGGTGCACACGCTTCGGAGCGAACATGTGGTGTGACGTGCGTGACGCGGCGACCTGTCAAGCAGCCGACGCCGCCACTGACGTCAGACGTCAGCCTCTTGTAGCTGCATTTGGGGACTAGCGCACATAGTTTCTCGTCATCATGAGCGCTTGCAGACTGCCCGAGAATTGTTTGCACTGGTGGATGCTGTTAGGAGCTCATGCACAAGCTAAGCCGTTTAAAAACAACAACAAATACTGTGGGTTATAGGCGGGCTGGCGGCAGTGGCTCCTTTATCCTCGAGTTGATGGCGGGCTCGTCACGTGCATGGGTGTGTTCGCGATGGCCTATTTCACAATTTGTCGGTCAGCCGGCGCGGTATTGGTGCCGACGCGTGGCGGACGGTTCGAGGCCGAGGGCTTCAGCCGGGCGGCGGCCGGCCGTGGCAGATGCTGCAGCCCGCTCGCGCAAACACCGCTTAGCTACTGCCGTCCCCCGGGGGCTCGAACGTGACGCTTTAGCTAGGACGGGCCAATTAATTTGACGTTGCCAAAGGTACTAAGTGGCGCCGCATCTAAGATAAATTGAGGTCACCATCTTGTGCATCCCATTTGGGCCAACTTGAGAACTCCTTTAATGATCTTCAATCGAACCATTTCGTAGGCCTTTGGGTCGTTGCCAATATGTATTTCTTCCACTCCGGGGGGGTTTTTTTACTCGTGTGACCTCCCATCCTTTCTGGAATCCTGTGTCACCTGTGCATACAACTCTCTCTGTTTTATTGTCTGTCTGTCTGTCTGTCGTTTTCTCTCTCTCTCTCCCTCCCTCTCTCCCCACTTTCTCTCTCCCTCCCTCTCTCTCTCTCTCTCTCTCTCTCTCTCTCTCTCTCTCTCTCTCTCTCTCTCTCTCTCTCTCTCTCTCTTCTCTCTTCCCGTTCTCTGTTGTTCTGTATGGCTCTCCCGCTGCGGCTCCGCCGATCCTAGTGCTTCACGTTTAGCCTGTTCTTCTTCCTGAGTTGTACTGTCTGCTGCTGTGGTCGTCGCAGCCAGTGGTCTACTGCAAAGTTTCATCGGTCAAGCCGGGTCTCTCGGCAGGACTTCTAGGTTTAGATGCGTAACCGCCAGTTAGTTAGTTCACCATGTGACCCGATCTTGTGACCTGATAAGTTTTCTCCCCCATCAGTTCCATATTCCAGTGTCGTGACGCCGTCGATGCTGGACCCCTCCTTGCACCATGGTCCGGCTAAACGGAGCACCCTACCTTTTTTGTAATTACCACCTGTTACTTCAGAGGTGTGCGATTTGATCAGTAATACAGTTTTCTTTAAAGCCCGCTTGAAATCTCAGAACTTTGAATTGAAGAAGCCACTGCTGTAGGAGAAATCCGTGGGACTTCTTGCTCGCCACCATTGCAGAAATGCTTATGTAACAAATGCTATGGAAGTTTGAAACGCTGTTTAGACAAAAACGCGCACAAAAAGGGGTCATTACCCCGCGAACTCAACGAAACGTTGTACGACGGCTATGATTTTTCCCCTGTAGAGTTAACCACGGTGGCTCTTTTCGAAGGGCACTTTTGCTTTGGGAAACGGAGTATCACATGGTTTATGGTGATGCACCGG
>NW_023596545.1:21991830-22061830 GCF_011947565.3 Pollicipes pollicipes | reverse complement strand
GCTGCTGCCTGCCTGCCTGCCTGCCTGCCTGCCTGCCTGCCTCCCTCCTTCCCTCCCCCTATTCCTTTCCTTCTGCCCCTCTCTCTCCTCTCTGTCTCCCTCTGTCCTGTCGTGAGCGTGAACATTCACGCTAACTCCGAACACTCTTAGTGCATGTTACAGGAAACTGAAATATTTCATTCCTCTCCATTTCCTTGAAGCATTAAAGCAAACGTGAACAAAATTTTCAATGTGTGATTTTGAATAGCTTCATGAATTATTGCCAATTGCAAAGTAAATCCTGTGCAAACGACTTTTGCGTGAGGAGACCTGGGGCAAACGTGCAGGGCTGCGAGCTATGCTCTGTAAAGCAGAGAGCTGCCCTCTACAAAGCAGTGAGCTAGTTTTTTTTACAGAAAAATGAACTATTCTCTTCGAAGCAATGAACTATTCTCTTCAAAACAGTGACCTGTTCTTTACAAAACGTGAGCAGTGAGTGGGTATCAGCAGAAACACAGAACCTACACAGAAACAAGTTGGAACCCATTTTGCCCAGTATTTCGAAGGCCGTTTTCGATTTCGATAGAATTATTTGATGCCTTCGAGTAATCCCCGAACAGTATGTGAAATAATGAGACTATTTTTGTATGTAGTCGAAACAGAATATGATTAGCCAATACAGCGAACTGAACTTGAAACTGTTAGGGCATCAAAGGCAAGCCAAGCAAATTTTGCATCAAGTTGTTTGTGGGCAAGAGCTGCCCAGGAAATGCAGCCTTGTTTCGACCAGGCGTAGTAACCGCGCGTTAGGAAAATGCACGGCTGGAGGTGCTGGAACGAGCTCAAGAGAATCCGCTACAAAACCATAAGCAGCTCACTCAATTCAAATCGGCGTAACGGGGAGGCATTCAGTTTGCTCGGCTGATGGTCAGGTGTTGTACGTGAGCGGCGTGCTGCGCTGACGAGCTGTTGTGTAGCCGGCCGTCTGTTTCTGTTAGCAGCTTCTCGCAAATTGGTCGCCAGAATATTTAACCAGCTGACTCCACACATGTCACTTAAATGTCAGTGTTGGCTTTCAAATGTATTGCTTTAACAAATGTCAATGAGCACTCTGATTTGATAATTGGTAAAATGGTGGCTGCCATTTTACGGAGAAGGCAGCGAGCTTAAAACTGAACTTTCTGGCATGTCTAGCCATTGAGACACGTGTCTCTTCCTTGAAGTCTGCAAGGGGAAGCCATAGGAAATCGGTGCTCAATGACGCGTTCTTTGCACTTGCATGTAGCGCGCATTCTGGCCTAGTGGCTTTGAAGGCATGAAGTGGTCGTACAATTATCGTCCCTGATTGCTATCTACTTAACAGCGGTTCATTTGAAGTCAAGGACAGGTTCGAAGGGTTTGTTATTCCGTGTGGATGAAGAACCATAAGACCGCTTCACGTTTTACAGCTCCAGAGGAACGTTCGTGTCCCACTAGGGTGGTTGCCTAATCGTTGCCTTTTACGGTTCCCGGGCAGCTTTATCGCCGGCTTTCAATTTGGAGCCCGGATCACGGGATAAAGCACCGCTTCCAGCGTAAGCGCAACATGTGGCGGGCGCAGGTGACGGCGAAGCTCCGCAAAATTAGATGAGAGCTGAAAGCAAGCCACCTGCTAACTGCACTGGCACCAGGTGCTGTAGATTTTAAGAAAACACACCCCGTTAGCCACGCCCGCTGGTGTAGCAAGCATCCCCGCGGGGACACCGTTTCGGATGGTGTAGGAAACTAGCACCCCATCGGGTCCCAACTCCGGTAACGGATGGACAGCGCAAGCTGTTCATTTCAGAGCTTAGCGGCCCTGCCGGTGCGTGAGCTCCTGCTCCTTGTCCCCCTCTCCCTCCCCATCACCCGCATTCCGGCACCCGGCCCTCCCACCACTCCTCATCCTCGTTTTATCGGGGTCGTCGAGCCCCTCACCCGCGTACCCCGGGTTGATCGGATGCCGGCGGCTGAGGGACGGGTCGTGCGGGTTGGTCACAATCGCGTCCCAACGCTCCACTTTGGCCGGGATAGTGGGCGTGACGGGTCCATGGAGCTCCACACGGGGCTAGCGACTTGTCGCTCGCGCTGCGGCTGGATGCTCTGTAGGAGTCTCCGCTTGGGGCATCTGGCCGCGCGTAACGCCTTAAGGGTTCAAGGGGCGACGGCGCTGAGCCACAGTCAGGACGGGGAGGAGTCTCACTGGCTTCACCTGGCCGGGGTAGGAGGCGTCGTTCGCCCCGCACAGCATCGCGGTAGCCGTAGCGGTACCACCTCCCTTTGGGTGAGTGAATCTTGCTCCAGTTGGGCTCCGAGGCGGGTGCGGTGCGGCCGGCCAAATGCTACATATAGATCGCATGGGAACATCAAACATAATACCTCCCGTCCCCTTAGCGGGGGACGGAACCGCGTCGTCCAGGGCGGAAGTGGTGCAGCGTCCAGCCCCCGGATCTTGATAGTCCGTGGCGAGGAGAGACCCCTGGCCTTCCTCATCGCGTTTCAGCAACGAAACGGATGCAACAAATTTGGTCATATTCTGAGATGCGACAAGCTTAGGCACGGTTGCATTTAGGTCAAGTTTAGGAATGGTGGGGAGACGAGGCGAGCAATGACTTACGGCAGGTTCATGTACAATATACGAGACGCTGAGGAGATACAACGCGAGCGATGACCGCCCAAAGTCACAAAACCAAGAACTCACCGAAAGAAATCATTAACTGCTACATGAGGGACCTTAGTGAGGAAGAGATAGAGGACGCCCAAAGTCACAAACCAAGAACCTCACCGAAAGAAATCATTAACTGCTACATGAGGGACCTTAGTGAGGAAGAGATAGAGGACGATCTCGTAGCGTTTGGTGTGACGGACGCACGCCGCCTCACGGCGTGGTAAACTGATCCCGGCAAACAACATTATTCTAACCTTAAATCGAACTGATTTACCTTCAGAAGAGTGCGTAAGATATGCGAAAGTCAAGGTGCACCTGTTCATTCCAAAACCCGATGCGATGCTTCAGGTGTCAGAGGCTCGGACACACGAGGGATACCTGATGGAGCCATCGAGCGTTTTGGAAGCGCGCCCTCCCGGAGCACACCCCCCCGAGCCGTGCGCTGCAAAAAAGCCGCGATGTGCAAACTGCGGATACGAGCAAACTCCTCACACCACATACAGTCCCTCATGCCCACTCTTTGCCAAAGATGGATAATTTGCTGCATTGAAAATCACTCGAAACATATATTTTCGTAAATCGCGTGAATCATACGAACATAGTCACCCACAGTTTTGTAAGCGACGAAAGCCTCTGTCAGCGCCTCTTACCGTGTTCCAGGACACCAAATGACAGCGGCTCAGCTCGTCGAGCTCCTGAAGACCGGCGGCCTCACAGTAGTGCCTTCGGTTGGGGCGCCTGACGCCCAGGTGGTGTCGGTGCCTCTGCCGCCGCCGGTCCCCCTTCATCGGCAGAAGATGGTGCGTGACAGTGATCCATCGGGGACGAACCTCCAAGTCGTCACTGCCGACGACAGGATCTCCAGAGAAGCAGTCGGTCTTCCCAGGATCACTACCGTTAGCGCTGAGTGAGACCGTAGGAGGGACCCTTGGTAACCTCAAACGCCCAAAGACAGAAACGCGCCCATGCTGCTAGGCCTGTGCTTTGGGTGGAACAGGAAGAGCCAAGGCAGCGAACCAGTTTTCCAGGCATGGACCAAGGGTCAGCTCCCGCAGGAAAGTTTACTCCACCGCCCAGAGGGCGCGTAGAGGCACCCAAGCGCCTCTCTGGGTCACGATTGACCACCGCTGTGCCCTTCACCACCACCGCCGGCTTAGAATCACTTCTTCTTCGGTGTCGTCGCCATGCGGAACCGGGACGCCCGGAGAAGTGGGACTCTTCCAGGCCAGTGTCTCCCTCCGATAGTGCAAGACCGCGAAGTAGACCACGAAACCACCTTGCGTCGGTCAGATCGGACTACCAAGATGCTATCGCCGCATTAAGAGCAAGCGTTTGTACGGCTCAGGTCTTTTAAGCTGCGCTCCTCCGTGGTATGTCTTTACTTCTGTCTCTCTTCTAACTCTCCCCCCCTCCCCTTTCAGAGCTGTTCACAGGGTGAAAATAGACGTCTGATACACGCACTCAGCTCCATGAAAGCTCCATTGAAAGCTCCTCCACAGCTCCATGAAAGCTTTTAGCTCCATGAAACAGATCTTACAGTGAAACTGCAGAGGCGGTAAAGCAAGATCCTGTCGTCACCACCGTCAAGCTCCATGACATATGTTTTGCAGTAAAACTGCGGGGGCGTGAGGACAATTGCACAGGCCATCTAAATTATATCACACGAAGTTGTCCAGCAGCAGTCTGTCTTCAAGAGACCAAGCTGTCTCCGACCACTCACTTTGTCAGACGGGCTACAAAGTCTGACACATACACTTGCCATCTGACACCGTTGCGTATGGGCGCAGTTCTTTTAGCCGTGCACCGTAGTGTGCCAGCCAAGCACCTCGTGTTAGATACACATTTGGAAGAAGTTGCAGCCCAAATGCCCTTCAACCATCGTCCAAAAACGGTTTGCTTCTTGTATTTTCCTCCGGGGACCAGTGACCGCCAGAAGAGCTGAGGCGTCTGGTAACGGAGCTCCCGCCGCCAGTTCTCATATGAGGCGATTTTAGCGCCCACCATTCAGTGTAGGGATGCAACTAGACAACGGTCGCGGCAGGCGCTTTGAGACCTTTTTGCATAATGGGCCACTCTGTCTTTTAAATACGAGGTCTGGAGCAAACTGTACTCTGCCATCGGGACAGACGTCAGACTGGACCTAAGTTATCTAGTCCACAGTTGATAAATCATTTCGCGTGGCAAGTCCCAGACAGTCCTTTTGGGAGCGACCACTTCCCGGTACGGTTGTGCTAATGGACTGAGTCTTGCCTCACAACCAGACTGCGGCGATGGAATTTTAAAAGAGCTGACTGGAGCGTCTTCCAGGTGCGGATGGAGACCACCCTGAATACCAGGGCCGTGGACATCTAATACCCTTCGTCGACCCTCTGCTGCATGTGGATGGAATAGTGTTGTGACGCAATTTGTGCGCGTAAAAGAGCCCCGAAAGTTTTGATCGCCCACAGCACCACTGACAATCTGGTGCATCCAAACGGGCACGAACCGCCGACCGACACGCCGTCACAAAGACCAGCACGTGTCATGGAGAGCGTGGGTTGGGCAGGTAAGAAACCGCACACCTACACTTAATGTTTGGGCACGTTATAGAATACATTGCTGGCCATTTCTCGGCTGTACCTTCTCCTGTGCTGTGTAGCAGTAGCTGGTGGTAGTGACGTTCTCCATCCATCTGAAGTGGGGAAACAAAATCGCCCGCGCGCTGGCCGAGCGTTGCAGAAACCGCAGCGGCAATCAGCAGTTTCTTAGACATAAAGCCCGCTGTCAGGCGACTTGTGCCGATTTCACCACTGATGAACACATGTCTTATAACCGAACATTTACGATGACGAAGCTGATGTCTGCTATCCGCTCCTTGCCCGGCGTAGCAGAAGGTCAGGACTTGATCCATGACATGTTAAGGCGGCTGCCCCCGTTGGCGGCCAAGGCGCTGTTGCTGGCCTACAGCCGACTGTAGGAGTCTGGCGAGTTCCCGGTGCCGTGGTGCTAGACCATTATAGTGCCGATGCTGAAGCAAGGGAAACGTGGAACGAACCCATGGGATTATCGTCCCATCGCACATTTCAATGACACGGAAATCCACCTTACCTTGCGTAGCCCTATAAAGCCACGGCGTGCTACGCATGCATACACACAGAGCTCACTTATTTTCTTATAGCCATTTTAAATGCTGTGATTGTGTGATTGCGATTTTGAGGCTAAGTGTTGCGGAACGACAGGCAAAATAAACTTCACTTGGCCGTTAACAACCGTCAAAACCAAGCATGGGCTTGCTTCTTAGCTTCTGTATTTACGGCTAGCAGGCTGGGCGGTGTAACCAGCTGATGGCTGATCGCTAATGCATAATTCTTCTTGATTATAAAGGAGTACAGTATATCCAAGCATTCAAAGTATGTTAAGAACATGATGCACTAATACAATAAGTAGAACGCACTCAATAGCCATGGAAAGAACACATACGGCGGTAGCGGCATGTAAACTACGTTTCGGCGATCGCGCATAACAATTCCTCCGCGCATATTCCACTGCTGCTCTGAGGCGAAGGCACCAAGGCCAATAGGGACGGAACCTGAGGGATCATGTGTGCCTCAGGAAGCCAGGAAAGTAGTTCCCGCCAACACAAATAGGGCCCTCAGAGCAAGAAAAAGAACCCAAGACTAACGTGGTAGGCCCGTAAACGATCGATAGTGCCCCGGCAGGCTGACATATAGGGCCCCGGCCATAGCACAGGACCCTCCGAGCAAAGGGAAATTATCCAAGACCATGAATCTAGTACACCTGTGCCATCAAGAGTGCACGGGCAGGTTAACAACACAAGCCTCGCTTGGAGTCAAGAATCCTCCGCAAATGAGACCAAAGGTAGAAAGCCCTCGATCAAAGTAGAGGGCCCCTAAGCATCGAGTGTCTCCGTGTCTTACCTTAGCTTACCATAGACCAAGAGACCTAGCAATAGCACAGGGCTCTCCAAGCAAGTGGAAAGAACCCGATGCTGATATCAAGGGTCCCTGAGCAACTGAGTGCACCCTGACATATGGGATCTCGGAAAAAGTGTGACGAGGTTTTCAGGCGAATGGAAAGAATCCGTGGAGGAAAACCTGATTGATCAAGAGTGCTCATGCATGGAGGCAGATAGCGTCCCAACAGCACATTGGGCCCTACGAGAATATGCAAAGGGATCAAGGACAACGTGGAAAGCTCCTTAGCGATCAGACTGACCCAGCAAGTGGACATATAGGGCCAAGCAACCAACAGCGTAATGCCTCTAGACAGCATATTGAACCCAAAAATTTACCCCAAGCAACACTTTCTCAGTCAGCGAAGAATGAACGTCGTTTACCTTATGAACTCTTTAATTTTGCTAACAATGGTCCCTGGTCGTCTGTATGGCCAAGGCACCCAATTTTGTTGTGTTTTTGTTGTAAGAAAACTGCGTCCGTCCGGCCGGTTATGGGCCCCATCGGAGACTTTAGGTCCTCTCGGCACGGTCCATGGGGCATGGTTCCGTGGCTTCTTCCCCCCCCCCCCCCTCCCCTCCTCTGCATCCACCACCGCTCCGAGCAGCTGAATAGATGGTGACCGTCAAACACACACAGACATCCATTCATATAAGAGATACGACGCAAGGTGTAGGGCTCCTAGTGATCGAGCGCGCCCAAGCAGGTTAACATACAGGGTCCCCGTCAAGAGCGTGGGGCCCTCCATTCAAAAACAAAGTATTCAAGACCCAATGCAGAGGACCCCAAACGATCCAGTTCGTCAGAGCAGGTTAACAACAGAGCCCCTGTCAAGAGCGTAGGACCCTCCATTGAAATAGGAAGTACTCAAGACCAAATATAGAGGGCCCATGAATGATCGAGTGTGCCCGAGCAGGTCAACAAACAGGGCTCCCAACAAGGGCGCAGGGCCCTCAATTTGAATGGGAAGCAACAAAGAACCCATATAAATGGCCCCAGAACGATGGAATGTGCCCGAGCAGCTTATCAGAAGGGGCCCAACAAGAACGTAGGACCCTCCCTTTTAATAAGAGTACACAAAACCCGGCGCGGACGGCCCTGAAAGATTGAGTATACCCGAGCATATTATCAGTGTAGGGGCATAAATTAAAACACCAAGACCCAATGTATAGGGCCCCGAACAATCCAGTGTGGCCGAAGCGGCGAACAAATAGGGTCCCCCGACAAGTGCGTAGGGCCTTCCGTTTAGAAACGAAGTACCCACGACACGATGTAGAGGGGCCAGAATAATCGAGTGCGCCAGAACAGGTTAGTAGATAGGACCCCCCGAAAATAGCGGATGGCCCTCCATTCAAAACGGAAGCACCTAAACCAGATGTAGAGGTTCCCCCACGATCGAATGGGCCGAGCTTCCTATCAGAAGGGGCCCTGACGAGAGCGTAATGCCCCCCCCCCCCCCCCCCATTCAATCAGAAGTACCCAAAACCCGGTGCGGAGTGCCCCCGAAAGATGGAGTTCACCCGAACAGGTTATCAGATGACTACTATTGGGGCAGAGCGCCAGAAATTCAAACACCAAGGACCAATGTGACGGTCACCCTGAAGAATCCAGTATAGCTCACAGAGCCTTTCTGGCGACTGGAAACAATCTGTGAAAAGTACCATGATTAACAAGAGTGCCCCGCACGCTACTAGAGAGGGCCCCAGGTAGAGAGCGCTACTAGAGAGGGCCCCTACTATCGCAGGGCCCTCCGAACAGATGCAAAGGAATGAAGGGCAACGTGGAATGTTCCTTAACAATTGTAATGATCCCGCAAGGAGGCATATAGGTTCCCCGGAAACAGCATGGGGCCCATAGGCGATGTAATGAGGCTTAAAATTTGCAGTTCGCAGCTTTTCCAATCATTAATTTTTTTGACTTCTCATATGCCCTTTACTTTCGCCTGTAACTGTTCTTAGACGCCTGAAAGTCCAGAGATACCCAGTTTTGTTGCGTCTTGTGTTAAAAAACTGCACCTGTTCGGCCGGCTATGAACCCCTTCGGAGCCAATGTGCCCCTTCGGGGCCCAATGGGGGGCATGACCCCGTGCTCCCTCTGGATCCGCCCCTGGATTCAAGTGTCTTCATATAAGGTTTGGGTGCACGCATTCAACACTTACGATTTCATTAAGCGTTCTCTGCCCTATGTTTATGCATTTCCTTTTTTGTGATGTCAGGGAGATGTCTTCGGATATAAATGGGGTAAAAGTCTTAACCGCATGATAAGCAAGCCAAGCATAATGTTCAGTCATGCGTCACTCATTGCCTCTTGTCACAATTCGCCGTTTTCCATAACGTGTACTGAAGGAGGGGGGGGGGGGGGGATCGATGCAACCCCCTCCACATGACGTTTCGAAACTGAGGTAGATAGAGCATTGCGGAGAGAATACATCATATTTCTCTCAACTGTTTTACGATTGCCAGGGAGCTTAATGTTGCCAGATCAACAATACCTGAAGGATCAAATTTTCTTGAAAATCGACATTGTTCAGCTTTGTATGCCTATATATATATATATATATATATATATATATATATATATATATATATATATATATATATAAAAGAGTATGCCGTTAAGCGGTACTTAACAATAAAAAGCGTGTTGCTTGTTTTATTCTTCGTTCAAGGTGTGTAGTTTCATGTGGTTTGAAGATCAATTTATCGTGAAGGGCTCCGTAATGAAACTGTCGGCCCCGCCACCCGCGCCGCCCTTTGACCGCTGTGCAGCGTTCTTTAAAAAACCGCTTCTTAAAAACCAAGAGTGCAAGAACAAGTTTTTGCCGTCAAACACGCGCAATGCACGCCTTAGAGGCTCTTAAAAATTTGTTTGCGATTACGCGACATGCCGGAGAGGATTCTTATGAAAACCTTGGGGGCGGCTCCGAAGGGTGTGCGCTGAGCACCCGGTCGGGGTTCCCCTCCGGGAGGTTTCTCAGCCCACTCGTGGCTGACGCAAACAGCCTGCCTCGAACCAGCCGGCCGTCGCGAGGATGGGAGATGAAGCTAAGAAGAGGATAGGAGGGTCAGACGCTTAACACGCGCTCGGGTGGGGGCCAATTTGACCCCCTCCATAGGTTTTTCTTAAATGGTGTCTGACCGGCACGGTGTAGCGGCGCCAAATTTTCCATAGCTATAGAAAATTTAAAAAAAAATCCTTTGGTTTCAAAAAGCTAGATGCACCTCGTCAGGTCGCTGACTTACGTCCGGTCTAAGTCAGGTCATGAATAAAGCGGAGACAATTTCTAGGAATTGTTCAATCTGATGCAACAACGGAGGGTTAGACGGAGCCATACACCTCCGATATAGTTCCTTAGGATGCATAACAATTGAATGAACAGATACCGCTGACCTCGGGTCGGGTATGAAGCTCAGACCAAGGTCAAAACCAATCTGTTTCATAACTTTAAAGCTTGCTGTGTGAGGGGCTTCTGGTGCTCATTTAAAATTCACTGATAAAAGGAATCGCAAAACACATTTTCGTGGACATCGTAGCGGTCACAATAACTCACTGATATAGAATAACACGGCTCAAAATTTTTACTGTGGGAAAATGCTTCCTTGGGATATCTTAAATGCTAATTGAAATGCAAAACTCAAGACAGCCCCGTATTATTTTGGTCACCATGGTCTCCAAAAGGCCAAACAATGCCAATAGCCTTGACCTTGTTTGACCTTAGTGGCCCAAGGGTTATGACCTAGCAACCCTACATTTTTTTTTACAAAATGAGTTAACGTACTCACCAGCACACCCTGGGCATTTGGTGTCTCTAACCCTCAGTTTCTGGGATCTCCGGAGGGGGTCACATTCACCCTCCCACCTGAGCGAAGGGTGTTCAAGCGCCCGCCCGGGCGCGTGTTAATCACGAATCACATTTTGTGCTATGCAGTAGAAGAGGCTGGACATAATTGTTAGTTAGTACGGTGTTTTAAGGACTTAAACCTATCTTTTTGAAAGAACGGATTTCTCGGATTAAAGCACACGTTAAGTATTGGTGGTTGTGTGAGTCCTGACCGCTGCAATCCGACGCGCAAGTCTAGGTCAACGGTAGAATTTGGTGACGAAAGCTTAACGTGCAGTAATGCTCGGCACGATGCCCTGCCCTCTGAGGTCATCTGACCTTTATCGCAGCCGCTGCCACCGGTTGCAGGCCATATGTGTCACGGACAAGTGGCAAGCGCCCAAAGCGACTCGAACTCACCCTGCCACGGGTGGGTGAATAGGTAGGCAGGCGCTCTAACCAACGTAGCCTTCGGGACGGACGCAAATATGACTAGCAAGCGAATACTTGAGAAAGTGCCATAACTGAGCCTGTAAGAATATAAGTTAGCTTCTTAAACTCACGGACAAATGCGCAAGAACACCGCAAGAAAGGGCCAAACACAAGCACGCAGCGATATTTGGCTCAGCGAACATTGCCAGCACCGCACTGCCATCTATCGGCGTGTTTGAAGTACTACAAGCGGGTGCAAGAATGACAAGTTTGTACGGATTGTTTGACAGCACCTCAACGGCAAACAAGCGTTCCATGACGCGGACAAACAATTACATATTGATAAGCATAGGTACAAAATAAGGCAATTGTGGTGCGCAGAGCAGTTTTCCATTTAAAAGAGTACCGAGAGCCACAAATGACATTATTTCATTACATGTGAAGAAACAAATTAACATAAGGTTTAACGTGACTTTTAAGGTTTTCCTTCGTATAATCTTATTTCATCTTCAATATTTTCAAATGTGGTATATCCCTTTAGCAAAAAACATGTGTAGAAACACCTGTTTAATTTCCGTGTCGAGGCGGCAATGATCTTGTACCTGAAGGCCTGTAACATAAAAAAGTTATATATTTGAGAAAATTTGATATTTTCACTCCTTCCAATAACGTCCTTAGTTGACCTAGTAGTACGCAACTTACTGTAACTCGCATGATGTTATTGAGTTTTTTCCGCGAGGCTTTATCTTTCTTAGTTTGGAAACGCCAGGTGGTCGCATCGAGCCCCTCCCCTATCAGTCAGGTTTATGAAAAAATCGAACCAGGGCGATATGTGAATGGTGAGTGCTCTGCAGCTCACCGCTAGCGCACCCGGCGTCGGACTTGCGGCCTCTTCTGCGCTGGACACGTGGCCGCTTCAGTGCCGAACGTGAACCCACTCCAGTGCCGGACACGTGGCCGCTTCAGTGCCGAACGTGCGCCCACTCCAGTGCCGGACACGTGGCCGCTTCAGTGCCGAACGTGCACCCACTCAGATTGAACGATTCTCTAGAAAATGACATCGCTGAATCCACGGCCTGACTTTGACCTGCCATAGGTCAGTGACCTTGCAAGTTACATCTAATTTTTACACGAAACGATTTCCTAGTTCATTTCCTACAGCTGTGCAAAATTTGGCGCAGCTACGTCGCGCCGTTCGGAGACTATTCTAGAAAAACCTGCGGGGGTCAATTTAATCCCCTCCACCCTAGCGCGTGTTAACCATGCAAAAGCTCTTTCTGCAACACTAGTATTGCCCCTATGTCGTGAGATAGTCCGTGGGGCTTATTGTGCTCACTTTTATCGTACATGCGACGTCTTAGGTTTGAACCGAAACAACATGCTTAACGGCCTTAAGTTCGCTGCGCCGGCCACTCATGCACTAAGACCTGCGCTCTAACCACCGGGACTTTTGGCATTACCATCAAAAGGTACATCAGTGCAAGTGAAAATTTTGAAACGAAAATACTTTTGATGCTTATGACGCATTGCATTTCATATAGTTTTGTTTTGTGTGGTTTATCACTATTAGAGTTATATTGCGACGGTTTCTGATAGAGTTGGCTCCAGGTGGCAACTAGAGCTGTTACAAATCTCGTCGATGGCACACAAGATGCTTTTCATCCTTGGTCTCTATTTCAATGCGGGTCTGCAATCCATGCCGACACGTTTCGATGGTAGCCTAAACAGATCTCTGTGCCGAGACCTGCTGTAGCTCCTGCTCAGTATACCGTTTTTCACTGGCTGTAGACTTTGCTTTGTTGACGAAAGTCCGCCGGTTCACTCTACACGATGAACTACTGTTTATTATCCGTCATCTGTTCTTTCTATATTCTCTGTGTTCCAACGCAGCCCGATGACTGAGTATCATATAGTCCTTGTGTACAGTGACGAGGTCGTAACCCCCGTCCATGGTTTCTGGATGCTCACTCTTCACTGTTCCTCCGTCCTCTCTCCTCCGTACATCGCTGGGGTCGACCCATTTGTCAAACCCCCGCCATTTGCGGCGATGGCCTGAGTGCTTCCTAAACGAAGTTACGTCGCCACTGAGAAAACGGCGCTTTTAGATGAAACTGTGACGGCGGCGTATACTCGGTTTTCGCAAGCATGTACAGATGGCTGCCAGCCTGCTCCTCCCGACTCGTGCGCTGCCGAAGACGTCAGCCGCGGAGAGCTCTGCCCTAGCCGTAGCGCTGTGTAGCGCATTTATCAGTGTTGCCTGTAATGGATATTGCAACCGTCGATTCATGAATGGGGTAGTACTCTTTCTACGTCATAAACTCACCCACACTCTCCCTCTCTCTCCTCTCTTTTTTTCTTCCCTGCGGTGTTGGGCGCGCGGTTTTGTGCCCTAGTTTCTGGACACGCGCAGTACACAATGACGTCAGCTCGGGATGCACATTACACTGCCCCGTTCTGCTTGGTGTGGAATGCTAGTCGCACTGCTCGGCGATTGACTGACTTGACTCAGCGTTCCGCATGAGCAGCTTATTTTGTTTTCTAACCGTCACCCATTATTATGCAGCCGAGAGTGCCCCACCCGCAGCCCAGCGACAACAGAACCACACTGTAACAACACAAGAATGGAGCATAAACAGGTCACTGTATCCACAGCTAAGAAACGATTAAATTAAGTACAAACATAGGCAAAAGCTGGCCTGTTTACATGCTAGATAAAACAGTCGTCCTTCCAAGAACGTAAAAAGTAGTCAAAGCTGAAGGAAGCATTTGACTCGCCACTAACCCATTCCCAATGCCGAAATGTCAGAAGTACGATTAGTAACATTTTTTGCGTGCACACAGGGTTGGACAGACTCTGTTGAAATTCACGCGTTGGTCATGCCGGCTGTCCCCTGTGCGTTGATTCAACTCATCGGCTTGAAAATCGCCATAAACGGCTAAGACGGCGAGATGTTCGGTGATACCTGCTATCAGGCCCTGATTCGCAGGCACCACAGCTCGAAATTATATATGTACGACTCTGCAGGGCCTAGTTTGGTGAACGTTCCACACATAGGGCCAAACATACAGCCAGACTTCCGAACAGAAAAAAAGAGTTTTGAACCGCTCTACTGGAGGCAGAAGTTCGGCTGCTGACTGCAGAACACGGGTCCGACTTGGACCGCTCTAACAGCTCCAGGGACTGGGGGCCGGGCGGGTGGCCGCGCCATTTCTGCGGGATGAGCTGGGCCGGTCATAAATCAGCGGGCTACCTCAGTGTGGCGAGCGGCCGGCTACCACACGGACAGCCGGTGACGGCCACGCTGTCGGGCCCGCCCTCCCCGCCACGGCCCGGGGACCGCTCAGACGGCCGGTCTGCCCGGCCGCTGTCAACAGCACGCGGGAAGGCAACTCAACAGGACCATAATGGCGGAGCACCGGACGTGACGCGCCCGCTCTGACAGCGAGTGCTGTATTTTTGTCCCTCTCTCCGTTGCAGGCGCGATGTGCGAGGCATGCCACGTGTTTCCTGTTCACAAACAGCCTGCGCACATCACTGCCCCTTTTGCCGTTCTCACGAGCTGGCCCGACTAACGTTCGTCGATTCGTGAGGTGACAGTGGTATTTACTTGTCACACAAAAAGCCCGCAGAACGATGCGGCTGCCGGGGCTCGAGGTGGTTTGACAGCGGCGATGTGCTGGACACAGCCATTTTTGTCAGCGGCCGTGACTGACGCCCGGTAATGAGACCTGACTGATGAGTCGCTAAATCATCAACCACACAGGCGGCGCCATGGCAGCGGCCTTGCCAGGAGCCGTCTCAGGAGGTGTGAACAGGTGACGAAAAGGTCGGTATCGGAGGTAGATAGCTTCGATACAGAGTTGCTGTAATTGCTTACAATACATGTCTCATTGCAGTGTCTGTCAAGGGTACGTTTTGGTGTATTCGCTGAATAAATAGGTAGACGCTTGCTCATGTTTTGTGGCCGTCTTTCGTAAAAGAAAGACGAGAAGAGCGCAATGCCCATAGTTGGGTCCATCTGACGAAGCTAGTTTAAAGCCGCCGACTTTACCTTTTCTCTGATTTGCCGGTATTTAATCCCCGTTGCTCTAAAAATGATCATGTCTTCGTACTGAAACTTCCTGCTGGACGGATGAGTGGCTGAACAAGGAAAATGCTTGCTATGAACACTGGTTTACAATGTGGAGCATTCCCATCATACCAATTGATGATTGCTTGATATCAGCATTCAGCCAGTATCCCCTGGTTTCCTGAACGTCGGTTATGTTAAGCAAATATCTCTTATATCTCTTATGGCGAAAACAACATAACGTCAAGGCCTGTGGTGCTTGTACAAAGTCATACATATTTACATGGCATGAGTAAATATAGCCCAGCACATAGCAGCTGGGTGCATATTGTACTAAAAACTACTCTTGAGAATTTGCACTGTGATTTCCCTTGGGAGGAAGCTGCACGGTCTCCGCGAAGAGACCTCTTGTTACATGTTCTTATCTGAGTCCAGTTTGTCACTTCATGAGGCGATGGGGAGGGACTGCCCTCTTGCGGGCACATTGGGACTTTCCGCTCATTTTACGAAGTACTCAGCATGGCGCCGCACGCTGGTAACGAACTGCTTTTGAGAGCTTACACTGCAGGTCCTTTTGGGATGCTGCTGCGCGGTTTCCACGATGAGACCTTTTATTACATGGTTTCATGTGAGTCGAAATCCTTACTTCATAAGACTATGAGGAGGGACGGCCCTCTTACGGATCCTTCGAGACTCCCCACTAATTTTATTAAGCTTTCAGCATGCCGCTGCAGACACTGGGACTATTTACGATTTTCAGAGAGCTCTCAGCATACCGCCACCAGCGACATCAGCACCAAATTTGTGTGCCCAATGAAATTTTTTGTGACTGAAAGGTGACACTGTAATTTAGTCGCAGCGAGTTCGTTTATCCTGCGCGTAGGCTTATCACGTGCAGTTAATTGTTTAGTCTTGTCGAAGCGCATGTGACGTTTTGAAAATTTTGGAAAGAGTAATTTGCACAGGCATTTTTTCATATAACTTTTAAGCTAGCAACATTAAGCACCACACGCTCTTCCTGAAGCAGAAGCAGAGGAAAATAATCTGATTCCTTTTTAAAAATGGATTATAGGATAAATGTTGTTTGCATGCACTCTGCAGGTACCAGATCACGTTTGTTTAAACATTAACAGCAAACTTTGAAGCAATTTTGTTCTTTAAAAACAGCGTGAATTGGGCTCTGGTAGTAACACTTGTGGCGCCCGGCTGCAGACGCTTCGATGGCAAATTCCAGGCCGCCTCTCCGCCAAACACAAGCCACCAATCGCACGCGTTCTCCGCCAATCAACAGCCAGAACTAGTACTGGGCCCGATGTAACACGCAAATCACATCCCGCAAATTTGAGTCGCCGGCGAACTGGCACCTCCAATCCGCAGTGAGCATCGCTGCCATCGTTTTGCTCTGGATAGTTATCTCGACATTTAAATGCGCGAGGGCGCATGGCACCGCGGGATGTTGCCAGGTTCGTAACGGGAGGGTGGCGGGTTCGATTCCCGGGACGGCGGCAGACTTTCGCTTATGCCCACTTTGCACGCTTGCGTCGGATTTTCTGGAGCAGTTCATAGGCATTTAAGTAAAGTTATGAGATGTTCATGCCGCGTAAAGCTCAGCCATTATTGGTTTCATTATACGGTCAGGTGCCGGTCATGATAAGAACCCGCGCGGGCATTCGGCCTTTCCGTCAATATCGTCGGCCCTGGACATACGCTCCTTGTATTTAGCTGGGCCCGAAGCCTAGCCGGTATCTACGAGTTGTCCGGATGTGATGTGAACCACGTCGCGTAGAAGAGCCTACCTCGAAACAAAAATAACCGGACTTCAACCACCTTGTTTCGGGGTTCACGTGGTGGCTTGGTGTTCTTCGTTTTACCTGTATGTGTCTCAAGGTGTAACTGAAATAGAGAACGCAATTCTACCGGTATTTATATGATAGTGCATGCCACATATCTGCACCAATACAAGTCAGCGGCATTGTTATCTCCGCCTGGTCCTCTAATTGTTGGCACGTGGCCGCTGTGGCCTCCCCTCCCCCCGCACCAACCTCCACCACTGATTGAGTCAGGGGCGGATCCAGAGAGAGTGGTCACGGGGCCCATGACCCATCGTGGTACCCCGAAGTGGCCTATAGGCTCCGAAGGGGCCCGTGGGTGACCAAACAGGTACAGTTTTTTAACACAAAACAAAAAAAAATCTTTGGATTTCCAGGCCACCGAGAAGAATTGCAAACGAAAGTGAATGGCCTACGAGAAAATATAAAAATCTTCAATAATGAAAAAAGTTGTTTATTGGAAATTATAGGCCTCATCACGCTGTTCAGAGTCCTATCCTGTTTCCGGGGACCTATATGCCCACTTGCAAGGACATTTCGATCGTTAAGGAGCCTTGCACGTTATCCCTGGCTGCCTTGCGTTCGCTCGGAGGGCCCTGCACTGTTGCTGTGCTCTTCCTGCTAGCGTGCCGGGGCGCTCTTGTCAATCAGAAACCTTCCACGGATTCTTTCCAGTCACCAGAAAGGCTCTGTGGGCTATAACCGGGGACCACCATGGTAACTTTCCCGGGCATTCTCGGTGGCTCTGGGGCCCTTTACGTTGGTTTCGGTTCACCTACCGACACACTTGCGATATGCTCATGCGCCCTCCGCATTGGTCTAGGGCGCTTCCAGTTTTATGTCACTTGCTTAGGGCGCCATGCTCTTGTCGGGGGCTCATCTGTTAACCTGCTTATGCACACTCTGTCGGTCGGGGCCCTCAAAACTGGGTCCAGGGTGCCTTTCATTTGAATGGAGGGCCCTGGACACTTGTCGGGGCCCCACCTGTTAACCTGCTCCGGCACACTGAATTGTTTAGGGGCCCGGCGCGTTGGGTATTTTAATGTAGGGACCTACGCTCTTGTCAATGCCATCTGATAGCCTGCTCGGATACACTCGATCTTTCGGGGGCCCTCTACATTGGGCCTTGGGGAAGACCTATTTGAATGGAGGCCCTACGCACTTGTCTGGGGTCCCCTCTGTTAACTTCTTTGGCCAAAGCGGATTGTCCGGCAGCCCTGCACATTGAGTCTTGGCGTTTGAATTTAGGGCTCCGCGCTCATATCGGGGTCATCTGATAACCTGCTCGGGTACGCTCCATCTTTTGGGGGCCCTCCGCACTGGGTTTTGGACACTTGTTACTTCAATGGAGGGACCTACGGTGTACGCTTTTGTTGCGGCCCCTTCTGATAAGCTGCTCCGGTGCGTCCGATTGTTGGGTGACCTCTACGACGGGTCTTGGATACTTGCTTTTTGAGTGGAGGTCCTCACGGGGCCGTATCTGTTAACATTGTCAGGCACCCTCGATCATTCGGAGCCCTCTACAACATGCCATGGGTATTTCACATTTGAATGGATGGCCCTACACTCTTGTCGGCGGCCCCATCTGTTCACCACCTTTGAATTTAGGGCGCTGCACTCCTGTCCGGGGCCGTCTTCCCCTAATCCTTGAGTTCCCCCCGCCGAACTCGCCGAATGTGCACCAGCTTTGGCTAGAGCCTTCTCAAGCACCGTGCATTTCCGGCAACGTATATCGGTTGCAGCTGCCGGCTTGGGCAAGGGAAGATGTCGGAGTCATTTAATGGTAAGTGAACATTTCCCATATTTAAAATATGGTTTGCACTACTACCAATGTTTCGCAAATGTGACACACTAGACTGGTTGACTGATGGACGGGGTATCGCTCTAACAACGGGTGGGGCTGGGGGTGGGGGGGGGGGGTGGTGTCGTTGGGGGGGGGGGGGGGGGCAGCTGGTATGGTTGACTCAGCCTGCAAGGCGTGGCAGCCCGGCCGAGGCATGCCCGGAGCAGCTCCGATCGTGACCCAGTTGGCGAGGCAGCTTCTTTGTCCCGGGGCAGGAGTGGATCTGATGCGCGGGGGATGATCTCCACAATTCAATTGGTGAATCAATCTTCGCCCATGTTACCTATGTCCCTATGGTTGGGAGCAGGGTCGCAGGCATGATTTTGTTAACACGCGTCCGGGCGGCCGGTTGGATACCCTTCGCTCGGGTGGGGTGGGGGTCAATTTAACCCCGCTGAGATCTCGGGAACTAAGGGGGCTAGAAACACCAAATTCACAGGGTATGTTGACGTGTACGTTAACCCACTTAGGCCACAGCTTGAACCTCCTACGTAATAACTTTCGAGTCAAATAAGGTCAAATAAGGTTAAACTCCAAGTTGGTCTCCAAGGTGTCTCCAGGACCTAGATACATGTTCTAAGCAAAAGGCCATATGCGAGTTCAAGGTCAGTGACCTTGTTTTATCTTTGAGGGTCATGGTGACCAAAACCATAAAAGACTGCCTTGAGTTTTGGATTTGGACACGCGACAAAAATTAAGCTAGGCAGTATGTCCCTAAAAACGAAATGTTGACCTGGATCATTTCAGGTCAGTGACCTAGCATGACTTATAAGAAGTCCATAGAAGGTATCTTATACGGTTTATGCTATCAACAAATTTGATATGAGCACCAGAAACTATCCAAAGCCGCAAGCCCTAGCGTAATAAAACACGTTGGTTTTTGACCATGGCCTGACCTTCATATCTGACCGTAGGTCCATGGAATTTGGTCACTCAATTGTTGTGTTGCCTTAGGGAGTATCTCAGAGATGCATGACTTTGTCTAACACTTCGTTTTTCCATCAGATTGAACGATTTCCTTAAAATTGCCTTCGCTGTATCCATGACCTGATTTTGACCTGCCCTAGGTCAGCGATTATACATGTAACATCCAATGTTTCGATGTCCCACGATCCACTATCAAATTTTCAATCGCTGTGCAAAATGTGACGTTGCTACGCCGTGCCGTTCGAAAACCATTCTGTACAATTTTCTGGGGTCAATTTAACCTCCCACCGGAGCACATGTTAAGCGAGGGGCCCGGAGCTCGGTGAGTACGTGTAACGCCAATTTTCAATTTTGTTGGCAACCGTCTGTCATCTGTGGCGAAAATCTAAAAATCCGGGCCTGAGACTGAGGCCTGTCCCCCCGCTGGGCTGTGTCCCTGTTTGGGAAGGATCAGAAGTACGGTAAATTTACGATAGGGTTCATGTTTTGTATAGCATGTTTATTTTTCAGCCCAAGTTTACGATGCATGATATTACATCTATCAGATTCAGGTAAAGCAGAAATGATCTTCCTTTACATGAGCTGTCGTGCTAAGAGGAAAGCCGTCTTACAGGCGGGTTGACAAATCGCATTCAATCTTCTTTTGTCACAAAGTTCTTCCTGTGATCCCTGTTGTTTTTACTAACTTCTTGGTCATGGTTTTGACAGCTTACGCTTTTTAGTTCATGTTTAATATTTCCTCTGAGTTTGGGCATACAACGGCTCGAGGATAAGCAGAAGCGGACAAGGCGCAGCCCTGGGGTTTTCGCTACACTGAGAAGCATCACGACGGGAACCATCAGCTGAGCGGCGAAAATTTCATAGTTTTCTCAGTCAGGCACGTTGTGTTATCTCCCGATATTAATATCCATTTTGCGTCATTAAATACTCTGCACAAGAACAGTAATATAACTTTCTGCAGTGGCAGATCCAGAGAAGGGCGGGGGGGGGGGGCTTAAGGGCCATCCCCCTCCCCTTCCCCACCCAGGAGGCTTTGGTGCCTCGAGTGAGTACTAAAATTGCTTAAATTGTTGACCGAGCATTAAAAGCTTCATTTCGGGGAATTATTTACCTTCATGATGCACTCATTTCAAAACGGTACTACAAAGGCCCCAAACCGATCTTCTCAAATGGCACCAAATTCCAGTTGCACAACAATGCTGTGCCTTCACACTGGCGAAATCCTGGATCGGCCGCTTGGGAGAGGAGGCAGCGGACCCTTAATTTCTGGGCGCCACGATCTTTATTTTCGAGCGGTACCAAACCAAGGCGGGCCATTTAAAACACCCAAAGCCTTTATTCGCAAGGGAACTGAAATCTAAGGGCACCACAATTACTTTACTGTCCACCCTAATACAATATTGGGTTTGTCCGGTTGGTGAAGGGGCCTCAAACCTTTCGTTCTGGGGCATAACAGCCCTTATTGCCCAGAGGCACCTAACTCCAGGCGGCACCATAAAGGGTCCCAGGATCTTCGTTTCAAAGGGGCAACAAATTCCAAGGGCACCATGATGCCCGGACTTTTTCATTCACGAAATTCGTGGATGGCCCATTCGGCGAAGCAGCATCAAAACAATGGTTTTGGGGCACCACAACATTTGTTCTCTAAAAACACCAAATTCAAGCGGCCCTTCAAAGAGCCCCAAAGCCTTTATCTCAGGTGGCACCAAATGTATGGGCACCACAATTGCTCACCCTGACCGCATACCGGTTCAGCGACTTCGGCGAATGACACCAAGGGCATTCCTTTTGGTGCATAATAAACTTGATTTGCAAAAGGCACCAGTTCCTGACGGCGCCACGAAGGGCAGTAAAACCTTGATCTTCAAGTGACGAGAAATTCCAGGGTAACCACAAATAGCCCAAAGTCTTTATCTTTCCAGGATGGAACAAATACTAACGCTCGCGGGCCCACAACGAGGGGCCCTATTAGAGGGTCGAAGGGCAGGTCGGAGGTCATATCCAAGGGAGCCCAGCCGGAAGACCTGACCCCAAAATGTCGGTCAGAGGGCTCTTAGCACTGATCGGGGGCCTCTGAGACAGTGCGGGTCCTATATCAGCTGACTGAAACCACCAATACCAAACAATCGGTGCCGTGCCGGTCTAAGGTCAAGGCCTCCTCTAATACAGGGGTACGGGCGGATCTACAAATGCCAGCCAGAAGGTCTCTTGCATGGGCCGGGCTCCTGCGACAGTGAAGGGCCTCTGTGCTGGTCAGGAGACCACTGTGAATAAAAGAGGACCCTGTGTACACAACGGGCCCAAGGTCAGCCAGCGGCACATTTCCTGAGCAGAGATAGTTACAGAATCCCAAATGTCAAAAAGCCTCTCACGTCGGTTCGGGACCGTTTCACAGTGACGAGACATGTGATAAATTACGATACGAGGGTTCACTTTCACAATTAAATAGTGGAAAGACCCATGGGCGCGGTCCCCGTTTCGTCAGAACAAAAGCTGCTGGGGATCCCCGGCTGGGCCGGAAGAGCCCTGCAGGTCCTGACCGGGGAACTGCGGCCGTGCACTTCCAAGGCTGATTCTCTGGACGAAATTAGCAGTTTCAGCAACACACGTCATAGAGATGACGCCATGGCGTTATGAGCCCAAGTTGAAAATCGCCTTGGGGAAATCTACGCTTGGTATACATACCTTTACACCCTTTTTCACTGGGATACCTTATGCACGCATGCGAGTTGATTTTGTAACGCGTTCGAAAGCGCCACTTTCCGGTGAGCGGTCGTTTTTGCTCGCTCGTTGGCCGTCATACTGAGATGTAACACCGGGCGTCGGTGTTTGTTTCTCCCAAGACTGCGAGCGCACGTGCTTAATGACTTTGCGCAATTCTTCGCCGATGAGTTCTACATAGAGGATGGACTTCCCCAGGCAGGCAAGGGCCGGACATGTCAATGCGATTTTATACCACTTTTCGATCTACGCTGCCATATACAGTCCATAATGCCCTCAACAACTTCATCGTCATCGATGCTCTCTGCATGAAACGTCGAGGGAATGCACTAAATCATCTCTCAGTCAGAGATCTAACTCAATCATCTTTCAGTCAAGAAGAGAAGGTAAAAAGATAGAATATGTAATTCAATATGTCAAAGTAAAGTGGGCTGACCATTTTGAGGTGCTTTGGGAACGGACTCCATGCTGTATTTTCATCCGCAGGCCCTTTGTTAGCCTTGTTACCCCTCTCTTAGCGTGACTTTGGCTGTGCCTGTGGCCTGCCCAAACGAATTTTGACCCTTGACAAATTCTCAGAGATCAGTTTAGGTGAGCACAGCCAATTGTGAAGGGAGAGGGGCTTATCCTCTATGTCCCGCATTTTAATACACTTTAGCCGCGCAGACGGCTCTTGAGATAAATTTAAGAAACAATTATAGTCATAATCATTTTTAGGATTCTTCCACGGGGTGGTTATTACGAATTCAGTCCAAGAGTCATAACTCTGCCCGTGAAGTTCACTGTTTTTTTTTTGACGCGCTGAACGTGAAGCTCACTTTACACATGACATTACACAATACTTAATGCGAAACCCATCACCGATGAGGAGATACCTGTAAAGGGCAACAGTTTAATATGTCTGGAAGCGAACCAATAGAAAGGATGGAGGCAAAGCTGCCGTGTGAGCTAAGTGAATTTCCCTCTGATAACCACTCACATATGCAATTGGTTGTGTATATACAAAATATAGCATGCAAATATATTGAAGTCGTTCCGCTTCGGCATAAAGAAAAAAGGTGTTCATCGAAACAAAACTTAGGTTTTACATTTCAACTGCCTACCGATGGAAATCTGAAGAAGTAACCCAAGCGTTTATCTGGTTAGTGACGGGGCATTTAAGATACGTTTTTAAGATGCGCGAAGCATTGTGTGTGATAAATACCTTAGGGGAGTGGCAGCAAATACGCGTCTTCGCCGCAACAAATCTGCGCGTGCCTCCTTACGCCCGAATAGGTGACTTTATATGCCAGCGGCGCAAAATATATTGTAGCCCTTGCTTGTTGAATCTGTGGAATCCATGCTCATTATGCATTGCTGGAGTCACATTCCTCAGGAATTTTTGCATGTTTCTTACTCCATAACAATCAAATTATACAGCAGGTGTTGGACGGATTTTCATGTTGTCGATTCAAAAATATTCCACGCATTCCAGTAGCTATGCCCATAAAGATCTGCTACACACCGCTTGCATTTTAAAATTTGTAATTTGGAGTTGTTGTTATTGGGGTTTTGCGACGTACCCAGGTGCTGAGGCTATATGGCGTCACTTGCCTTTCACCCTGGCAGGAAGACCGGGCACCGTGGGGAATCGAACCCCGCACTTCTGGTTTCCCACGCGCGCAGTGGTTAACATTAACGCGTTAACCACTACACTACCGACACCAAAATTAGTATACTTTGGAGTTAACAAAGTACAACTGTGTCATAAAACCAGGGCGCGTTATAGAATCCGAGTTGTATAACGTGGCTGCGCGTGTAACTGGTCAACGCCAATCAGCAGTGCTTCCAAGCTCGTTTAAGATATACGCACGGCCGACTTTTTAGCGCCCCAAGCGCCCAACCTTGACGTGACGTCACTGGTGTCCGAACACAGCGAGCGCAGCGTCCGGCCTCGTGTGGTGTATGTCATGATCGGAATATTCACGTTTCCGTTGGTTACAGTTGCATTGCATGTGGGATTGGCTCGGAGCGACTATTCTTATTTTCTTCTGTGTCGAGAAATATGCCACGTAAATATGTTATCAAACAATTTGTTTGGATTTAAGTCGAAAAACCTGTTCAGATTTACATCGCCCACACTGAGCGGGACGTTGGTGTCAACGCATGAAGTCAGGTGAAGTCAGGTGAAGTCAGGCTCACACAGTCGGACTGACCGTTCTCGCCGTCGCCGCTCCTGCCGGTGCCCGTTTCTGTGCCGCTCATGTGCACGTGCCCAGGGTCGCAGCCAGAATCTTGGTGGAGCAGGGATGGCACAGGGCTTTCATTTTACCAGAGGCCTTTATTAAAGGCTCCTGGCGAAAGCCCCCAAGTTTAGAGCGGACCCCAATGCTTTTTGGGGGGCCTTTGTCTCCTTTTTACTCTTTTATTCATACGGACGTCTTTATTGGTAAGGCCGAGGGACTATATGCGCATTAAGGGGTCCTCTCACTTTTCCCGCTCAGCCTTCGTCGCGGTTGAAACAATGGGGGCCATGAGATCCTTTCCGTGAAGCACTCTGTTCACATGTGGTCAGACCTCCTGATCGATTTGAAGGCCCTCTTAGGAATGCATGATTCATTGGTGCCCTTCATGACGCAGCCCGCCTCTCCGACGGAAGCGGTTGGTCCGGCCAGGCGAAGGGGCTGTCATTTTGAATGACGCACAACGATTTCTCACAGGCACAAGGGATCTACCAAATGACACAGGGACCGCATTAACAAAATCGGGGCGCTGACCAAAACGGAACAAAGGACCCCGTGTTCGATATTGAGTTCACTGTCCGACACATGGCCTATCCATTGACTCACAACAGGGGGGCAATCAGGAGTTTGTTAGGGATGGGGTTTAGGTCTTGTTGCAGACCTCGGTGAGAACACATCGCACTAATTTTTAATTTCACCATTGGATGTGCCAAACTTTGATTTCCTCTTGCGGAGGCTGCACTCGAAAATTTGGCAACCTTAGGCCAGGTTAAAAGTCATTGAATTTCACAACTTCCAAGTCTTGCTTGCAAACAACTCAGTTCTCGGAGGCTACTGCGCCGCTTCTTGCGAAACCATACCATTTCATACGCCACACTTGATTCTCTTAAAGCTGGAAGCATGCTGCTATTTACAATTTTGCCTTCTCCTTTCATGTTTAATCCCAAGAAGTGTGTTCCACTAAAATTCCCGCCCTGCGTTGTGCGTGGTGTCGCCGCAACTTAAGGGTGTGTTCCACATTTGTATTCGGTTTTGAACTGAAGCAGCAATCTTGAATACCCTTCGGTGTAGTGCACAGCCCTGTCCTAGGCACCTAAGCCCCTCTAGTTTCTGAGCAACAAACCCCCGAAAGACGGGAGGCTTTTTCGAGGAGGGTAGTTCAAAGCCACCTTGGCATTCATGACGTCTTCATAACGCCATTCGAATCCTGCAGTTCCATTAGCCATGCGGCTATCTAGGCCGACAAAAATATAATTGTTGAGCCATTCATATCTGGCGTTCGTGAGCACAATTCCCAGATATAAAGGCGATCAATTGGCTTTCAATTCAATACTGTGTAAGGTACGAGGACGTGATCAAACAATGACGTGTCGAGGAACATATTTACTGAACAGGGAACTTGTGTCTAGAACTTGTGTTGTTTTCTTGTGTTATGTTGTCTAGTTGTCTACTTAAAAGTATATCAATAGTAACAAGCGAGCATGTTTCATTATATCTGATGCATACTTCAATACGTTCAAATGCGAAACATTTCCTTTAATAAAATCGTGACCATGGTCAGTGTCGGGCCCGCCAAAATATATCTGGCAACCCCGTCGTGGCGTCAACGCGGGGCTTCTTGTCAAAAGACAGCATCGTAAGTCCATAGGAAATGATCTTTTTCAGGCAGTCTTAAGGAAGACCAAGAAGGTACAGACGGCTGAAACGCTTGCAGTATCAGGAAAAGGGCGTGTACTCTCGTGAGTCAGGTCACTTTTGAAGTTCAGTACCGCAGCTTTGAATTGCAAGTTATTTGTACCGGCGTTGCCACGTTAATCCTCTCTCTGCAGAAAATGTTTCTGCAGAGAGCCACACTTTACGAAACCAGTTCATTGGCCGATCATGAAAATGTTCCCATTGCAATGAGAACATACAAATAACTGAACATTCTCGAGCGAGATCACTTGCCCTGACACCAAAAACCTTGACAAAAGGAACGACCAAGACCGAAAGACCCTTCCTTAGGCCTTCATAAAATGTGTCTGTCTGCAGAGACCAAACCAACGCTTATATGGTTTCTGAGCGCCCTCGATAGTCTTCCCATTTTTCAGTCATCATGTTGATAAACATGCAATTTACGGTCATGCAACATTTTTTACTGGTGATCTGTGGCCGCCTTTCCATGGACACTCATCAGAGACATGAGCAAACGCATTCAAATCAACGTGACAACACAAACTCGTGTAGTCAAAACGCAGCCCAAAAGAATGAAGAATCTGCATAAGAGCTACAGGACGACATATCTTAGCGGATGTACGCATCTGCAAAACGACGCGTCTCCATCGGCAAACACCGAAGACGCGTCATAATACAATATCGTGTCATCGGAACACGGCACAAAAGAATGACAACACCCCGCAGCTAAATGATGCACGCCATAGGGGAACAACACATCCTACAGCAGAGCAATGCATGCCAAGGCATGACGAGGTACCTACATTGACGTACACTGAAAACAAAACAACACGAACTTCCAAATCAGCGTTACAAACGAACTTGTATAATCCTAATGCAGCATGGCAGAACGACGCATCTCGGTCATACTTATATACCATAATGCACAACAGAATGACAAATCCCACAGCAAAACGCCGCATATCCATCGACATACGCGTGAGATCCGGTTTCCATATCAGCCACAACACAAACGTGCGTCAGCTTTCAACGCCGCTTCATCACAGCAAGCAGTCATTGGACCTGTGTGTCATCACGATCGATAGGCAAGCTCTTTTTAGCTCTCTTCTTGTAAGTCTCGCCTTTTGATCAGGGCCAGGCACGGCGCCGGCACGACGCGCAATCTCGCACCTGTAGCACGAAGTGTTGCAAGAAGACGTTGACCGGGTAGCGCTCACCCCGGCCCACTGGCTGAGACAACAATGCGTATGGCAACATCTACAGCCGAACAGACGTCGCCTTCCCCTGCACCTTCACCACCGTCGTCTCCTCCGCCCAGTATCTGAAATTTGGTTTTGACTCATGGGAGAGAATACAAATTATAAAATCACGCCTTGTAGTGAGGACGAAACAGCCCCGATGAATTTGTACTGTGTACACGACTGGTGCTGTAGGACATTCTTTAGCAGTAGCTAACAGGAAACACCATGCACTCGCTGATCTCAGTGAATGCCAAAGACCATTGAAGATTGGATGCTTGTAAATATTAAGCTTTCTTGCTCTCTAAGTACGTGCTTCCTTCCTACGTGTATGCTTACACCTACTGTGCCGTGTTTTTGAAGCTGTGGAGCTGACGGAAAGCTATTTATATCAGCAATGATTTTCCAAAGGCTTAAGTCTCAATTAAGGCTGATGGAAACAAATGGTTAACATGTTGTGCACCTCTTGCATAATTGCCCAGAGCACATTATGGCAACATTGTGGTTAAAATATCATGCAAGCCTCTAAAGAATGAATAGAAAGATCTGGCACATGTAAGTGAGTGCAGCTGCCCTCCGTTTTGACTACACGAGTTTGTGTTGTCACGTTGATCTGAATGCTTTTGTTTATGTCTCTGATGGGTGTCCGCGGAAAGGCGTCCACAAATCACCAGTAAAATGACCGTAACCGCATGACCGTAAATTGCATGTTTATCATCATGATGCATGAAAAATGTGGAAGACCCTCGAGGGTGCCCAGAAACCACATGGGCGGTGGTTTGGTCTCTGCAGACAGCCAAATTTTACGAAGGCCTAAGAAAGGGTCTTTCGGTGTGGGGCGTTCCATTTTGTCAAGGTTCTCGGCGTCAGGGCAAGTCATCTCGCTCGAGAATGCTCAATTATTTATATGTTCCTTTTGCAATGGGAACATTTCATGATCAACCAATGAATTGGTCTCGTTAAGTGTGGCTCTCTGTAGGGAGAAGATCGATTGTCCCTGATATGTAGTCTCTGATATAGCCTCTATAGTCTCTGAGATATAGTCTCTGATATAGCCTCTATAGTCTCTGAGATATAGTCTCTGATATAGCCTCTATATTCTCTGAGAGCTCGCGATAGCTTTGGCTGTTTGTCAGTTTGTGTAGCAATTGGTAGAGAAATGCGTGTCGCATTGTTTTTTTTATAGCCAGATCGTTTCCACACGGTGTAATCTTTTACGCACATAAAAGCTTTTCACTCAAGTGAATCTACCGAGCTACCTGAGTCAAAGGAGAGGACCGGTGATGGCACGGCGGCGCGTGGGCTTGGGGGACCGGGACGCCTCGCTGGCGTCGCCGGGAAGGCCGACGGAGGGCCAGCGCTGCGCTGGCCGATCCGCAGGCTGGTTCGCGGGGTCGGTACGTGGACACGCCGTCGCCAGTCTCGAGAACGCATGACTCATCTGCAGTGATATGGCCCACACGCGCGCGTGCTGATTTGTACGCCTGGCAGCACCATCTGCCAACTGCAGGCTCGTCATGAAGCATCACCGCCAGCTCTTGAAATGGCTCCGCCTGTTCTCGCCACATGCTCGGCTCTGGCTGCGGCTCCAGCGACCACCGCTCCGCCGGCAGCAGCCGGCCTGGCGGCAGATTGCTAACCCCTGCGTTGCCGCGTGCTGTGTTGGTCCCTCGGCCGCGTGTCGCCGCATCTGAGCCCCGTCGCGTGCCGTGCGGCGGCCGTATTGTCTGCGGCCGCGGCACGGTACGGCACGGCACGCCACGGCAGAATACCAGCCACACGCCCGGCGCGGCCGAGCGTAGTGGGACGGCGGCCTTGTCGGTCACTGGCCACGCGGCCGCGTCGCGATAAACACGCACTGACGGCACATATGCGCCGCCACGTGCACACGTAAGCTGCCGTGGCGTCGGCGTCGGGCGGCCGTTGTGTGGTATTGCCAGCGGTGTTGTCCGAGCCTGGCAGCCGGAGTTCGGCGTCGGCCCCGACAGCCAGGCGCGAGCTGCGGGCCGGGCCGGCGCAGTTGGAGCCGGCTGAGTGCTGTCGTGGTGAGCGAGCCGCCGCCGGCGCACGGGGTCGCGACAGACGCAGGTAGGTGCAGCGATTCGAGGAAGGACTCGAGGCTGGTGAACCGAGCGCCAGTGAAAGGGCGCGGACCTAGAGCGTGTGAGGGTGGTCCGCGCTTGGGCGGAGGTGGGACAGCGGCACCGAACGGCAGCGTAGACAAGAGCAGCGGAACTACGAGGACACCCCACCGCCGGCGGGAGCGAGGCGTCCCGACCGGCACCATGACGGGGTCGACCCAGCCGCCGGCGACCGGCGGCGAGCGCCAGCAGACAGGTATCGAACCCTCCGCCAGCGGGCACGCCCGGTCGTGGCAAGCCCACAGCACAACAGCCCGGTGCCTCGGCTGGACTGGGCCGCTACGCCACCGCCACCACTTGGCACTGGTCAGTGCTCCAGGCAGCAGTGCATCAGGGGGGGGGGGGGGGGGGCGACAGCAGGGAGTATTGTGGATGACACCTTGCCCTGAGTGGAAGTAGGCCACAGACTTCATGCCAAACTGGGTCAGCGTAGATGCATTGCATGACAATATTTACATGCTCTTATCAACAACGGCCAAACCTCGTGATCTCACCTGTGATAAGTTATTTGTTTCCCCTCTTGGTCGCAATAACAATTATCCTAATTACAAATCCTGTGGCGCACTCGTGGCTGCTATGAACGTTGATCCATCTCTGCAACCTAAAAGAAAGGCTCTGTGCTCGTAACTCCGCGTCAATGAGCACGAGTGCCGTATGAGTGCGCGTGGTTCTGACCAAAAGCCATGCCAAGGAAAGCTAGCAGAAACGGTCGGCCGGCGCGTCACCCAACTAAACGCGGGAAGGTCAGCTGACTGGGAACGGTCGGTCTGTCACGGGCTCGCCTTTCCAAGTAACTGTAACGACACGAGGAGACCTTGCAGGAGACAAAGCTATTCGCCCATCTGAAACGATGCGACTTGGTTATCGAGTCAGGCACATGCCTGCAATTAGCTGTTGAGCCTGATCACACAAAGTCTCTTAATCGGACCCACTCACTGACTGTTCACCTAAACCAGTTGACTGCGAATCAGAGCACCACAAAATAGCTGATTGCCTTTCCAAGCGCGTTCACAGGCTCCAACCACCTGACAGAACCCTGACGTCGAAGCCAGATGCCTGCGTTAAGCGCCGGTCGTCCAGTGATCACTGTGTTTCCAGTCCTGGCTGTTTTGTGTCGGCTGTTTGTCGACGCGCGCGGTCAGGGTCACGTGGCGTGGCGGTGTCGACCGCGCGGCGGCGGCTCATGTTCACGCGGTTTTAGTCGGCGGGCACCACCGCCCGTCGGGGGCCCGTGGACGGGACCCCGGTCCGGTCTGGTGGGGCGTTGGGACCAGCGCGTGGTGTCTGCTCCGACGCAGGTCGGACAGACTAAATGAGGAAACTGACGGCCATCAAAACAACAGAGGAGAACACGGAAAATCGATGCGGGTGAAAGCAACGGCCACATCCCAGCACTGTTGCCACGATTGTTGTTGAGCTGGCACCCTGCAATATTGTTAAATACAGCTCGGATTTTAGAAACAGACCACAGTTTAATGACTGAGTTATTCCGGAACTCAGTCTGTTTCAGACGCCGGAGTAATGATTGAAATAGGCCAGTGGAAGTTTTGTCCGTAAAACCTTCGGTATTGCTATTGCAGTAGCTGCGATTTTTCACACTCCACCCACTTACGAATCACCCCACGAACAAGCGACATCTACCAAGTTTTTTCCATCGTTGCAACCAGTACACCGATCGTGTTGGTTCAGAAGGAAATCAATTGCAGTTATATTTAGGCACTGGGGGCGACCGCTTGACCCTGGACCCAGGGGTCGTCAATAACTTCATAGTTCAGATCAAGCAAAAATGCATGGCTGATTCGGAAAACGCAAGTGTTTGCCCCAAATTTGGGATCTACAAAACAACAAAAATGCATAGAGTGGGTGAACGGATACAGGAGATGCCCAAAATCTTTTTCTCGAGACATGACCTTTGCAGATTGATCAGGCATCCTCTCAGGTCAACCAAATTGTTCGGTTTGGCCAGATCATGTAATGTTTGCGTAGTATCGCAGGCATATTGAACGTAGAAAAAGTGTGTCATAATTTATGCCGACCTTTGGCTTAAGAATTTGTAAGCTGAAGACGTACCAATTGGTCGGATATCATCTCTCGCCAGTACCCCCACTGCTCGGCTCAGGGTACGCCGTAACATATTGCACTCGGATTGTTAGTTTCACTAACCATGACTTGCAGGCGTGGTTTCAACTGCCGGGCACGATAACTTTCATAAAAGCAGACGTTAAGGCGACGTCGAATTGTATTTGCTGATCCCTATGTGGCCTGATCTGGAAAGGCCTTCATTTTCATTTTTGATACAAAATATCGTACCGCTCCAGTTAAACGCAAACTTCCTACAGGCTGTCTCCAGCGGTTTGTCTGTTAGCACAGGAGAATAGTTAGTTTGCCTGTTAGCACAGGCAGGGATAAATCTCAGGGATTTGTGGCTTTATACATTCATTGGACGTCAGACTCATCTTAGCGATAACAATAAGAGCACATTTGCTGTGTTCACTGGGTGAAAAGACTAACAAAGAAGTTGACATCCTTTTGTAAGTCTTGATAATAAAGCTCACTGCAAAAACCACTCACACCATCGTGCTAGACGCAGTTCCCTGTGTTTTTTTTTTCTCAAGAAAAGTCAGCAAAGCCGATGTAACGTGCTCTTATAGGCAAACGGAACCGGCAGAAAATGCTGCATGTGGCTTTTCGAGCCTCGCACGGGCGTCTGGCCTCATCATCCGCGATGCGACTATCACATCCCTGTCTCCCAGCAAACCACGAGACCAGAGTCACCAGGCTGCGGCGGAGAAGCCGAACGGAAGCTTGACGGGTCCCATTTGGCGGACTTGAGCAGTAATAGCGCTGTGGGACGCACCTGACAATCGTGATCATTACCATGCGCCCCGGCGGCGCGGCTGCGCCAGCTGTGTACAGCGTGCCGCCGACACGTGTTCTCACGCTAGCAGGGCAGCGGAGCGACGAGTGCCAATCATGCCGCCGCGCGCCGCCCCGTCCTGGACGTGCACCGCGCCGCCAAAGTGCCGTGCGTGACGCCGCAGCTGTCAGGCGTGATAGCCGCGGCCGTGCAGGTCGAGGCGCCGCCGCCGCCGACCTCGCGCCGCTCCATCGGTGGCCGGCCATTGCGCGGTGCCCTCGACGGTGCGCGGCGTCGGCGCGGCGTCGGCGGCGACGCGTCAGTGGCGGCCTCCGGCTGTGAGCGCCCGCCGGCCCGTCGTCGCTGGCTGGTCGGCGTCGTAGGCCGCCGCACGGTCGGCTCGCGAGGGGGCCGTGCGCGCCATGCGCCGCCGCTGACCGGCCGGACTTCCGGCCGTCGCCGCGCCCCGTGCGCCTCTCACCTTCACTTCTGCTGACCCGAGGTTAGTGAGTTAGTGGCGCCGGACCGCACCCGCTCGCGCCGGGCCCTGGAACCCTGCCCTGAACGGCTGAGGCTCGGTCTGGCGATCAGCGGCCTCTCCTTGACGGCTTATCTACATCGAAAATCGGTTAGCGTATCACGGTACCGGGTTACAGTGGGGTTCGTGGCCGCGCTGATGCTGGAACGCAGAGCTGTTTGGTGGTATGTGCCGTCATCACACGGCTACTGCGTGTCAGCTACCGGTTTTAGAGTATTTTCGTCTAGACTCAGGGCCCCGCTGCAGTTGTTTTCGCGCGTGTCTGCGCGATGGGCCCACCATTTATTTCGTGATATAACGACGATGACAGGGTAGCTCCCTTTTGTCAGGTAGATGAACTGCTGGCAATCCTTCAGGCAAATAGTCAACGTGGCTTTAAAGCGGCGCACTCGCGGTTGAAACGCATAAGTCACGGCGCAGTAGCAGTGCGGTCACGATATTTTTTGAAGGAGACACGGCCCGGCAGGAATACGAAAAGTGCTACGGGTTGGACTGCAGCGAAGCCGACGCGAGCAGCGTTGGAATTGTGGCCGTGTGACCCCATTATGAATATTGCCGTTCACGCTGTCGCATATTTAAATGAAAGGTCCTGACCTGATATGGGTAAGCTTGTACACACAGACTTTTTGGGTATGACGCGAGTTGGTCAATGTTTTCTTTCGGTTGCCGAGGATAATCATGCGACGTAATGTCAAATGATCAGCGTGTGCTTACGACCATTCAGTCACGAGCTGTACGGAAACAGCTGTTACTGTGAATTTCTGTAAAAAAGTCCAGATGACTGAAGATCTACTATACAGATGCCAACGCTCTGTTCATTTATCTGACAATCTGGAAGACCATAGCTGAGAAGTCGTACGTACCCAAGGGCCGAAATCAGTCATGCACAGTCACTTAGCAAACGCTGTTGCCTACTTCTCGTCCATTTATGCCTATGTTCGTGTCATCGAAGTATTCTTTTTGTTCGGGGGTACCCAGCCGTAGCGTAATTTGACGTCTTGGTACAAGGGATAGATAGGTTGTGTTAGCATTTTACTCAGTGCTTGCTTCTTAGTGCCACTTATGTGTCTCATACAGGTGAGATGACATTCTTCCTGGAAAATATCACATAAGAATCGTTGTCCATTTGCATTTTTTTATTGGCTCAATGCCACGCTTTCTACCAAACATGAAGCATTGAAACTTTGTGCCGGTTATAAGAGATGAGAAAGGATAGAGAGCGCAAACGAAATGTCACAGGCCAGCTGAAGGTTGTCTGGTCATGAAGCCAAACGTGGAGCTGCGGCCCTTGCGCCGCATGATTTGTTATTGAACTGCTTATGTATCATGCATGACAATTATTTGTCCCTTGTATTGCTTGCAACGCGATTTATTTACGATATATGCACGGCAAGTTTGAAAGACTTAAACCTGATAATTGTATTCCCGTGATACGATATAACACGGTGAATATAATTAAAAGTGGAAGGAATTAAGACAACTAATTATGTCCACTACTAATTATGTCCACTACTAATTATGTCCACTTGTTCACGCCGTCTCCATTGACAATGGTATCTTATTTATGTCGCATGCAAAATTCAAAACAGAACAATTGCATTCCAACGTATTGACTCTGCGCAAGCTCACCAGTGGCAGCTACGATGGTATGATATCACAGACGCTCTTGCTGCCAGGTCACATGGCGTCCGCATATCTGTTCATAAACAACAACAATTAACCTTGCATTCTGTGTACAGAACGTAACAGTGATGCGTAGCATAACATGTTGCGCTCAGTTATCACAAGTTTTATCCGCTTTTGTGCTATCACATGTTTCGTATCATCAGGTTATTTAACTTAGCACACTATTGCGTTGTGCATTACTATGTTACGGACGCCAACTCTGTGACTCTGTCCCCCGCTCGTTTCTAGCGTGATTACTTTTTGGAAACCGGAGCCGCTCTAAACTTCCCGTTAGTGTGCGAGGAGCACCAGTTCGTCCATAGTGGACGACGTAACCGTTTACTCCAAAGGCGCAAAAATACACTACGGGTTATATTTTGGTATCATGTAACAGTCCTCTCCAGCCGGTTTTCTGAAATATTTGCGGCGCGAAAAGGTGGTATCTCTATCGGACGCTGGCACAGTGGTGCGGTGCAGTATTGATAGCTTAGAGTCATACTGCGTCGAGCCAAATCCCAAATCCATAAGTTTATTATTTTACTGTAATTTTGCTGCTGGCGATTCCGAAGTCAAAGGAACAAGATCAGGCCGTAATGCGTTCTTTTGAGTCATAAGGCTGCCAAAGGAATTCTTTGCATGTCTTTGAAAGAACATTTGACCACTTTTGGCTGCGGGTGCATGACATCATGTTTTCTGATCTCCTTATGCATAACGCTGGATGAACAGGTAAATATTTTGGATAAGTAATATCTCCATCGTTTTTCTTGTTTTTGAAGAAAATGGAAGGCGGAAGAGAAGACAAATACATTGTTATGCATCCTACGATGCAAACCAGCCCATGAAGCAATGTTTCTGTTGGCACTCTTGGGAAAATGACAACACTTTTGCGGTTTACATTGGTGCTAATTGGCAGTGAGAGTGCTAATTTTGATGATAACCAGTCCTTGAAACACTAGAAGCTGCTGGCTAATAAAAATACAACGCTATCTCTGAGACGTTTTGGGGAGAATGCTGACCGTACCGGGCAGTGTTCATGGTTACGAATGATCTGGGTGAAGCCGAAAGAAATGGTATTCACAAATAAGACGGGTGACAGAGAGAAGATACTGCGGAAAGAGTGTGCACAGAAGAACGCAGCATGGAAGATTCCTATAACTTTCCCGGGGATATGCGCTGCGGGAGCAACGAGACGCGCCATTTGAGATCGGTTTGGAGGCCTTGGAGATGCACGTGTCCGGAGGACGAAGATCCGACTAGGGGAACGCATAATAGATATATGCGCGTAAATGAAACACACTTGAACAAACGCTATCCTTAAAGTGGATGTCTTGACAGCAGGACAACACTATTCGGATCTCAAATGCCCTAGTCACTGCAGGTTCGTAATTTTCTTCCGAAGGTGAATATATGCACCGCCATGGGGCGTAACTTGACAAAGCGTTCCGGCAGGGCATATCTGAAGACTTTTATCAATAATCGGCTGAAACCCTGATGTAATTGGCTTCAGTAACGGGCTTTTTAATGTGACATTCTAAATGGGTCATTGAGACCTTTCGACTTAGCTGTATTTGATGCGATTCGCCTTTAGTGGGACAACGTGTGTCGGGTGTTGAAAAGTAGGAACTGAAATGGCTAAATATTTGAGTATATTTTTAGTTGGCATATGTTTAAGTTAGCATAGTAGAATATTTTGGACTTAAACGTTGAAAGATAACAGAATAGCATAAGCCGATTAAGCTATTATGCAATCTTTTATGGTTTACGTGTCTAAAGCCGCCAACGGCAGGGACAGTGAATGCCGTTACATCTCATTTGTATTGCCTGACAGAGCACGTGGCTGATGTCCACCCACAGCAGGATACCTCGCTCCTCTCCTTGACGCATCGTGCGCATCTGACGAGTAACACCATGTGTGGAGTGCCTGGGGCAGATGTGTTGGCGGCTCATGGCAGGGCTAGGCTCACATGCGCGGGCGGCGTACGTGACATGATGTTTACGGTACGTCACCACAATGCCCATCACCATAAACAAACACACGCTGTGAGGCTGGAACAAACGTTTACCATAAACCACGTCTGTTAGGGAGGCTCATTCATACGTTGTCCGGCCGGCTTGATGTTAAGCTTGTTCATCGTGACACAAAATGGGAAGCAGCCCGCAAAGATGTTTGCATCGTGTCGTGCAAATGATCGTAAAACTCGCGATCCGTTTTTTTAATTATATATATATATATATATATATATATATATATATATATATTTATTACGTATGGTTTTGCATGGGTGACTGGGTTCATAGTACCTACTAAGCCTAGCCTGTTGCGTGTACCCTGAACCCACCAGCCAAGCCGCACCGTCCAGCTCAACAGATAGTCTTTCCGACATTCTTTCGCCAGACCGGAATGTGGAGGGTTTAACGTGCCACACAATACTGCGGCACAGCCGCCCCAAGCCCGGGTTGACCCCTGTTGGCCAGTTGCCAGCTGACCTTACCATTTCAGTCGGGTCAAACAATGGGCCCACTCTGGGACTTGTGCCCAGAACCGCTGTATTGAGCCCAGCATCTTTCCCCGAGACCATGGAGGCGGAATGGAAATGGAAATTGGATGATATACATATGATATACATATTCACATAAAAACGTATTTCATGCCGTCTGTTTCAATATCTGAAACGTAAGGATGTGGTCCGTCTATGGAAACATGTTGGACGTGCCAACAGCTCATGGTGCGCTGTCCGTTAACCTTGGTCCCCGTGTCAAACTGGAAACATCGTACTGCTCGCCACTACACCGGTCCGTTTTGGAAAAGTTACGCAGTGATTGCAAACTGAGTATCGCAATGGTTGTCCTGTTTGTTGACAATGGTAAGGTTTTAACAGATCGGTTACTCAATACGTAGCCCCGGTTCAACCATTTGCACGGGGCAAATCTTACGAAATCAACGTCCCGTTGGTCGTTTTTTTGCGCCAGACGCTTTGCACAACGTGCATCAGTACGTCTTTTTTAACAGCTTCACACCATAGAGCTACCGCAATGAGAAAATTTTTTATATCAGTGACATTTTCGAGGTTAACTGAGCTCCATGCCGCATATGTCCCATGTTAGCCGATGTCAAGTCAACCCTTTAACTTATATCTTGTATCAAAATGGCTGACATGAGCCAGTATTGTTTCAAAGGTCATGACCTCACCACAACCAACAGCTAAATGCAACTTTATTTGAACGAATAATTGTTATCGAATGGTGTAAACTCATACTGTCTGGTACCATAGTGGTCAGCAGACTTGTGTCTGACCTGGGCTAAATCGTGGATTTACCCACGAACCAATCACTTCAGGGTGAGCCGCCAGGTGAGTCGTCTCGTTAAAAAATGCCGCTTTGAGTCATGAGCTGAGTCGTATTGTTCGTAAATTTCACGAGCTGAATCGCAAGCCAGTGATTTCAAACAATGTCGTGTCAGTGAGCCATATGAATCGAATTTAGAAGTGCCCCATGCCCTGCGGTTCGCGGGATGCGGCTAACCTTGGCACCTTGGCCAGAGCTAAGCCGTCATGTCCCGCGCCCTGCGGTTCGCGGGATGCGGCTAACCTCGGCACCTTGGCCACAATTAAGTCGTGGTGTCCTGCGCCCTGCGATTCGCGGGATGCGGCTAACCCTGGCACCTTGGCCGGAGCTAAGCCGTCGTGTCCCGCGCCATGCGATCCATGGTATGCCACCAACTCTGGCACCTTGGCCAGAGCTAAGCCGTCGTGTCCCGCGCCATGCGATCCATGGTATGCCACCAACTCTGGCACCTTGGCCGGAGCTAAGCCGTCGTGTCCCGCGCCCTGCGATCCACGGTATGCCACCAACTCTGGCACCTTGGCCAGAGCTAAGCCGTCGTGTCCCGCGCCATGCGATCCACGGTATGCCACCAACTCTGGCACCTTGGTCAGAGCTATACCGCGCTCGGGATTCTGGAACAAATTGGGAAGAAGATTTCTCCCGATGTTCGTTTGTGTTTCACTATGTAGTTTCTTGCATTACACGACTCTGGCGGATGTTGAGCACTCCCATATCTGCGGTGATTGCTGCCCAGATCGGGCTCTTGAATGCACTCCAGGGGTTAACGCATTCCATCAGCTGATGGCGTTACTTCAGCGGCGAACTCTATCATTTTCCAACAAGCGTTCTCGTGTTGTGAGCCCGTAGCGGGATGCGAGACGTTCAAGAAGACGCTCATGCTCGGCGTCGGGGAATTGTTGCGAGATAACGCTGGCCCGCTTCCTGTCGCACTAGGTGAGGAGCTCTTTGGATGCCCAACGTCCCAGCCCAACAGCCCGTACCGACGTCTCAATCACACTAATGACCTGCGTAGCATGCGACACTCTGTAGAGCCTCGCGAATTTCGCAGAAGCCTGCTAAAAACACTTTTGACCGTCCCGTTGGCTCAGTTGGTGAGAGCGTCTGCCATCGGACACGCCCACCCGGGGCGGCGTAGGTTCGAGCCGATTCAGGTGCTGGCTATTTGGTCTTAACAGGTATCGACTGCGGTCGGTGGCAGTGGCAGTGCTAAATGTCAGGTGACGTCAGAGACGGATCGTGCCCAGTATTGCAGTACGGTTAACTTTCGCCGTCAAGTTTTGTCATTGAACTGGAATGGCGCGATCGGATGGTAGGGTCGGGGTTCACACAACAAGCATTACTTAGCGAGAGCTCTGACCCCAGAAATACACACATTTAAAAAATTGATTAAGTCTTAAAAACACACTTAAGACGTCATCGACGCGCCGGGCAAACCTGAAAACGCCGGCACAAGGTTGCTGGCTCAAAGTTGTTGAGCTATCCGAAACGGACGCAATCAATCGACAAGGCATGCTAGGTAGAAGTTCAGAGCGCTGAACTTTGTGGGTATCTATTTGTCGCAAGGGCGAAATCGTCGGGTAAAGAGCAAAAGCGGCGCGATTCGGTGCCCACCTACCGACCACTAATGCTGGCAGCTGGAGTCACCTCGAAAAATACGGGCCCAGCCAACCACAGTCACTACGACCAGCCACCACAGTCCCAGCCACCCAAAGTCATCACGACCAGCCAACCACAGTCATTACGACCAGCCAACCACAGTCATTACGAGCAGCCAACCACAGTCATCACGACCAGCCAACCACAGTCATCACGACCAGCCAGTCCACAGTTATCACGACCAGCCAACCACAGTCATCACGACCAGCCAACCACAGTCATCACGACCAGCCAACCACAGTCATCACGACCAGCCAACCACAGTCATCACGACCAGCCAACCACAGCGACGAGCTGCGAGTCGCGTCCTAAAGCGCTGTTCACTTTGGCAGCTATGCGCTGCAATGGTGCGCGTTTGCCGGCATTTTGGTCAACAGCACCATCTGTTCAAAACAAAACAGCCCAATGCAGTCCTTCACAGCCGGGCTGAGGGGATCAAAACACCACACAGCTATGACGCCCTCGATCATGTGAAGCCTGGCCGCAGCTCGTTCCAATGCTTGCTTCGCCTGACCTGCAGAGAAGGGGGCGGGGGGGGGGAGCAGGTCGCGGCGGACCAGGCACAGCAGCTCGGCCTCCGACGGGCTCCTCTCTCCGCGATCGCCGCGATCACAGCTAATTCGGCACTGCGAGCGTTAACCTGCTAAATCGCGCCGGGCCGGGCACGGCGCTCCCACGCGGCAAAACCGGTCGATGAGCGGCGAGCCCGGCCAGCGGAGGCCGCCGCACGCCTGCCCTGCCGGCGCCGGGTCAGCCGCGGCACGACCGGGACCCCGCTGGCGGGTCGGGCGTAGCGTCCAACCCCGCTCATCAGCCGAGGCTGCGGCGTCGCTCGCGGCCAGCTCTTAGATCTTGTTTTTGCGAAAAGTCGGATAGCGAGTGACGGCGTTTGTGTGCGCGTGCCGCAAATGCCGCGGCTCCTCTGTGGGCGTGATACGCGCCGCGCAAACAATGGTACACGGTCGCCGCGCTCAGAGCGTGCCGCTTAAACGCCCAAGGCGATCTGATAGCTGAGTGATTGCCGACGTGTGATATGGCGGCGGCGGGGCTCTTTCACGAGCCCACCGGGCGTGGGGAGAGGCTCTTTATTGCTGCCGTGATGGCTGACACATAGGATGGACGACGTGTCAGCACACGGCTAGGTTTCTTCAGAAATGTGCGGGTGGTAGCAGGACATGCAGCACCAGGGGGCGCAGTGTTGTGCGACAGCAGCCCCTGATATTGCCCGCCGGTCCCCCAAGTCGCTGGATCGATTTCACTGCGGGTGGTTACGAGCATGCACAAAGGTGTCGAAGCTTACGCCTGGAGCAGGAGGAGCAGCCTAAGTGTAAATAAAAAATGTGCGATGGGTGATGGTTTGCTTAGATACCCATGAGGGCATCAAGCTGTCAACACCTATTAACAATGCGGAGTGACGCAATGTAACGACTGAAGTTAGAAGCGAGTTGTGCAAGGGTGTTCTGGCTACAGGCGGGAGAGAAAATTTGTCAAATTAAAAGAAAATAAAAGGCATAGTCAAGTAAAAAATCTTAAACATCAACGTATATATGTATATATGTAAGGAAATATGTAAATATATCAATATAAATATATTAAAATCAATGTATCTTAATACACATATAAATATGCATATACATTCCCTTGTCCTGATGATGATAGGTTATATATCGAAACGTCAACAATCACATACATAATAGTAGCAGCTGCCCTTCCTATTAGCACAGCAGTCGCTATCATTTATGTGATTGCTGACGTTTCGTTGCATCGCCTATCATCATCAGGATAAAGGGTACAATGGTACAAAGGCTGATTGCAAAACAAGTACATTTAACCGACATCGCTAGGCATGGCAACGACCACGGTTAAGACAATCAACACGATCTCCCTGTGCGTAAACAGGACAGCTTGAAGATGCAAAGTCATCCGACAAAATACATCTTTTGACTTCCTATGAAAACGGCTATCTTACAGTTTGCAAAGACCATGCAGACCTCGTGATATACAATAACAGTTTTTTCTTAAATATTAAATGATTTTAAAATCCTAAGACCAAGAGAACTACTTCAATGGCCTAATGTAAGGAAGTTTTCAATGTTTAAGTAGTGTTACGCGTTGATAAAGGGTCATGGATGGGCGAAGGGTTCAATTTGAAAAGAGTGTAACCTGTGCGGTCACACCTTCACACCACCAAAAGTTGCTGTGCTCTGCAGAGCAAGCCACGAATGATTGAAACCACGTCAGATGCCCCACACGAAGTGCAGCGGCATTTATAAGTAACTGCAGAGACAGAGCTTTTGGGAAGTTCGTACCTTAATTTGATGGAAGAGCTAACATTAGAAAAAATTTGGTTATATGACCATTTGGGACAGCAGACGACATAAGCCTAAAAGAAGGCTTCTAAAATTCGTTTTCACTTGTATCTACTGCCTCCTAAAATAGAGCAACACAAAATATTTGTTGAGTTTTAGCATTTCATGAAAATCGGGCGCTTTCGCATATTTTGCATGCCAAAAAGTATTTATTTAACTAACAATGATCGAAAGTGGGAAGACGTTTCCCGGAAAGAATTATGAGAATAATTAGAGAATTATGTGACGTATTATATGAGATCAAGTACGGAACAAATTGGCCTGTAGTTGGAAGCTGAAGGAAAAACTCGGAGAAACTCGGTAAATAGCTGTTTTCGCAGCAGATGGCTTAAATGCTTCGGGAGTAGATGAGAAAAGCTCAATCCAAGACCAGTGAACCAGAGCTGACCGAACAGGTTGCATTTCTTTTGACCTGAACCCTTCACCCGTCCGAGTTCATTCATTTGCGCGTGACACTGAAACGTTGAAAACTTTGTGACGCAGCAACTCTATTGGCATGAGCATTTTGGAATCACTTGAAATTTACGAGACAAATCGCCATTAAATATCATGGGGTCTGTCCATCCTTTGCAAGGTATTGGGCAACATTTTTTTTTTCACGGAACAAAAAAGATCTTTCGTCGCGTGATTTCTGTATTTTTCAAGGTTTCCTGTTTACGCACAGAGAGGTCGAATCAAATTGCATTAAATGAAGCTGTTGCCACGTTTTTCAGTGCCGGTTAGATATATTCATATTTCATTGTACGTTTGTACCAGTGTACCCTTGTCCTGATGATGATAAGCAACGTATCGAAACGTAGGCAATTACATAAGTGATGCAACTGCTGGCCTTGCCATAATTTTTTACCGCTTGCTTCTGTCCTAAGATGTTCTATACATGCGACTTGATGTATACATACATATATATATATATATATATATATATATATATATATCTGTGTGTGTGTGTGTGTGTGTGTGTGTGTGTGTGTGTGTGTGTGTGTGTGTGTGTGTGTGTGTGTGTGTGTGTGTGTGTGTGTGTGTGTGTGTGTGTGTGCGCGCGCGCGCGCGCGCGCGCAAGTATATATGTATGAGTCACATGGCATGCGATCGACCAAAGCCAGGAGGAGACACTGGACTTCTATAAGACGGGCTCCGTGGCTGCTGCGAGGGCGCTATCCTCACCGAAGATCACCTTCACCCATCCCATCTTTCGCAATGAACGAGCCCACCTCCGCTCCCGCCGAACAGCTGACTCCTACGGCTAACATCTTCCGAGGCATCCCGATCACCGCGCCTGACTGATGCCAATCCGCCCACAAATCCTCTCCCGGTCGTGGAGAGGTGTGGAGCTCTACTCGCGCCGTCGCACCGCGGGGCAGCGGCGGCTCCGGCCCCGCTGCTCCGCCCCGGTCCGTGTCTGCGGCCCGGGGTCTCGGTGCCGGGCTCAGGTTCTGGCCGTGCGCAGGCTGGGTGGAGCTGGTCACCGGAGAACCGTGAGCGGCGCTACCGACGGAGGACCGACGAATGTGAGTCGGGCGTTCCATGAGAAGCGCGAGACATTCGCCCGGTTTACATGGGCAACCGAGGGTAATTCGAATTAAGATAGGAACGGATCATGCGACGTTAAACCTCTCGCCGAGGTGCGCTTACATGGGCGAAACCGGCTTTACGTCGGATTAACGGTCGATAGTTCGATCCCGCTTAGTTCGAATCAAGGAACGGATTATGGGTGAAAACTGCGCTTTTGAGGCGAACTGAACGCAAAAAACAACAAAATGCCGGTACTCTGCGTATGGATGGCGAATGTCACGAGCCATGGTGAGCGCGAGACGGCTTTGAGGGGAGGAGGAAGATGGACTCCGTTGGAAAAACGATCTATACGGGACTCAGGCTTTTTAGCCACAGCACAAGCCATAGCACCTGAAACGCAAAAGTTGCGTAGTCAGCACTGCCAAATCTGTCCCATAGGTAGTGCCATATGACAATTTTTGCTAGTGGACCTGAGACATGTGAACATTGTGCATTGCAAGGAGCACGATCACGGAAGTTTGCACAAAACAGGAAAAACCGATTTACAGATATTCCAGTATATATCTCTGCTGGAAACAGTTTCTTTGATCACGGGTATTCAATGAAGAATGGCAAGGAAGTGAACTGGTAATCTTGTATTGGCCAATGACACACACAAACAAACCACACTCTGATCAGATGGGCCACCCAGCATCATGTCATCTACTTTGCGCAGCCCAGGAAACACATTACCTACTCCCACACTAATGCATTTATGAGCAGCTTGTAACAGTGAGCTAAGCTACAGAAATGACTCATGAATGCTCCATCGTTAGTGGCAAAAATTGTGTAATTATGTGGTCTTTCCCCATCAAATGCAGCATCAGTACCTGAGGGCAGCATTACCATTCAGACTTGGCATGGACTGGCAAGTCAGAATGCAGTTATTTGCTTTATTGACATGCCAGGGTTAAAATACTGGGTTAAAACAACAGCATTGGGCTGATATGGACTGATGGCTAGGTGACACAAACAGCTGTGTTTGCACAGTCCAAAGATCACAACATGCGAACCAGCCTGAGAAGCAATCTTGGCTCAAAATTCATAACAAATTATTCATTATAAAAACAGTTGACTTGCCACCTCGTGGCTTGCAGTGACACCCATCACAAAAAACACCAAGGTGACATATCTACCCACCAGTACAAAAACAGGTAGTGATATGCACCACAGACATGTTCTCCGTGCATCATGTGCCATTGTGTTAGGTGTTACTTAATTTATGCACTGTTTTCTTCCACATGGAATACACAAACCTAGATTTAGCAGAGTAATGATGGCAACTATTTTCATCCAGTGTTCACATTTGCTTTCTTGATGTTTTGACCCATCATTGGACAATTTTGGCCCTATCATTAAAAATAGTTCACATTCTGAGCTGACTGCAATGATCTATATTTGTTGATCCTTTGTATCATGCAGGGATTTTTAAATTACCTTTCTCACGCAAAATAAAGTGACAGGCAGCCAACATCCTAATTGGGGGAACGTCTGCAAAAACACTCCTGGGGCCTTTAGGTATTCACTTAATGAAAGTAACTTATGAGGCATTCTCCGCACAAAATTTCGAGAGCAATCCCAAAATTAAAGTGAGAAAACGTCAAAGTTATATAAAATGACCACGTTGCCTCCATATGGTTTTTGGAAGCACGGAGCCTGCCCCAGATGTAAATTAATCTAACCTTGAGACGGAAAGGTAACACCAAACACCGCTCACATAGCCTTGCCGCTCACGCCTGCTGTCTGCATAGATCAAGCGCCTAACAAGGTTAAATTACGTGAGCATTTCTGTGCTGCTAGCCACATAAGGCCCTCAATAATTAGAGCACTTTTAGCAACATGGTGTCAACTTCGCCTTCTTTCCTTTTCCATCTTGGACTTGGATCGTCTTGAGCAATAGCTAAAAACCATGGAAAGGCAGCAACACCAAACAAAGCTGAAATGGCCTTGAACAGAACTGCATGCGCCAGGTTTTTTTGTTTAGACAGCTGACGACCGATAATTCGAACGAAATCCCTTCCTGACCGGATTGTCCTCTCACGGGAAGGGTTTTCCGCCGGCGCACGATTCGAATCAGCGGAACGGCGCGTGAGTGTATACATTGGCCGGATAGTTCGGATCGAGGACAGGTGCCGGCTCAGTTCAAATCACGACTGCCCATGCAAACAGGGTAATTTAGGGCAGAATGACTCGATCGCGGATGGGACGCTGCTGAGCCGAGAGGCTGAGGTCTCAGTCGATCGCGGATGGGACGCTGCTGAGCCGAGAGGCTGAGGTCTCAGTCGATCGCGGATGGGACGCTGCTGAGCCGAGAGGCTGAGGCCTCAGTCGATCGCGGATGGGACGCTGCTGAGCCGAGAGGCTGAGGTCTCAGTCGGCCGAACAAAGTCGTGCCGCTCAGTTGTTCCATTGCAAACTTTTACATTGTTTTGTACTTCCCTGACGGAGCTTAACTTATCACATCCTAGACGGATAATGCTTCTTGCCGCATGCGAAGCACGGCTTCGTTCCATTTGGACGCATGACCTTTGGGTGCAAAGCGACGGGGAGGGCTCATATTTGCATTCCGTTAATTTGGTGCCCAATATCCGGAAAAAGTAGGCCAAAGAGAGGAACGGAGAGTGTAGCATTTATTCTATACTGAGTGTGCCATTTACATTAAAGTTTCAGAGTTCAGCGCAATTCATTCGTACTTCGGGTCGGATGCATTAGCGCTGATGTTTCCATTGGGTTCAGCCGGTGCGTGAGGCGGGCGCCATCGGTTCAGCCGTGCCCGCGCCGCTCCTGCACTTGCCGTGACCCGTGCCGATGGAATGGCAGCGGGGCAAGCTTCAACGCCGCTAATGGAGGCAACAAACTTCACTTGAGTGCGAAGGCACAGGGTAACAACAGAGTTTCTGCCATGATAGTTTTGCCTGAGAAAAGTCCGTGCGTGGCGCGCCCGCGGATTAGTGGGGAACCAAATCGGCGCGGGCGCCGCGCCGCGCGCGCTGAGGCATCCAGCTGATCTGCAGTGGTGACGGGGCGTGTTGGTGGTGATCTGCAGTGGTGGCGGGGCGTGTTGGTGCTGATCTGCATTGGTGACGGAGCGTGTTGGTGCAGCCTGCCGGCGGCCGCTGCTGAAACCCCGTGACATCAACATCACATTTTTCATTCAGAAGCCAACGGCCGCAGAGAGGCGCTCGATGAGTGGACGGTGTCGAGCTGGACGGCGCTTCTGAGCAGTAAATGCTGAAAGTCACGTGTCTTTGGCTGGTAACGGCGAGAGGCGACACCGACGTCGCTGTCAGTGTTACGGTGCCTGCAGTCGGCCAGAGGCGGGCATGGCGCACGGGGCGCCGGGCACCGGCCGTCAGACTTGTAGCGGCGGCCGTGCCGACAGCTCCCACGTGTTTGCCCAGCGCACCAGGGGACCGGGTGCTCGAGGCCGGTCTCAGTGCCCTCTGGCGGCGACCCGGACCCAGATGTCTCGGGTCAGCACCTGGCGTCTCCTGAAGGCCGGCGGACCGGCCAGGGTCTGCATCTCGTCCGATGCACGGTTTGAACCGGGTATGGTGCACCAGTGAGTACACTGAGAGACAGTGATAACTTGTCTGGTTTCGAAGAGGGGTGCACGTTTTCACAGGAGCACCACATTTCCGGATGGCAATGGAGAGCCCCAAAGCGGTCTCAGAGAACCCTAGCACAGAACACTCTTTCAGTCCTGGAGAACCTCGCTGAAACTCCTACGAAAAATGTTCGGGAATCCATTCTGGTATTAAATGCTTGCCTGAGAACTTTGCTGATACGTCTTAGGGATGTTAAGGAACTCAATTTGGCTCCATATTTTATCAGCGACTCTCATCCGGAGATCCCGCACTGTCTCCAGTGCTTCTGAGGAGCTTCACGGGATCCATGCGCACGCGGAAGAGCTTCGTAGCTTCCGGATAGTTTCATGGGAGCCATCACCATACAGTTAGTTGAGATACACACAGTCAACCCATTTGCAGGATTGCAGCAAATTTTATTAAATATGGATATGAAAACGAATTGACTTTCCGGGATATACCTCATTTCTCTACTACTGGTAAGCACAATAGTACAAAGCCCTATTCTCTGTACAGTTAAGACCAACAGACAAAGCTCTCCTGCGCCTTGAACAATTATGATGTACTCAACACAAATAAAACATATAATGTAATCACAATGCCATAACCGGTGAATAAAGCAACGTTGTCTTTGAAATCAGGGGACGTTGATCCTGGGAGGAACATTCCAGAATAACGCAACGTGACACAGGGTTTTTGCCATGGAGGGCAGGATCAAAGCACTGCTGTGTAATGACACCAGCAGACAAAACAATAAAGTCTCGGTAATAACAACCGACCAGAAAATCACTGCTTTTTAAATGCCGAACGGCCGTCAATGCACCCGCGTAACGATGAACGACACGTAGAGCACTGTTGTGTGAGAAAGACCTGCAAGCACACACGGGTCTAACCCCAAAGCCTTCCGCGCATGAGCCGCGGGGTGCTGGGTACTGACCTCACTCCATTGTGAATTAATGAAATCATAGTGGGATATGGGACATACTAGTCATTACAGCTCACAAATTTATAATGTACGAATTATGTGATTCAAGGAAATGATGAAAAAAATCGCGCTTACATGTACCAACAAATAATATCCACAGAAAGCCTTTTTGAACATACGGCCAAATTCATCAAATCCCAAAATGAAGTTTATAAAATCAGAACGGCCAATTTGCTCATGAAGCCCCCTGTTCATAATGTCGGCTATCGGCTATTTATCGGCTGGGGTAATCCATGATGGCTGGGAAACATACGATATGAGAGCTGCCCTGATATTCAAAGTGTGGGATCCATCATGACACAATGGGTTAGGCAGCTGCAGCTTTTGGTATTTGACACATGCCTCTTGGTGTACACAGACATGAAGTGTACATACAACATTTAAGAAATGAGCATGCGATGAAAAAGTGGGCAAAGTCTGGGGCAAAAACATGACCGGTATAGAACAGGTTGTGTCCGGGGCTGCAGCTCAAACCTCATGAAATGATGATGCATGCATGCACGCATATGATCATGAAAGCCTTCCGTTCCCTTCTCATGCTGCTGTCAAAGATTGTTCTCGAATTGGTTGTTCCAAACCTCATGTATATTGTAGCAGTAGGATTAACATTTTATAGATGCAGAGGGAGGTAATAGTTTTAATCTGGGCAACGGTGACATCAACCATGTGGTGATGTATAGGAACCGAGAAATGGAAGTTAGCTCTTCCTCTTCCTCGTCAAGATTTCAATATCTAAGTCTGCTGAGAAGCAGGAATATATCAAGCTGTTTGTCACCTTGATGTAGTTTTTTGTATTTTTTTTCCCAAAAAGAAGAATACGGGAGCAAATGCAAATGATAATTAGCTCTTACCAGAAAAGATGTTCTTATCTGAAGAACACATGTTGTCTGATAACTGTTGATGTTAACAGCTGAAGGTATCCAACTTTAAGCATGGGTCACTTTATGTAAGATTTATTCGATCATATTTGTGCCAGCTTTAAAGCTTGGTGGGCATATCGTGACTGCTTTGGCGATGCGTTATTTGGCACCTATGAATGGCTTGGCCCACACCCAATGTGGTCAGTCTGTCAACGCTTTTTCTGAACTCAAACATTGATTAATTGATCGTTTTGGGTATTTATTGATCGTTTTGGGTATTATGGGTATGATCGTATTGGGTATTTTATTACAGAGGTTGATCCAAAGACGGATGCGGGACCATTCCCCCCCCCCCCTTGGCCCCGAGGGGGCCCAAAGGCGACAGAACAGACGCAGTTTTTTACACAAGTGTGGACGTCTTTCAAATCAAAATTGGACGTCCTTGGGCTTCCAGGCGACCAAAGACAATCGCAAGTGAAGTGAAAGCGGATGGCCAATGAATAGACAAGTATTATTTTTAACTGATTGATTTGGAGGTTTTATGCTCATTACGCTCTCCCAAGACCATGCGCTGTTTCCGGGACCTTATATGTCCACTTGCAGGGTTAATCCGATTGTTACTAAACCTTCTACATTACCCCAATCTTTCGCATTTGCTCGGAGATCACTGCGCTGTTGCTGGGCCCTTCCTGCTAGCGTGCTGGAGCACTCTTATTCATCAGGGGCGATCCATAATTCTTTTGATTCGCGGGAGAGGCTCTTTACGCTATGGTCGGGGGCCCCATAGTTAACCTACCGGGGTGTTCTCGGTTGTTCGGGGCCCTTCACGTCTGTCTCGGTTAACCTTCCGACACACTCACGATATGTCCATGGGCCCTCTACATTTGTCTAGGGCCCTTCCAATTTTTTTGTCACTTACTTAGAGCATTACGCTCTTGTCGCAGGTCCATGTGTTCACCTGCTTGGGCACATTCGGTCGTTCGGGGTTCACCAAATTAATCTGCTCAGGCACACTGGATTTTTTCGGGGCTCTGTATATTGGGTCTTGGTATATCAATGTACCACGCTTCTGCTGGGAGCGCTATCTGTTCACCTGCTTGGGCCCACTCGATTGCTCGGGGTCCTCCACATTGTGTTCTGGGTATTTCTTATTTAAATAGAGAGGCCTATGCTCCTGTCGAGGCCCTATCTGTCAAACTACTGCGACCCACCAGTCATTCGGGAGCCCTCTACGTTGTGTTGTGGGTATTTCGTATTTGAATGGAGGGAACTACGCCATTGTCGGGGGCCTTCTTCTGTTAACCAGCTTAAGCACACTCAACCGTTCGGGCACGCTTCACATTGTGTTTTGGACATCTCATATTTGAATAGGCCCTACGCACTTGCTATGGGCCGATCTGTTCACCATCTCGGGCACAACGATTGTTCGGGAGCCGTTGACAGTGGGTCTTGGTATTTCAATGTAGAGCCCTACGCCCCTGTCGGGGGCCCATTCTGTACACCTGTTTGGGCACACTCGATCGTTCTGGGCCATCTACATTGGGTCTTGGGTACTTCCTATATGAATGGAGGGCCCCCTTGTGCCCAAGGGGACCCAAAGGTCCCAAAGAAGCCCATGACCGGTCAAAGGGACGCCACGATTTTCTGACACAAAAGACAGCAAAATTGGACGTCTTTGGGCCTCCAGACGACCAGGAACAATCACAAGCGAAAGTGAAGAGCCCGCGAGCAGACGAAGTTAATTGTTCTCTGACTGAGATAGTGGTGATTGTGGGGGACATTTTGAGGCTGGCTCATTACGCTGTCCAGAGGGGCTGCGCTGCTGCCGGGACTGAAGGCCGGCTCATTACGCCGTCCAGAGGGGATGCGCTGCCGCCGGGACAGAAGGCTGGCTCATTCCGCTGTCCAGAGGGGATGCGTTGCTGCCGGGACTGAAGGCTGGCTCGTTACGCTGTCCAGAGGGGATGCGCTGCCGCCGGGACTGAAGGCTGGCTCATTCCGCTGTCCAGAGGGGATGCGCTGCCGCCGGGACTGAAGGCTGGCTCATTACGCTGTCCAGAGGGGATGCGCTGCTGCCGGGACTGAAGGCTGGCTCGTTACGCTGTCCAGAGGGGATGCACTGCTGCCGGGACCGTATACGTCCACTTGCCGGGTAAACCCGATCTGCTCACATGCTTGGACACTCTTGATCGATCAGCGGCCCTCCGCGGATTCTTCCCATTCGCCCAAAAGTCTCCATTCACTTTTGCCGGATCCCCACATACCGAGGTGTACTTGTTGCTCACGTGCCCTTCATATTGTTTCGGTTTATTTCCACTTGCTTAGAGGGTCTTGTGTTATGGCTGGGACCCATATGAGGTAAGGCGCCGGGCCACTCAATGTCTGGGGGCCCTTTACCCTGATCTAGGGCACATCTTTACACTGATAGATCTTTACACTGATCCTCTGATCTCGCATGCGGCTTATCCTTTTTGCCGATCTAGACCCATTCGGTTAGCCTGCCCGGTCACTCCTGATCACACAGGAGCATTCATTTACGCACACTGGCCTTGGGTAATTCCCCTTCGCTCAGAGGGCCGTGTGTTCTGGCCGGATATATGTTAGCCTGCACTCTCGATCTCGATCGTTCTGGGACTCACCACACTGGTCTTGGTATCTTCTCACTTGCTCTTGAGACCATTTACTTGTTGACGGAAGCCTCTTTGTTGACCTGCTGCGGCATCCATTATCGCTCAGGTTCTGTCCCTAATGGCCTTGGTGCTTCGGCCTGAAAGCAGCAGTCGTATATGCACGATGTATTTTCATGCGCAATTGTCGAACATAATTTTACGTGTCGCTAACGTCGTGTGCGTCATTTACGCTTCTTATTGAGTCTGTAACACCCATTTATTCGTGCATCACGTTCTTAATGCGTTTTAAAGGCTAGGATACTTTGTACTTCTTCATAACAAACAAAACAAGGCCTGTGCATCTGTCATCAGCCATCAGCTGATCACATCAACCAATCGACTAGCTGTAAATAAGCTTGGAATCAATTTCAAGCTGGATGTTAGAGGTATTTAGCAGCCACCGTAAGTTAATTGCGCGATGTTCTTTCAAGAATTACAAAATTTCAAACAGGATTCATAAACCTGAAGGGGTCAAGGGTTTGAGATTCCCTTAAACAAGGTAATATAATTCTCGATGGGGCTCTCAAATGCTCTATGGGATATTTCCACAAGACCCTTTCCAGGCGGGGAGCACTGCTTGTTTTCAGTGTACTGAAAGGATGTGTCAGACGTGCCCCACATTTCCATTGTGGCGGATGCCAAGTCTAAATTTGTGAACGAGCTAGGATGGGACCGATTGCGGAAATGTTAGCCCGCTTGAAAGTGATACGGGAGCATCTAATTTATTGTGACAGTCTGTAAGCTAGTACTCCGAAACGCGAGACAGGAGGTCTACGAATGTGGTGGTATTAGTAACATAAACGCAAGCTAGCTGCTCAGTAAGTGATTTAGTTGGGTCTGTTGTGACATCGTAACCCGTCGAACGAAGTTTAAGGCTTCCTTGTTCATCTGAAGGACGCAAAGCAAAATGGATCATCTGGGGTGATCCAACATGCTTCGGTTCTCTACCAACTCTGGGCAGGTCCAGGCTGCACGAAGAGAACCTGCAAGGTACGCCTCGCGTGCATCTTCGGAGCGGCTTCTTTACAGTCGAGTCCCCACGCCAGAAGCCCCTCCCCTCCCCCCTCCTTTCCTGGCACGGGGGCCGCGCTGCCGCCTGCAAACCCGCTCAACGCGGAGACGACAGCGACGGCCAATCATTACGAGGTCAGTGGTGGCGGCGGAGGGTTCGGCGTCGCTGGCTCGCTGGCCCTGCAGACGGTCCGCAAGCGCTGCCGGGTCGGCTGCGCCACCTAGCACGACATCATGGACTCGGCCGCGACTCCAGTTGACCCGACGGACGGTGAGGCAGTGCGGCCATCGTCGCTTTCTGCGGCGCGCTCCGCCGCCAGCCAGACCCCGAGCGACGGCAGCGGCCAGGCAGTTTCCCGGGGATGTGGTGGCCTGTCCCGGGCTATGTGCACCTGTGGCACGGCCGTTACGAGGGGAATGTGAGGCCAGGCCTAGTCGAGCTCTCTAGCACCGGCCGAGTCGGGCTTTCTGGTGCTGGGTCGGCGGGGTTTCTGTTACCGGACCGAGTCAGGATCTCCGTCTTCTGTACCGGGCCAAGTCAGGATCTCATGCGCTGTCCGTGGGGTACTTTCATCTTCTACCGCAACATGCTGGCTTAATGAGGATCCCCGTTTAGAAAAGCCCGAGTTGTTGTCGGGGGCTAATTTCCGAGGAACACTAATCGCTTCCGCGTGACATTCCCCGCGTCACTGAAATTACTGCCGAGAGTCCGTTCATCAACTACGGAGGAGATTCGGCAGACCGGCTAATATGGCAGACACATTCAGCCCCTCCCCCCAGCCCCACTTGCGATCCGTGCGTTGTTGACTTCAAAGTTGCTTCCCGAGCTTGTGCTGCACTGGCTCTTTTACTAACTGTTCTTTTACTTTATTGGACGCAGCCTTCGGCGCTTGGAGCGCCCAGGATTCTCGACGGTCTCGTAATAGATGTCACTTTCGATCCGTGATTGTGATGATGAGCTGCATCGAATGAAATAAATGTTCAAGAACTCTATGATGCAGAACGTTCGGCACACATCTTTGAAAAGCTTTATTGCTGGCAAAGAGGCGAGACAGCCATCACGTGAATGGATACTTCAAAACTGTCCTGGTAATCGCTGTTCGCTACCTTCATCAGTCCTCAAAACAGTGGTGATGAGTCGAGAAAAGTCATTAAACATGCGCTCTGCTTCAGTGCCATCAGCAGTCTCATGAGAGAAAACAAAAAATGTTTGAAAGTAGAATGCTAAACCACTCGTAATATGATAACTGCAAAAACTTGCACATATTTCCCTAATATTTTTCAATAATTTCTTGGCAACAGGTTCTAACCAGCACCTCCTGGTATACTGAACGTCAGGACCAGCACCTCCTGGTATACTGAACGTCAGGTATAATAAGCACAAGAGCCCACTGCTGCTCCATATCCTTCTTTGGCAAATACCTCACGGCCTCTTGAAATTCGCCTATAAGCAGCCTTAGAACTCACAAGTGCCGCACGCCAGCTGGGCAGTGTGATGGAATTAGGTCTGCTGCTTACACCCCGCTGGACTCTACCTATTGATGCGTCAGACATTGCGCGCAGGATACGCAATAAGCGCCGTCGGCTTGTCCCCGAACGACACCTGCCACGTCCTCGGCCACGCCACGCCCGTCTCCGTAATCCAATCAGGTCCGAGGAGGTCACGTCATGCACAGCCGTCTCCGCTGGTGTCCACGATATATGCGATCTGGTATAGCGTATGCGTATGCAGTGCGACAATGGTGTCATGATGTTCGTGCTGACAGAACGCGTCCCACCGGTGATAGAAGCGGTCTGTTAATTTTGGCTCTTTCGAGGTGTCCGAGAGGGTGCCATAGATTTGCCGTGTTAAGTTGCAGAATGAATGCTTTCAGGTCAGAGCTTATAGGAAGAGCTCACTTTTATTTTAATGTGTATCTGATCTTGGAAGTTTTAAGAGCACTAACTCTCGTTGCGAACCGTGACCCTTCGGGCTTCGTGATCAGTTTGGGAACCTTTTCAAATATGCAATGATAAGAAATGTTTAAAATTATAAGTCTGCTCTTGGTAATGAGGAATAGACTAGGTTTTCTTGCAGTCTGAAAAGAGCAATCCACGTACCGATGCTTCCTTCTAACCTTCATGGCGGTTCTTGACGGACAGCGGCCATTTCCATAAATCCCGGAGTCTTTCACAGGTTTCAGCGATTCCCATAGCGGCTGTGGGACCAGTAGCAAGGGCAACCATCCTCCCGTTCTCTGGCAAAGTCTTATACTTACTCAATGGCATTGTTTGATAAAAACAAGGTAAAACGGGTTGAGATTGGAATTGGTGGCACTGATATACATTGCCAATTCTGGAAAACGTATGAGTTCTTCGGGCACATCTCTCGAATTGAGTCCTCTCGAATCTCGAATCTCTTTAAGTTAAACGAGATTGAACAACACAGCTGTCCAGAATCACTTTTCCATCGGAGACACGAGTGAGGGCAGCTTCCAGCGCGCACATGCTTTGAGAAGAGCGCAGCACACAAGCGGCTGCGCGCCAACTGGCATGTGTGTGTGTGTGTGTGTGTGTGTGTGTGTGTGGTGTGTGTGTGTGTGTGTGTGTGTGTGTGTGTGTGTGTGTGTGTGTGTGTGTGTGTGTGTGTGTGTGTGTGTGTGTGTGTGTGTTTGGTGGGGGGAGGGGAAGCGAGTATGCAGCCGTCACCGACACCTGGCTGCTCAGGATTGGCACCGCGGACCCAGCAGGCCTACGCCCAGGCTCGGTGCAGCCAAACAGACCGCAGTTCGCATCCCTTCATGAGTGTGGAGCAGACCAACACATCCATGCTGAGCGACTGTTGTTTGACATTAGCTTTAAATCCTTGCAGTGACAGGTACCAAGGGGTTACATACTTTTTGTTATTTTCACAACTGCCCCGGAACACCTATTCCTGTATAGTGCGCTTCGGAAGGATGAATTTGCGCGATCTGCTGTCATGTGTAGCTCGTTTCTCGAAGCTTAAGTACAATGTTATGTCAATATTGGTATGTGCTTTTGATTTTATAAACTGCACACTAAGCCAGTTTCTCAAAGCCGTCTTGTGGCCTTTGTCATAGTTTGTAAATTTGGCTGGGGCGCATATTTGTGTGTTTCGTTGCCATGGCAACTATCACCAAACTATAGATAGAACTGAAGCCATAAATGTTTTGAGCATATCTTACATTAATCCCACATACCATCGATCGATATAAAATAATATATTGGCTTTTAACTGTCCAGCTCGACAGCAAAGCAGCGACACCAGCTTAAGATTTTGGCAGATGATTATATTCAGCGACAATCACGACGCTTTGATTGAAAAAACACGATTTTGCTTCTCAGAAGATTAAATGAACGCGGGCAGATGCCGATATCGCAGTGGTTAACGCGTCTGGGTAGGGGTTTGATTCTCCGCGGTGCCCGCCTTTCCTGCCACGGTAAGAGGCAGGCGACGCCATGTAGCCATAAGTGCTGGGTGCGTCGTAAAGCCCCAATGATGACCATACACGAATGGAAACTACTGTCGGGGTTGTTGACGAGAACCAGAAAATGATGACGGCACGCCGTCCAAAAGGGATTTGTGTAATAGCATTGACCATCGAATCGCCCATGGTGGTGTGCACCTACCGCCCAGCAACACAATTTAGTTGGCCGCCCGCAGCGTTTTTTTTGGGGGGGGGGGGCATCGACGCGCTGTGTTTGTAAGTCTGCGTGCTACGTAATAAACAGAGCAGTGCGTACTGTAAATGGCTGCGGCTTTGTGCAGGTTCGTGCAGAACTAGGGGCTAAATTGGCGGCAAGGTTGTTCATAACTGATTTGTTCGGGGAAGGCAGCAATCTTCCATTGGTCAGCTTCTTCAGTGCGCAGTTTCATCTTTATGCTCTATCCATAGCGAGACTTTATTTTGCACGATAATTGCGGACAAGATAATTCAAAAAAGTAGTGCATAATGACAGTGCTTACTAAGCATATTTTGGGCATTGAAGGTGAGGTGGTCAGACCTCAGCTTTCGGAGCTAAAGGAATCATGTGAAATAAACATGAGATGCCATTGGGCACTGAGAAATAGGCCATTCACTGACCCAATGATAATCAGCCCGATGTACTGGTCATTGGGAACAGTCTCCTTCATAAGTGATCATTGAAAACAAGTTTCTGTAGTATAATTTTTGTGTGGACTAGCTGCTGTCTCATGGTGTTGTAATGCACAAGCGCAATGCAGGTGTGCTATCCATATGAAGCCTTTTTTAAATGTAAGATCATTCTGTAATGCTAAGCTATATTATTAACATTTATTGCACACCATTCTGTTACTCACCCAGGATACGTACTGCAGACGATGACACTGCCCATTATTTACTCTGAAAGTGTCCGGGATGCAACTTGCATGCACATCGAATGCAAATTGAACATCTGCATGCATGCACTATGTTTATTACAAGTGTTGTGATGACTACGCAACTTTCTATCAATTGAGATGTATTTTGATGTTTTTGCAAAGAAAGCCGCTTGAGAAGGCAGTTTGGCCTTATCTTTTAGTCTTAGCATGCCCCACCCAAGGCTTCTTGTCTGAGTGACTGGAACGGTCACTGTTTCTTGCTCACACTTACGTGCAATGCTCATTTTGCCTTTTGCAGCTGTTGCACACTGTTTAGGCTTGCCACTTTAGTAGATTGCCTTTCAATAAGAAACTCTTCTAAGGCCATGATTATAAGCCACAGCACAAACGCTTGCGATATAATTGCATTGCCAGGTTGATCAAGGATTTATCAAAGTTAAGCTATGTCGTAAATGAGTTCTTGGCTTTGATAAATTCATGCAAGGGTGTTGCATACTGTAGTTGTACATCATGCATTTTCCTTTGAGGAACTAGATTATACCATTATAGGTCAAAAGTATACGATTCACGCCAAAACTCTACGAATTTCTGCTATGGGAAACTGGCTACAGGTCACTCAAGTTGGTAAGTGGAATACGCATCGTCAAACAGCAGCACGGGTAGTCCTCCTATGACTAAATCAGTACGGATAGTCCTCCTATGACTAAATCAGTATGGATAGTCCTCCTATGACTAAATCAGTACGGATAGTCCCCCCTATGACCAAATCACAGCCATGCAGCACGGCATCAAATCTGTAAACATCATATCGTGCTCAAGGAGAAATGAAACGCCCTAATAAGTAAAGGGTGACGTTTCGCCCCGTGAAATAGTTAAGTCCCCGTCCCCTCGCCCGCTGAATGCTTACCAAGTATCACCAGTGCCTCAAGTCTTGTGAAAAGGTTGTGTGATTGCGAGGGCCTGCATGTCAAGCCATGTGACCTTCTAAATGTGACTGGAGGAACTTGTATGTTCTGAAGAAAAGTCGACGGGTCAACTATAACCGCACACCACTGAGTGAGGATGCGCTATGATGGCTGTATGTGTACGGCGGTTGCCATATCGGCGTTGACTAAAATCATGCTAATTTTAACAATTTCCCCCTCCTCACTGAACATGCTGTTCTACCAGCCTCGCTACACCAGCTGATCTCAGCGTTAAGCGCTGTTGACGATAGCATGGTTTAATGTTTACACTACCTCCCAGACTGACCAATAAAAGGTAACGCTCCCTGCCGATCATTACGCTCGCGAATGCCAGCATATGCTCCAGATGTGGATAAAGTCTAAATGTCCTCAATTTTCCTCAGACCACGTGAACAATTTGGACATTATGTACCATTTCGAAGTTAGGCCGTTTGCAATGCCTCGTATCCAAACATTTTCAAATGTTTGGAGAAAGTAACTGATTGCAATGATAATTCACTTTTGACACCTGAGAAGCAAATCGATAGACGCCATATTGATTTATTGAGGTCTTAGAAGCTCACTCACAAACATACCGCTTAATTATTTCCTTGTTGGATATAAATTAACATGCGTGCTGTTCTTCAAAAATGCAACGACTCATGTTTGCACATATTATGAGCATACACAAATGAAATTCGTAACAAAATTACTGAAAGGGAGTGTCCCAGATTTCTATGGGGTGGACAGCGGTCTGCCAGGACCCAGGCCTTAGGGTGGTCAGCTTTCTGCACGGCCGTCTGTCGTTGCCACATTTTAAGCATCAGCGATGCTTCCACCCTGTCCTCGACCAGCCCACAGGCACGCCGGCGTTATTTGCACTTTGGCCAAGAGGCTGGTGGCGACAGGTCACTTCACGCATGAGGAACACGGGAACGAAAAATTCAAATGTCGCCCATTTGTATTGCATGACATCACCGTACAAAGCGCGCCAGCACTGAAAAGACGACCAGTATCGCTGCGGTGCGCACGTGCGTGCGTATGTGTGCTTGCGTGCGTGCGTATGTGTGTGCGTGCGTGCGTACGCACATATGTGACGTGGACAGGAGGCATCAATTACGGATCGCGGACCTCACTCTCAGGTGTTTTTGCGAAACTCTCCTGAGTTCCGTCATCTCTCGGCCATGTTTCTGCGTCGTAGAAGCTCTCGTGTCATTCTGGTCAGCACCGAGACCCGGCGCCTATCTCGATGCCACGATTGGTTCTCAATTATTCAGTGAACAAGCCCTGCTTACCAGTGCCGACACTGGGCCGGCCCTGCTTACCAGTGCCGACATTGGACCGGCCTTGCTTATGGTTTGACATGAAGCTGACCATGCTTCAGACCATAAGCGGTTGCAGCATTGCCTCCATGCGGCTTCACGTTGTCAGTAGTGATGTGCTGGCAGACCCGGTAAAGGCGCGACCGCACATATCCGGCGCATCGATGTTTGGCCGGCTGCCCTGCTTCGAGGCTGCGTGTCGGCGCAGTTGTAGCAGACAAGACTCGTGTAGCCGTGGTAGCATCCACGAGCTGAAGGACCCACAAGCCTCTCCTACATCGGAGCAGCGTACTATGCGGGCTGGCGTTGTGCCCGTTGTCTCCGCCGGGGCACCGCTCATCTCGCTCCCGATGCGTTTGCGCTTCCCTGACTGAGGACAGCTCTACAGCCCGGCTCTGTCTCCCGGCTCTGCCTTCGTGGGGGGGGGGGGGGGGGGGGGGCAGGGGTGAGGGACGGACGGTTTGGGCCCGGGCACACTGCCAAACAGCCTCAGGAAGTGTCGCTGCTCATTACAAGGCAGCGATAATGTTTTGCGTCTGGCAAGCGGCACCATTACCGGGGCTCTTTTTACAGTGGATCAGAGGTGCACACGCTTCGGAGCGAACATGTGGTGTGACGTGCGTGACGCGGCGACCTGTCAAGCAGCCGACGCCGCCACTGACGTCAGACGTCAGCCTCTTGTAGCTGCATTTGGGGACTAGCGCACATAGTTTCTCGTCATCATGAGCGCTTGCAGACTGCCCGAGAATTGTTTGCACTGGTGGATGCTGTTAGGAGCTCATGCACAAGCTAAGCCGTTTAAAAACAACAACAAATACTGTGGGTTATAGGCGGGCTGGCGGCAGTGGCTCCTTTATCCTCGAGTTGATGGCGGGCTCGTCACGTGCATGGGTGTGTTCGCGATGGCCTATTTCACAATTTGTCGGTCAGCCGGCGCGGTATTGGTGCCGACGCGTGGCGGACGGTTCGAGGCCGAGGGCTTCAGCCGGGCGGCGGCCGGCCGTGGCAGATGCTGCAGCCCGCTCGCGCAAACACCGCTTAGCTACTGCCGTCCCCCGGGGGCTCGAACGTGACGCTTTAGCTAGGACGGGCCAATTAATTTGACGTTGCCAAAGGTACTAAGTGGCGCCGCATCTAAGATAAATTGAGGTCACCATCTTGTGCATCCCATTTGGGCCAACTTGAGAACTCCTTTAATGATCTTCAATCGAACCATTTCGTAGGCCTTTGGGTCGTTGCCAATATGTATTTCTTCCACTCCGGGGCGGGTTTTTTTACTCGTGTGACCTCCCATCCTTTCTGGAATCCTGTGTCACCTGTGCATACAACTCTCTCTGTTTATCTGTCTGTCTGTCTGTCTGTCGTTTTCTCTCTCTCTCTCCCTCCCTCTCTCCCACTTTCTCTCTCCCTCTCTCTCTCTCTCTCTCTCTCTCTCTCTCTCTCTCTCTCTCTCTCTCTCTCTCTCTCTCTCTCTCTCTCTCTCTCTTCCTCTCTTCCCGTTCTCTGTTGTTCTGTATGGCTCTCCCGCTGCGGCTCCGCCGATCCTAGTGCTTCACGTTTAGCCTGTTCTTCTTCCTGAGTTGTACTGTCTGCTGCTGTGGTCGTCGCAGCCAGTGGTCTACTGCAAAGTTTCATCGGTCAAGCCGGGTCTCTCGGCAGGACTTCTAGGTTTAGATGCGTAACCGCCAGTTAGTTAGTTCACCATGTGACCCGATCTTGTGACCTGATAAGTTTTCTCCCCCATCAGTTCCATATTCCAGTGTCGTGACGCCGTCGATGCTGGACCCCTCCTTGCACCATGGCCCGGCTAAACGGAGCACCCTACCTTTTTTGTAATTACCACCTGTTACTTCAGAGGTGTGCGATTTGATCAGTAATACGAGTTTTCTTTAAAGCCCGCTTGAAATCTCAGAACTTTGAATTGAAGAAGCCACTGCTGTAGGAGAAATCTCGTGGGACTTCTTGCTCGCCACCATTGCAGAAATGCTTATGTAACAAATGCTATGGAAGTTTGAAACGCTGTTTAGACAAAAACGCGCACAAAAAGGGGTCATTACCCCGCGAACTCAACGAAACGTTGTACGACGGCTATGATTTTTCCCCTGTAGAGTTAACCACGGTGGCTCTTTTCGAAGGGCACTTTTGCTTTGGGAAACGGAGTATCACATGGTTTATGGTGATGCACCGGTTCAAAATTCAACCGATACGCTTCTTGGTAATTGGCGCTTGCTGCCCGCTGTGCCAATCACAAACGTTTATTTGTATTGGTTTCATGGATACCAATGAAGGTAACACATTTAAACCTGCAGGCCCGCAATTGACAGGTAACACAGCTCAAAAGTGGTATCTCTTATCCGTAACAGCTGACAACGGCGCTCCGCAGATTCTGCCGTCGTTATGACGACGACAGTTGCCATGGCGATGGCGTTGGGGACAATTGCAGTTGTCTCGGCTTCCGGATACCCTCTGGGGCTTTTAAGAAAGAATCCAGTGTAGTGCTGTTACAAAGCGTGCACAACGTAATGTGCACTCAAAAGCAATTTCAATTTAAATCCTTACTACATTTTGACGGTGCTGAAGTGGCACCAACCATTGCCTTTATTATGCGTCATTGGACCTGAGGTTTTATCAGAGTATGTTTTTGAAACACATGGCAAAAGTGGGACACTGCCTTTAAGGGAGTGAGCACCACGACCCTAGCAATTGTGTGACAGTTTGTGAGCATTGCAACGCTGAGTCAATGCCTTGCACGTGGCAAACATTATAACCTGGTCAGCGCTGCGAGAGGGTCGTGACGCTGGTCAGGTGTTAGCGCTTGTAAATCAGTGCCGTGTCCGTGAGTGAGTTCCGTGACCGTGGGTCGGCGCCGTTACCCAGCCACTGGGCTGCACCGCTGGCATTCCGCCGTGAACCCGGCCGTGTCGGTGTCGGCGGCCCGCTATCGCCGCTCTCGACGCAGACGATTTGTCACCGGACCGATGACCGGCTGACATTCTCGCGCCGACGGTCGCTCTGTCTTCGCTGGCCGGGTACCGACAGGCGCCCCTCTGTTCCTCTGTCTGTCCGACTCGGTCAGGCTTTCTCCCTCCCTTTCTGTCTCTGGCTCTGGCTTTCTCTCCTCCCTGTCTCCCTCTCTCTCTCCCTTTCTTTCTCTTTCTCCCCTCTTTTCGCTTTCTTTCTCTGTGCTATTTTCATTATATCTTTCCTTCGTCCCACAGTTCTACCGTTTTGTCTCTCTTCTGTAGCCCGTTTACTTAATTAAAGTTAGCTCTGCGAAGCCACACCCTGTCATGTTTTCAGCGCACGTAACTGTGGCGTCCGCCTAAAGGAAGCGTTCCACCTTCGTGTTGGGTTTTAAACTGAAATAACCATCTTAAGCACCCTTCGGGTCAGTGCACAGCCCTGTCCTTAACACCTAAACCCCTCTTGTTTCTGAGCTACACGCTGTCGAAAAAGGGGAGACTTTTCCGGCGAGAGCATTTCAATATCACGTTGGCATTGTTGGCGTCTTAATAACGCCATTCGAATCCTGCCATTACACAAGCCATGCGTCTATCAAGGCCGAAAAGGAATGTAGTCGTCAAGTCGTTCGTATCTGGCGTTCGTGAACGCGAATTTCAGGTAACGGTCGTCACTTTGCTCTCAAACAATGTTTTGCAATTCACGATGACGTAATTAAACAATGACGTACCGGGGAGATTGTCTCTTCAACCGAGAAACTGTGTTTTCTAGGGCCGTCTTTTATCCTAAAAAGTTAATAAGTTCACATGATAGTTATAAGTGAGCTTGTTTCATCATAACTCATGCTGGTTCAATATCTTCAAATATGAAACATTCCCCTTCAACTGCCCCTCTCGGTTGGTGCGGCGTCCCGCACCAGAAGCGGCGGGATGGCGACGCTCGACAACGGGCTTGACCTTCTCCAACTTTCGCTCGATTGATGACTTGTTGGCACGGCGAAGCAGAGCGTGCGCCACCGGCGAGCCAGGCCGGCGTCCTCGCCGACGGCTGCTCCCCGGGGTCACGACCGGAGACCGGTAGCTGGTACGCCGGGTAACGTGTGGGGACTGAGTTAGGGGGAACTGAGCCCTCCAAACTTAACATGGGCTTCTTCCGTGTCTGCCTCTTAGTGAGGCGAAGGTGGTTGACCAGTGCAGAGGACATATTGGCAGATAACTTTACGCAAATCCCGAGGTTTAGTGTATAAAGACTTTTTAACCCTGATTATCAGCAGCGTTGCTGTAACTCAGATCAGAAAATCAGAATTCAGAAAGCGTACTTAGAAACTAAAGGCTATTTGATCGCGCAAATTTAGACTCGATCAATGTGTTCTCTAATCGGGAAATGAGTCCGTCCCGGTGGTTCAGTTGGTTGGAGCGCCTGCCTTCCGATGCACCCACCCGCGGCAGGGTGCGTTCGAGTCGCTTTAGGGCGCTCGCTATTTGCCCTTGACAGGTATGGCCTGCGGCCGGTGGCAGTGGTCGCGCTGAAGGTCAGTTGACGTCAGAGGGCAGGACGGACCGTGCCGAGCATTGCGGCACGTTGAGCTTTCGCCACCAAATTCTGCCGTTGACATGGAATTGCGCGATCGGGTGGTAGGGGTCAGGGCTCACACAACAAGCACTGCTTAGCGTGAGCTCTGATCCCGGAAATCCATCCATTCAAAGGGTTCGGATCAAATCTTTAAAAAAAATGAGGGATATGATCCGCATCCAAATTAAAAATCTTCAAACATTTATGAAGACATTAAAATCGGTGTGATAATGTGTTACATCGAGAAATCATAAACAGTTCTGTTTCACGTTACAAAAGAAGCTTAGCGCGACTCCTGAAACAACGCAAAATGCCGCAAGTTGTGCCATAATAAAGCTTTTTCGCGAATCGGTTAGTGTGTCAACAGGGGATGTGAACACAGGTTGTAAAATTGTAAAAATGAATTTTAAGGTCGCGTTCAATAGTTTATGTAAATCACGTAAACTGCGTTAAAACTCCGCCCCAGCGACATCTTATATTTATAAAAATACAGCGTCGAAGACATCAACAGCTTCAGAAGTAAAACAGACAACAAATGAACATGGATTCCAAGAAACGTCTTACCATGATACGCATATACTCCTCCATAGGCACACCTAGCCGCCTGGGCATCGTAGATGCAATATTTTGTAGTCATCAACCTTGAAACTTAGCATTGCCATCATAACTCCCGGCGATTTTAACCTTTTCAATGCGCAAAATATTTGCACTTGCGATAAACTACAAGCGATGTCGCAGACCATTCATGCCTTCCCGTCGACTAGCCGCAGAAGTTGGTGCACCTAGGTGCCAACCCAGCCCCGCCGGTCAGACTGACGGGCCTATCTTTGCATCCACTGAAAGTAATGTCTTGAAGTCGCCAGCAGCGAGTGGTGCAGTTCCTTAGAAGTTATGCTGTAGCACTTAACACGCACTTGAGCACGGGCTGTTTGCCGAGTGCCGCGTTTTCTCAGGGATGCAAAACAACTACTTTTTCCTCTTGCCATTTGATTAACGTGGTAAGTTGTGCATTTTCGAATGATAAGAAGCTGGCCACAGCGGGTCGGAAACACACCCAGATTTCGGTGAGCAGGCGCCGTAGGGGATGGAAGCGTTAGCATACCGGTTTGGCGTTCATTATTGGCTGAGTGCTGTAGTTAAAACTTCTGAAATGATGCATCACCTGCTTTTCCTGATAGCAACGCAATCCTGTTGCTTTTAATACTACTTTTTCTCTACAATACTGCCTGACTATCGAATAAGACGATATAAGACAACAGTAGGGACGCTCCCGGGTGTCTTCCAGAACTTCAGAGCTTGTTTTTATTCTTCAAATCGGCGCCTAGTCTGCAGCCCGACACCTCAGGATTGGAGCTGTCGCCGGACGGCAGTCCGATGTTTGCCTATTTGTCTCGGTAAGCCGCCGAACGGCAGCGCTGTGGATATTCCAAAAACAACAGACTGCGGCAGACGCTGGTGCCAGAGCACCCGCCATCTAGCCGATAGCCTCAGAGCGTTGCCCGTCTGTCGGCGATGCTGACAGGCGGCCGTCTGCTCCGACGTCGCCTCCATTCACGTGCTGTCCGGTGCAACGCAGACAGGTATGGCCGTGACTCCCTCGGAACGTATCGGTGCGGCGGGATCGCGCAGACGTGCGTCACCTGCATAGCTCTGTGACGTACAAGCGCCGCGCGTGCGCGATACGCCACCGTGGGCGTCGGGGGGGGGGGGGGGGGGGGGGCGGGGGCGAGGGGCAGCTTCAAATGGCGACCGAGGATGCTGCCGCTCCGCCGCGTTATCGAGTCAGCGACGTGCCAGGCGCCGCCCGGGGGCCGCGTCGGGCCCGGCGCCGCTAATCTTGCCGGAAAATTGTTGCCGATGTCGTTTTAATCCAGTCGTATCTGAGGCGGGACGACATAATGACGGGCCGCCAAAGCTGTGGCCTCCGCAGCACCGGGCCTGCGGCGGCGGTGATAAATCCGCGCCCCTTCTGACGCCGTAGAGACGGTATCGGCGCGTCGCAGACCAGCGTCACGTCCGCCCGCAGGCGGAGCATAGCGCCATCCATCGCGGCTGCCAGCCAGCACTTAATTGAGCTATGGAAGCGACATTAGCCTTCGTCATACGGTGCCGGAGTCTCAGAGAGAAGAGCCTCAGTCTGAGGCAGCCGATCCAAAGTACAGATCAACTGAGTTTCAGAGTGACTGCAGGTTTCAGGCTGTCTTGTCTTTAAGCCGACTGAGTTTCAGCGTAGCCGAGTTGTAAGGTGGTTTTAACTCACAGTGGCTGTGATTCAGGGCGCCTGAGCTTCAGAGTGACTGAGCTTCAGAGCGGCTGATCTTCAGAGTGACTGGGCTTCGGAGCGGCCGATCTTCAGAGTGACTGAGCTTCAGAGTAGCAGAGCTTCAAAGTGGCTGAGCTTCAGAGAGACTGGGCTTCAGACTGTCGAGGCTTCAGAGTAATTGGGCTTCAGAATTACTGAGCTGTAGAGCAAATGAGCTTCAGACAGACTGAGTTTCGAACCGACTGAGCTTTAGACAGTTTAGAGAACCCTTGGATCTTTACAAGGGTATCTGCAATTCAAACTCAGCCATCAGTAAGCAGACTTTTGTTCGACTCGAGCTGAATCATGACTCGGCTCTTGAGACAATCGTTTTGGGCTGAGGCATGAGCTGAGTCGGCTCCTTAGGAAAAATGTTGCTTTGAGTCGTGAGCTATATCACATTCATCGCAAATTTTATGAGATTTATCGCGAGCCAATCGATTGATTGACAACAGTGTGTCAGTGAGTGCTTGACAACAGTGTGTCAGTGTGTCAGCCTCTTAGTGTGTCAGTGAGTGATATGGCTCAAATGAAAATGGTAACATGATGAAACTAAGCATTGCCCAGCCAGATTAACACATCATTTCAGAATGTTAAAAAACAGCATGCCGCATTAATCGTTAAGCCTTTTGCCAAATCAGGACAAAGTTTGTTGTAGTTTCTCTTTGCAATTTCTGAGGCTGCAAACACAATATTGTTGATTCTTAAATAATGTTTGGCAGATCTCAGCCAGGAACCAGGGGATATTACATCGCACAGACAGCCTACATTCCTATACCTTATACCAAATTCAGTAAAAGACTGTCTATTATCTGAAAATCCAGGGGCCGGTCGTATTTTTCAATGTAGATTGTCACAACAATGAACTAATCCATAATTTACCTTTCATTGACTACTATTTGAACTGCTGTGAGCATGCCATTGCTGAGGCCACATGGAATACATAACAAAAGAGGCAGGGCTGTTGGGTCTGATATGGCGGAAATGACGGTGGGCCCCCACAATGGCCTTTCTCTAGTATAGTTATTCAGTTCAGTTCAGTTCAGTTTCTTGCTGAACGGAAGACGACGGTAAAGTAAAGTGGATTTTCGCTGGGCTTGTTTGTGACAAATACAATTATAATTCGTAATTCTTATTAATTAAGTAAGCCGGGCTAATCACATGTTGCAGCTTACGCTAGCTAATCACTGCTGCAAGAACTGCAAGCCAATGTTGAGTTACTAACATGTCATCGCTGACGGCATGGCTAACACTGGTGAGTAGAAATGTGGTTGCCTGCATGTGAATCCACTCGGCTGGCACATGCCAGGTGCAGACTACCGAGTCTTAGTGCAGACTGGTCCACATTGTGTGCTATATAACTAATGGGTCTAGCTCGTAGGTACGAGGTTCAGTTTGCTGGCCTTGAGCTGAGACTTCAGAGAGCTGTTTGGCAACAGGATGCAGGAAAGGTATTGTTTGTTGCACTGGATTTGCTAGGTTCAAACTATAAACTTACTACTAGGTAAATTAAACATTTTCGCCACATCACGATATATATATATATATATATATATATATATATATATATGTATATATATATATGCATATACATATGATATGTATGTGTATATGAATCAGTCATATAGCTCACGGGTCATGAGACAACCAGCCAGACCTGAAGCAGATCTTTGAATTTACAAGCCGCACGAGCCATGAGTCAAATCATTTAATGCAACCCATGAGTCTGAACTGAGCTGAATCCAAAGCATACTTGGAACAGCTATGGGTCATGAGCTGAATCGGATCACAAAATCTGCGAGTCGATTCTAAGCCGGCTAAAAAATTGAATCGAACAGAAGGCTGTAAGTCAGAACCCATGTGCTCACCCTTCCGAAACGATACGAAAAAAACGACCAACGCGAGCTATGGTCAAACTCCCACCCTCCATGCCCACTGCAATTTGGCGACGGGATTGAGGCGAGTCGAGGCTGCGGGGGCCAGATGCGTGCGAGGATTGGCCATTTCAAAAACATTATGTACGCATGGCTGTCATGCCGGTAAATGTACGGGTTTGGCGCCGTTTGAGCGCAGATTTGGTCCACCGCCGCCTCCGCAGCGGGTCCATGTTCGTGGTGGGCCATTCGTCCTGTTCATAAGCGTTACGTTATCTGAAGCAGTCTGTTGGGTCCAAGTCACACCCGACCCAATCCACTCTTCTTCACTGCTCGTTGGAATTTGAGACATCAGTCGTTTGTAAAATGTTAGGTGCATTATCCCAATCGTTATGGAATGTGCGGCACTGAAAATTTCGGTAGAAGTTCGCATGACAGGCTTTAATTTCCTTAAGACAGATGTAACATTGACAGACAGGACTCTGGTTTTTATGACCTGGTGTGACCTGTCAAGGTATTGCTTGGTAGACCTCTGCTGTTGTGTGCAAAATTTAGCATTCTGAGACAAAACGCAAAATCGACGTTAGATGGCTCTTGGAAGGTCCAATCAGATGGCCACTAGTGGACATCAGCTTGTGCGACCTATCATATGTAACGTCAGATCAAAGGGGCGAGAGTTATTGCTGCATTGGCCCGATCGGCTTTATCAAGAACTAGCAAACCAAGATGATGCCGTGCCACAAGGTGTCATTGGGAAAACAGTGTTAGAATGGTCATCCAGAGCTGTTGTAAGATCTGTCCAATGAGTGCTAAATCGCGTTGCCTTCAAATGCTCGAATCTAGGCCAGCCCTGAGGCGAAGTGCCTACCGCGCGGCATAATGCGGCAGCGAGCTGGCAAGCGGACGGAATCTGCAGAAGTTTGGAGCTGCTGGGAGCTGCTCCAATTTGTGTATGTATAGAACAAGCACGCAGCTAAACAAACAGGCCATATCTCACAGCTCACTCATCATTGGCAGACAGCTGGTTCACACCGGGCTGGTCACCCGGTCACAGGCAGCCTTTTGGAAAACGCCTGTATAGGGCATCCTAAACGAGGGGCTCCTGCATCATTGGTAGGGGATGAGACTCGAAGGTAGTTCGATTCTTTCCTTCCAACGCACCACCGCTCGCCTTACTTTAAGGTTTCGATAGTGCTGTGATGGACGCGTCTCCCGGTCCCTAATTTACATGCGCCCTTGAAGGACCCATCTGCTCACTGATGATGACGTCGGTCAGATTTTATCGGAAGGCGATGTATGATGTGGACACTGGTATGTCTGATATCCCCGACATGTTCCGCCTAGTCCAGCTGGTAGCGCCGTAAAATGGAGTAATATGATCACTAGCCGTGGTCAATCGATCGGCCCGCGGCCCAATATTTCGCGCAATTAATGGAACGAATTGTAATGTTGGTATGAACCGGAACACTACGGAACGTTCCGTTACGAGTCATGAATCGTTCGCTTACATTACAATGAATGAAAAACAAACATTGCGACAAAAAATAACACCCATAAATGCCATTCATTTCTCGCCCAACAACCGCAATCGACAACAGCAACAACACGATGAGGAAAAACACTTCCACGAAATCAATATGCGTGCTTAAGTGAAGACACGACGCTGTCGCTTGGTAAGCGACATCTTCAGCACCTCCGTTCCAGGGACAGAAAACGAATGATGAACGAGAGAGAGTAGAGAGAGAGAGAGAGAGAGAGAGAGAGAGAGAGAGAGAGAGGGAGAGAGAGAGAGAAGAGAGAGAGAGAGAGAGAGAGAGAACGAGAGAGAGAGAGAGAAGAAGAGAGAGAGAGAGAGAGAGAGAGGAGAGAGAGAGAGACGAGAGAGAGAGAGAGAGAGAGAGAGAGAGAGAGAGAGAGAGAGAGAGAGAGAGAGAGAGAGAGAGAGAGGAGAGAGAGAGAGAGAGAGGAGAGAGAGAGAGAGAGAGAGAGAGAGAGAGAGCGATAGAGAGAAGAGAGATTAGAGAGAGAGAAGAGAGAGAGAGGAGAGAGAGAGAG
>NW_023596545.1:21915879-21990830 GCF_011947565.3 Pollicipes pollicipes | reverse complement strand
GAGCGAGAGACCGGGACGATCGTCTTCACGGGCTGTCTTCTTGCAACACACAGGTCCGTCTAGCCGTGCGGTGCACCCCGCCGTCGCGGACCGGGACGCGGGCTGATCGCATGCGGTCGTCCGGACCGGGTCACACCTCCGACACGCGGCCAAGAGGCCATCTCCAGCGCGGCACGTCCTCTTCCACTGGGAGGACTAAGTCAACACGTGCCAAACTCCTTGTCTTACGTGTACATTACGCAGGATTCCTTGTGTCCACTTCCGGCGGCAGGCCAGCCCGGGCACGTACTCCCTCAATCGGCGTTTCCTGTCCACCTCCGGCGGCAGGCCAGCACGGGCACGTACTCCCTCAATCGGCGCTTCCAGAACTAGTCAGCTAACGCCTGCGTCTGACACCAGAGCCGCCAGCTGGAGGTGTCACTGTCGCTGAAGATTTCAGACGGCATGCAGACAGGCCGTCGGGTGGCCGATGCGTAGGGGATTGTGTGCTAGGACCTCCAGACTATCGGAATGCATAGACACGTAGGTCAATAGGTGGCTGTTCACGACGATCTCACCCCCGCGATGACAGTTTGGAGAGCATCGTCGGACACCATCAGTGTCACAAGAATGGTGCGCAGCGCTCTTTTCCACCCGTCGACCATCCTTTCCCCAACGCCGTCCATGTCCGCTGATGCCTGCAGGCTTAAGCGCCAGGTGATGTCCTCTTGCAACATCTGGTCTTTCTGGACAGCAGGTGAGCAGCCGTCAGCTGGGCTCTCGCGCCCGCGTGAGCAGCCGTCAGCTGGGCTTTCGCGCCCGCGTGAGCAGCCGTCAGCTGGGCTTTCGCGCCCGCGTGAGCAACCATCAGCTGGGTTCCCCGCCGCGGACAAGCCGCCACTGGGCAGGCTCGGAGGCGCTCCTGATCTGTGCGACTCAATTCGCACACAAGCAAATGAAAACATCGGCTGGAAAACGTAGGCTGGTGTTGGCAATGTAGCCAAGGACAACGTGGCTGTCACTCCAGAAGATTATATCGTGGATCCCCATAGTAAGCCCCCTGCTCACGAGAGCGTCGCACGGTCAGAACGTCTGACTTAGTCTCCAGTCGCACGATGGAGAGCTTCTTCAGCAGCGTGACCCGGCATCTTTTTATGAACAGGCAGTATGGACAGATGCCAGCTCACACCGCCGGTGTACTCATTCGTCGCGGTAAACTTGCCGGAGGAAGGCCACTGCGTAATTTTGCCGGAGGAAGGCCACTGCGTAAACTTGCCGGAGGAAGGCCACTGCGTAAACTTGCCGGAGGACGGTCTCTGCGTTAACTTGCCGGAGGAAGGCCACTGCGCCGCAAGCTCTCTCCAAGACATCGCAGAACATGTGTGGCTGTCTGAGCTTCGGTGACTCCTTTTCGATCCCGTGCCACCTTGGTACTTTGATGGTTCGTAGCCGTGGCAGGTCGGCAAACAACGCCGTCTACCCAGGGCTTTCTCCTTGGTCGAGGAAGGCGCCCCAGTTGCGTTGGACAGACCGGAGATCTTGCAGGATCAGGTTTGCGAGGATAATGAAAAGATAGGTGGACCGACCGGATAGTAGATTGAAACCGCCACGCGCAGGATCGGACGTTTTGTTGTTGGATGTTCTGCAGCTCCTTGAGGTGCTCTGGCAAACAGCTTGTCCAATTAGGCATCACATGAGACCCAGAACTTCCGCCGTCGGCAACAGCCTCCGGAGGTCGGCGCACGCTCTTCAGCGGGACTAGCGGCTAGCATCTCTTTTCATTTGCTTAGCCACTTGCGGGGTGAAATCCGCCTCTCAAGACGAGCGTCGACACCTCAACAGCGGTTTGCACTGCAGTTATAATGTCTCTCGAACGTCGCCAGATCAGGACGATTGCCAGGGCGCTCCGGTGTCCTCCGTGCCGTCGGCCTCCTCTGCCGCGTGCGACTCCGGTGCTGGCGTATGGATCGGACGGTGCTGTCATCCGCTGCAGCCGTCCTTCTCGCGAGATGACTTGTTGCGGCGCTGATGGGCCCAGTGGCCCTCACCAAGGCGCCTGAAGCAACGCTTGCTGTCTGGTATTAGAATGAGTCTGTCGCCGGGCGACATGTCCTGGAACTGCTGACACTCCTGCAGTCGGTGCGTCTCTCCTGCACATGTCACGCTCGGCGGAGCAGACGTCACCGCGTCTCGAGTGACCAGCGTCGTCCGCTGAGACTCGCCGCAACTCGCCACTAGAGCCCGTTCATTTGATCGTGCTGGCCTACTTGCCGCCCGTCCTTGGCTGCACCAGCGATCCGACCTTCCCCCACGATGTTGCTCTGCGGAGCGCGGCAGCCGGCGAGGACAACTCTCCTTAGTCACTCGTCCAAGTCCGACAGAGTCGACTCGCGCCGGGGGGCTCCAACTGTGCCTGTGCCCACTGCCAGGCTTAACTCACCAGCAGCTTGGTCACGACGTGACACACACGCGCCTCCCCGGTGAGGTGAGGTTATAGGTGTGCCAGGCGCTCTGCGTACGTCAGCGCACAGTTATCGAGCACGAGAGCCTTGGAAAGCCCCCTCCACGTGGGCCACTCCAGGGTCGAGCCATGGCACTCCTCTGCCGTTACCCTGGGGGTGCTGAATGCTCTCGGTAGTCTGCGCGTTCACTGGGAAGCGCTGCTATCCAACTGCTGGTCCGCTCACGGGAGTCAGCTTGCCCTGAGGCTCGTCGCAGCCTCGTAGCGGACTCGCGACGCAGCGAGTCATCGCCATTAATCTTCCGCTGCTCCACTGTGGTTAAGGAATCTTGACCAGTCCCCAGGCCTTCCTCCAGCAATCACCTCTCTCCCTGACCAGCCGCTGTGACCCCAGCTCCTCCTACTCAATAAGCTGCAGTTTTAGGGCATCTTCTGCCGCCGCGTCGGCGGCCTTACGAGCTTCCACACGAGCCTCATCTAGCGCCAGCTGTGCACCAGCCTCGCTGCTGTGGCTGCCGCCGCCGCCGCCGTTTTCCGAGTTTCAAATACATGCTCCACATCCTCCGCAGCTCGCTTAGACTGCGCAGGTTCCGGTTAGGAAACCGAATTGAAAAACTTCCTCCGTATTGAGCTTTTCGGGAATAACGCGGACGATTCAACTTGGCTTGTGATCTTGAGCCTGCTTGGGCTCTTCCAACTTGGCTTGTGATCTTGAGCCTGCTTCGGCTCTTCCAAGACATTATTTTTCCTTATATTACAACACTACGTTACCGGCCAATATTCGTTCCGGAGGACAAACTGCTAGTTTGCTAGCATCAGAATGAATGCAAAAAGAATATATCGCAGTTAAAACCACAATATGAATGTCGTTATTTCTCGCTCGACGACCACAATCGACAACAGCGGCGATTTCGTGGAGTAAAACAATTTCACGAGATCGAAACTTCGCGCGCAAGTTAAAGTGTGGATTATCGCTTGCGAAGCGACAGTTCACCATTCGATGCATCTGCAAACTCGATCTATGCCTAACCGACCGTCTATATTTCCTCGTTCTTGCATCTATTGAGCTGTGAGCACCCCTGAACAGCGCTCCGTCCGTTTTATCACGTGGTCTGCATGTATACTGCACCTCGGTCGCGCCAGGTGCCCGATGTTCGGTACCCGATGTCCGGTGCCCGGGGTCGGCAGGTGTCCGGTCAGCCCGAGGCGGGTCCGGTGCGGTCCCCAGCCTTTCTATCGGCAGTGCCGGTCACCGCGCTCGTGAGCCCTCTGCGCCCGCTCGATGGCGCCCCGATGCCGCCGCGAGGACACCCGTGACGTCACGCTACACCGCAGTTACCAGATCGACTCTTCAAATGGCGGTGCATCTGAGGTCGCCATCTCGTCAGGCAGCGGTACATCTGCGGCTGCCATCGGCGTCGGCCCTGGCAGAGCATCTGGAGCCACTATCGGCGGCCGTTTGCGGCACGTGTCGCTGCAGCCGCCGATAGCAGCCGCGGGTCAGCCTGACCCCGGTCTAGGTGGTTCCGGTCCGATGCCGAACCCCCTGACCTATCGGAGGGAGCGGGGTCAGACCCGCCCGTGACTGGAGGGGACACTGCACCCACTGCAGAGGCGCACTGCACCCGACACAGGTCACCAGCGTCCGACTGCACCTGCACCGCCGATTGGGAGACGTTGGGCCAGGCTGCGGAACACTACCTCTGCGGGTCCATGACCCGGCCTCCCGCCGGGGGGCATGCGGTGGCCACCAATCAATGGCGCCGCCTGTATTGTTAGGCCGTGGCTGACGGCGGCGCGTACCCGCCATTCATCACTGCCGCCGGCCGCTCCCCCCTCCCCCCCCGAGCGCGGCCAAATTGGCGACGGTCGGCCCGCCGCAGAAGGAGACAGACTCAGGGATGTAGGGAGTCAGACAGGGACGGGACATCGGACAAGGCTAGGGCGGCAGCCAAGGGAAGGGAGAGCGCCAGGGCGCTGGGCGGGATGGCGTGCGGGTAGGCCGGCACCACGTCTGACTTCTGACCAGCGGGACGCGAGTCGGACAGGTCCCGGCTTGTACCCTCCCACTTGTGTTCTGCCGGGACTCGCTTTTCGGCCATCCTAAAAGCCACCTGACCGCCCCCCCCCCCCCTCCTGTTCCGGGGATGAGCGCGTGCCGGCGGCGGCACGCCTGCATGTGACCAGCGGGCTCCGCCAGTCGGCTGGGGGCACGCCAGGCTGTGCTCCTCCCCCCCTCCCTCCGCCCGCCTGGGATCGATGACCGCTGAGGCCTACCGACCCATCACGGACGCCTCGCTCGGCGAAAAAGCACTGACACACTAAGCGTTTTATATTGCATTGGCCTCGAGACGGCATAATGAAGCATGGACATAAGAACATGAACCTCGACAGTGATGAAATCCGTAGAACAAACCATCATATGAAGTTAGATGACCGATAATAACTGAATGGGTTCTGTCACACCCCAGCCGTCACATCAAACGTCACAAATCTTTTATAACTATTTTGTAATCATTTCCAGCTTTTCGACCACCTTTTCTGGCATTGGTAAGGATTTCAAGGTTGGCACCTTCAAATTTATTCGAGCTGCCCCACGAACCATTATTAATCATATCGTTATATCTTTGTTTCAAGTTACTAACTTATTCAGTTACACGAGTTATTGTAAGTTACTAAGTTACTAAGTTATATAAACTATCATAGTTTAGTAATCCACATAAGTTATTCTAAGCTGCTAAGTTACTAAGATATGTAAGTTATTATAAGTTACTAATGTACTTCTAGAGAAAGTTACGTTTTCCCCTTTTTATATGTAATGTCCTTTTTATTATAGGTTACTAAGTAAAGACATAAGTTACTGTCAGGGCAAGCAGGCATCCATAATGACATGCTAATGGTATAATGGCATAATGGCACATCCCCATAATGGCATGTTCAAGTCGTGTCATTCAAGGTCATTCTGATAAATATGTGCGATGCATGCAAAGGGATAGAGCCTGGACGTCCTTGTTAGTTTAATGTCCTTGTTGAATGAACCACCTAAGTGTAATACCTGCTTTCGTCTCCAGAATGTCTTGTCTGTGACCTAGGGCGTTATAACGTGCGTAGAATACTCGCCAACACCAGGATATTCGAAGGTCAGCCATCATTGTACTTTATTACGTGCTTTTTGGCCGCAATTGGTGGGTCTAAGAGCAATATATTTGATGTAGGTAGTAAATGAAAGTTATTTATGCACGCTTTTATTGCGCAAGTGCTGGCCCCCATAAGCGAGAAATGTCCGTTTTCGTGAAACTATGCAGCCCGTGTAGCAAGCATCCCCAATACCCTAATTAAACCCATGCGACATCCGCCATCCGTACACTCTGCCACGCATCTAACAACACATTTCGTTGCCACCTTCGACCTTTGCCATCAGCACGGGATATCGGAGGGCGCCTGCAGCACCATCCGGTCAGGCTCAGCTCGGGAGAAGGTTGCAAGTGACTGGAAGGTCTGTCAGTGTATCTGTTCGCCCGAAGCTCCGGTTGTATCGGAGACGCCGCCGCTATAGAGGCCAACGGTTTGGGGACAGCAGTCGCGCTGCGATGACGGCAGCTTGTCAGGTGGCGGCAGCATCGGTGAAATATGAGCTAATTGGCAGATTTTCCCAAAGCTAATCTTGGTGACCACACATTAATCACCCAACTGTCGGACTGACGCAATTAATCTAGTACGGACAGAAGGCGCTCCAAGGTGGCCAGCCCGACGGCCTCGTTCATCGGGCCGCGACCCCGCGCGACGGCTCGCAAAATGCCTGGCCAGGCATCTGACGTGACGCATGGCAGGCGGACCAGCGCCCTGATCACTGGCCGACAGACCAGCAACCTGATCACTGGCCGACAGACCAGCAACCAGATCACTGACAGGCGGACGAGCGACCTGATCACTGGCCGACAGACCAGCAACCAGATCAATGACAGGCGAACCAGCGACCTGATCACTGGCGGACAGACCAGCCACCCGATCACTGGCCGACAGACCAGCGACCTGATCACTGGCAGGCGGACCAGCGAGCTGATCACCGGCCGATAGAGCAGCGACCTGATCATTGTCAGACAAACCAGCGATCTGATCACTGACAGACCAGCGGCCTGACCCTTGTCACACAGGCCAGCGACCTGATCATTGTCAGACAGAGCAGCTACCTGGTCACTGGCCGACAGATCAGCGCCTTGATCACTGCCTGACAGAGCAGCGACCTTATCACTGGCCGACAGAGCAGCGACCTTATCACTGGCCGACAGATCAGCGCCCTGATCACTGGCCGACAGACCAGCGCCCTGATCACTGGCCGACAGACGGGCGATCTTATCACTGTCGGACAGAGCAGCGACCAGATCACTGGCCGACAGAGCAGCGCCCTGATCACTGGCAGCAGACAGACCAGCTCCCTGATCATTGTCAGACAGAGCAGCGACCTGATCACTGGCCGACAGATCAGCGCCTTGATCACTGGCCGACAGAGCAGCGACCTGATGACTGCCCCACAGGGCAGCGACCGATCATTGTCAGACAGACCAGCGACTTGATCATTGTCAGGCAGACCAGCGAGCTGGTCACTGGCAGGGCAGCAGCCTGATCGCTGTCCGATGGACCACCGAGCCTCGATGTCAGCGTTAAGGCCGCCCTCCGTGATGGCGTGATCACACCCGCTCCGGATGTCATGCCATCTCGCTCCGTTTTCCGTGATATAATAGTCGGGGGGGGCTGTCAAATTATGAGCCTATGTCCATGTCGGAATGTCGGAGCCCCTGGTGAACATTGGGAACAGGAGATCAGGCGGGTACCACCAATGTTGTATTTTTTAACGGTTGCATCCTGGCTGCTTACTGATGCTAATAGAAAATCACTATAGCTGGTGCTCGAGATGGCATGAAGTAGTTTGTTGACATATTCAACTGGCCTTGAGAACTGATTATAAGCATGCAGTTGGCCTTCAGTACGATCTGATCCCCGCTTCTGTTCTTAGAGGCGACTGCTATAACCATCGTCCTTTGTCGCGAACATATTTATGAGCGAGAATTGCGCTAGCAACTCACCGGCAAGTGCAAGTCAATAAACTACTTGATAAACAAGACTCAGAGGCAACCTCCACCGTTGAGATTTCTAAACCGATTACATAAAACATCGGAGTTGCGTCACTGGCCGTTGCAGTTTGTTATAATTGGGGCCTTTTGGCTCACCGAAAAGTGTCATTCGTCCTAGGTTCGCGAAGGCTCACGGCTAATTGGGCTGGCCTAGAAAGCTTCTCTGAACCGGAGGAGCACTGCCCATTTACCCTACGCGAAACCTGACCCTGACTTCGCCGTTCGTGTTTTGGTTTCGTCGGCATGACAACAGCGCTCCCGTCTGCAGTCACGTTTCCTGTCCCACAACGCAAAAGGCGTCTTATTGTTTTATGCAATAGTGAGGTGACATCATCGAGTTTTTTTAAGGACGTATTGCACCTTTTTGTGCGATTCAGTAATTGCCAGATCATGCGCGTCGGATTTGATCGGGAATACCACTTTGTTCGCAGTCTTTCCGGCTAGCTCAGAATTTCGATTGAAAGGAGCCATCCCTGGGGGGGGGGGGGGGGAAATCTCACTTGACGCTCTGCTCACCACCATGAAAGTGATACATCTCACTTGCCTTGTTTTTTTCAACGCGTGTGTTCTATTCTGTTCTGTAATGCTTGTAGTACACTAACCTGTCGAAATATCTATGTAATAAATGATGCGTGAGCTTCAAGCACTATTCTCGGGGAAAAAGATTTGCAAACCTTCGGCTTTTATCCCGAGAGTTTAACTAAACGTTATATTATGGCTTTTATTTCTCCCTTATGACGGATGGTACAGTACTTCTTTTCGAAGCGCACTTTGGCTTTGGTGACGGATGATCATACGATCTATAGTGACGCACTGGTTCAGACTTAACCAGTGAGCATCTTGGTAACTGGCTCTTGCCATCCGCTGTGCCAAACACAAACGTCCACTGGTGCTAACGTCATGCATATCCGTAGAGGTGTCACTTTTAAGCTCGCACGCCCACAACATGCGAGTCAAAACATTTCAGAAGTGGTATTTCTGACCCGTAACAGCTGACAACGGCCATCACCAGATTCTGCCGTCATCATGGCGACGGCGGTTGCCCTTACCGCGGTGGTCGCGATAGCTGTAATGGTCGTGAACTAGTACGCTCTTGGGCTACCAAGATGTAGGAGTGTAGTGCTGTCTCAAAGCGTTAACAGCGTAATTTGGACTTCATGTGGACGTAATTTGGGCGTGTGATCCAAGAAAAATTATATATATATATATATATATATATATCCTTATCATATATTGATGGTGCTACAGTGGCATTACCCCGTGCTATAAGACGTACATGGTCTTGAGGTTTACCAGAGTATGATTTTGAAATATGCCCCAAGGGTGGGACACTTCCTTCAAGCCTGTGTCTTGCTGATCACTGGTCATGTCTGCCCGGCATTCCTCCGCGCAGGGCAGTCTTTGCAAAGCATTATCACAACTGTATAATAAGCTTGACATGCGCCGCTATTGTTCATGCGGCTGCGAAAATAACTTTTCTGAATATTGTCCGTGATTGCCCGAGACATTTGATCCGTGATTACCCGAGACAATTGATGACTTTGTATAATTTTGTTCCAGATCTTCTCATTATTGAAGGTAAACATGCACAAGCAAAGAGCATCGCGTATCGGGAACAGAATAGCTCGTTTATTTTGTTTGCTATTGACGCGGGATGGTCCATGTCAACCCAACACCGTCGACGACGGGGGTGAAAGAGGTCTGCTCTGTGGCATTGTTCTCACCCTCTTCACTAGGTTTAGTAGGTTGCTTTGTTATCGAACTTAAGATAAAATTAGTTGGCTTGGCCTATTAAATCTGATTCCTTGATTCGACAGTGCAGCGGTTTTGGTCTAAGTTATTCGAGCAACGATAGATTGCTTTCGTTTATACCACAATTTAATGCAATGGAAGGATGGTTCGATAAACTCTAGATTTATGGCTCCACATGTGCTAAAGAGGTGAATGCGTCCTCACATCGGTCAAGCTATGCACAAGTTGTTGTGGTTTTGAGTCGCCCACGACTCGTCTTGATTAAGGCATGTACCTGAAACATCATTACATCTAGTGTCCTTTTTCCTCGTGATTGTACAAAAAATAAGGGCAACAGTACCATCTTACAGATGTATAATGTTCCTCACAAACGCACGCAACGACTTACGTATCACCACGATACGCACCGATGTATTTTTACGTGACTAATGTGGCTCTCGGGAGATCAGTCATATTAGGCACACACAATCCCTGGGCTTTTGGTCGTGAAATGGTGACTACAAGCACGGCAGCAATAACATATGATCGTCGCTTACTTCAACACTGTACAGCTATCCCTTACGTCCGGCTCTGTTATCGATACAGCTTTTCCGCAAAAGCCATAAGCGGTTGACAGCGGTCTCGAATTTCGCTTGACACGACGGACAAGGGAGAGACGTGATGATGGTGATTACCGATATGCTTATGTATTTCAAGTGTTGTGACATGAACTCCGATATATCAAAATAAGAACCTTACAATATGTTTGTGTCGACACTGTGCGCCAAGTCTAGTACAGCAGGTGAAAATTATGCTGGCTGCGAGGTCAAATGTTTTCTCAAACAAAAGCGGAGTTTTCAGAGCAAGCATCGCTTGTGCCGCTTCCACGCGCGATAATTTCCAGCAATCTGTCACGGGATGGGGCCACTTCAGTAGATGATAATTACCAACAATCTGGTTGCATGCTGATGACACCACAATGGTTTGCTGATACTCCAACTGTTATATCATACACCGTCATAAGTCAACGTCAACGTCATACGTCATGACGTCATAGCTACGATTCGCTCGAGGGTCACTTCGACAGACTTTTACCTGGTAATGTTGCCATCTACAAATATACGTCGGTCGGTACATTTAGGTGAGAAAGTTTTAGGCTTATGGTGGTGCTCATGTATTGAAAAGAAGTTGCGAATGGAATTCGCAATGCTTACGACCTCGGGCGCAGAATACTACACACAACACTCGATTAATTCACATCAACATTACACGTGCAGCATTTAACAGTTGCATCAAAATCGTTGAGGCTGCGAGTGAATGCCACCACATGTGCGAGGAAATCGTACGATATCAGACTCACCTTCAGTTTTCTGTAGCTGCTTGTGCTTTAAAGCTTTCTTGTGACGTGACGAGATGATAAATGGATTTACATTTTACTGACGCTTAATGTCTAGACACCAACGACCAGATTATTTGACGCCAAGCAAGATTGCATTAAAGAAATGTCTTGCGGCTGTATCAAGCTAACATATTTCCAGACGCTTTTGTTCTGTCCCGCTCTGGTAGATTAAGAAGAAGCTCATGCAGAGGGTATACCATAGCTCTGGTAGAGTAGGAGGAAATTAATGCATTGCTTCGAATCTCCAAGACCGTAATCACCAAAGCATTGGCCAGATGTTTCAATGCCCGTTGGCAACAGCGATTCCCTGTTTCTTAAATTTAGTTGGCTATTACATGGCTCTAAATCAATGGGTGCATTTCTGTTCATCACCTTCGATTCAGCACCGCAGCTGTTCAGATACCCAGAGAGTGCATCGACGCCTTGGTCGTTCCTAGGCCCTACTCCAGCTGCCCTTCCGCTCTCAGCCTCTTGCCCAGAGCCCCAGCAGCCCCCGGGCGCGGCCGCCGTCAGGCTGTCGCCCATCCGCAGGGCACGAGGACAGGCCGGGGGGCCCGGGCGCTGCCGCCGGCCGGCACGGGGCCGGGCCGGCCGGCGGCAGCGCCGCACAGCGACGCTCCCGACGCGCCGGGAGCAGACGGCGACGCGACGAATGGTGGCCCCTGGAGGCGGTCCAGCCGCATTCGGCGGCGCCAACAGCTCGCCTTGGCAGCCGTGACTGTCACCGCCATCTGCATACGGTCATGCATCAACATCGGCGACAAGATGCGACTGTCTTATGACCCGGCCGGGGCTGGACGATAACAAATTATGCCGATTTTGTGGACAATTCGTCACCCGGCGGCGGGCAGAGCGCGAAGACCGGCTTGGATCAATACGGGAGCGCCGGCCACTCTGCCCCACCCCACCCCACCCTTGCCGACCCGTGGGGTGGGGCCGTCGCTAGCGCCAAGGGGCCGGGCCGACTCCGGAACAAAAACACGTTGCTGCCGCAGCCGCCGCCGCGTCGCCGCGCCAATCCGTCACCAGCCGGCCGCGAGAAGCCCTGTTTTAAAACAGCTTGGCAGCGTCGCAGCGCGCTTCTGCGGCTTCGATATTTGTGTGCTTTCCGGTGCTAAATATGCTGATTGTTCTTCTATTTTTGCTCCCCATTCATTGAATGCGGGCGCCTTGCTCCTGCGCCTCGTTGTCAGGCCATCCATCGCACGCGCCATTTTTATTACATTCGCCCAGAAAGTTGGTGATGGAACGACATTTTCTTTTTTGCTGCGGAATTCTAAAGACGGAGCTGCAGAAATAGAGCACCGCAATGCTTCCATGTGGTGGAGAGATTTCGAGGTATGTTTGGTCAGGCATGGGAAGCGCTGAGGAAGCAGCGAACTTTCCTTTTTCATCTAAGTGTCGGAATAAACTCAGTCGGCTGGGAGGCATGGCAATTCAGCTTTCAGCCAGCTTTCTCTTTGGCTTTGGTGGTGCTTCATGTAAAAAACAGCCGATAGCTCCAAGTTTTTTTGACATCGTGAGCACTTATGTCACCCACTTGTCCGAGCCATACCAGGGATACTGGTAAAAAAATCAGACAGCCATCACGAAAATATGAGCGTTTTAAGTTATGTCAGCATCTGGAAGGTCGATTATTTGTTCGATGCCACGCCGTCACGTCATGTCGACGTCGATAACACGTGCTCGGATTTACCCATTACTGAAACTACCATCTTTCTGACTGCTGTCCTATACGCGCGCTGCACAAGTTTTCTGGTCCGGTCCAATCCCCAGTCCGTGGATCGATCCGATCCGAAACCTTAGAGGGACGTTTCATGAGCCAGTGTTGTAGCAAAAACAGACAGAGGGTATAGGCGCTCGCTCGCCAATGGACCTCAATGACCTGTGACACCAGAGGCGCAACCGACGTGCGCTTTGGGGGCCGAGGACCTCTCATTCAGCGGCCTGTCATGGACTCTGATTAGGGTTTTAGTACATCAGCAATACTCACCCCTTAACGCATTCTGTTTGCGCACCTGAATTCCACAACAACGCCCAAGAGTTCAATGTTCCCCCTAGGCCTGAACTTGCTGACAGCAAAAAGCTGTCGTGCTTCAACCTTGATCATTTCGTGCCGAAGGATGTCTAACCAAATTGATGGGTAAGTGGAACCGACGCCAAATCAACGGAGGGCCTGATTTCGAAAAGCTAACTCCTCTTGGTTTTCTAAAAAAAAATATGCCTGTCAGTTCCAGGATCCTTTTCGAATTCAGCGTCGCAAAAAAAATGAGCGGACAGCGATCACTGTGGTGAGCGCTTATTCTGCTCCTTCAGCATTAAAGCCGTGATCGTTCTCGCTCGCACTATCCCTGGCCCATGACGTCACCGCGAGTCTCTCGCCGTCCCTGCTGCTGCCCCTCTCCGTCGTTTGCCGCGGCGCGACATGGGGACATCCGCCACCGGGCCGGTCCATGGCCGCGTGCCAGGGGCGCTTGGCAGACCGGGCGCGTGGGCGCGACGTACGCGAAGCGCCCGGACCGGCGCCCATCCGGCCGCCTGCTCCCCCCCCCCCCCTCCCCACTCCACGGTCCACGTTTAAGGCAGCGCGGACCGAGCAATGTCGCCGCTGCCGCTGCTGCTGCGCGTCGTCGATAATTAACGTCCGTCTGCATCGACCAGCGGCCGGAAAGGCCACACAAGGTCGCGCGGGCTGGGCGGCACCCTGCTGGCCCACCACCGCCACCGTTGAGTAGGTCAGGGCGCGGCGCACTCGGTTTGAAAGGCGCCGGATAATGGGCGGCGCTGGCGCTGGCCCGCGGTGGCTCTGTCAACAAACACGCGGCGTGCCGCCGAAACACGAGACAGCCGGCCGGGTCGGGCGACGGGGGCGGCGCGGCGCGGGATCGGCCGCCCGTGGCGCCCGCCGCTCCCGCCGTCGGCGCCGGCCGCCGGCGCGCTCCAACACCAAAACCAGATAGGCTTATCGATGTCGATAAAAAGATATATGGAGCATGTTGATCCCAGGCGAGGTGATCGCAAAGTCTGCCGCGTTAAACGCTTCAGGGACGGTGGTAGAGTCGTCGACATCCTTCCATTATTTGACTTCGCTGCGTTGGCCCGAATCCACGAATGCGAGTCGGGGATCAGCTTAAATGGACGCGTGTTTTACGTGGAAATCGCTTTTTATTGAGAGACACGACACGTTAGTGACTCATATATTCGCTGATTTTAGAACAGACGCGAAAAAGTTAGTTTTGTCCAACGTTTGATGTCTTGCGACTATAAAAACGCCTTCTTCATCACACGTCACCCTTTCAATGTTACCTTTTATGAGGAGTATTGGCTATCAAATCGCTGATTCAGCATAGCGCTGCACCAAAGCTGTTATTGGAATGGGATATTAGCTGCCAGACACAACTGACGCGAAATCTCACCGCTTTCAATTGTTGACTGAAGCTCGGAAGGCCGTATGAAGATTGCGACGTCTGCTCCTGGCGTATTCGGAGCGCGCTGTCAACAGAATGATAAAACGTGCCAGCCAATCAGGAGTGCAGAGCATGGCTTGCCAGAACACCTTCAGCAAGGACGCAGACAGACGGACTGCCGTCAAACGGAGCCAGGGGCGCAGACAGAGCCTTAAAAGGGGGAGGGGCACAGGGTTGGCAAAGGCCACCCTGGTACTGGAAGACCCCTTTCCATTCGAAAATGTCGGACACGACCAATTTATAAATGACAGTATGTTTTTCTTTGTTTTTTTTCCATTTTCATTTTGTATCACTAGAACAGAAGCCAGTAGCTACTGCGAGAACAATTCCGCCTGAATTTATGGCCAGTACGCTGTCAAAATCGTGCGTTAAGAGACTGCATGAAATAAATCGCCGGTGTTTTAATTTTGCAAGGATTTGCAATGGGCTGTTTCTGGATTGATTGAACTCAGAAATTTTGCCAGTATTTTGATCAGGGTTTCACGGAGATAAAATACCCCGCGAATGTAGATCGTAGACCGACATGGGTCAACGATTTGCGGTTGCGTGGCCACTACATTTTTATCTGGACATTTTCAACGTTTAGTCTGAACCGATTGGTGGTGAACCTTATGTAACTTAGTTTTAAACATGCACGTTCGCAAAACTTAGCAACAAAAACCCCGACACCAGACGTTGCAGTGCAGCATTGACCCCTTGGTTAACACTTATCCGTGGCCAACGGGCGTACGAAAATAATGACGCACATTAAATAGGTACCTGTGAACGCTTTAGTAGTTCGAATAGTAAATTTAGAAAGTAGTCCGGGCTGATACATCACCTGTGCGAGTTCAGATCAGTGATAGTAACGGATTGGCCTTTATAGCACCGCTTTGCGGTGCCGGAATCGAGAGATGGAATTGGAACAGTAAACAAAGAATACCTATTTATTTATTTTACTGTAGCTGTTTATCTTTCCAGAGACTGACCGTAAAGCTGCAACAAAGATACCTTTAGTTTAATTAACATTAGACCTCATGCAAGCGTTCTGAAGCACCTATGTACTCGTTCTTAGCAAAACACTGCTGATCTTCATTACAGGTCAGTGACGTTGCTTGACATTCAGTAAATCATGATGGCCCAAAACCCACGAGATTGCTTTGATTTTTAAACTTAGATAAGCGTAAGGATTGCGCTAGAAGGAATGTTCCTAAAAGCAAAATGATGATACGGATCGTTTTCGGCAAGTGACCTACTCTGACCTTCAGGAAGCTCATGTGAGATGTCTGTTGCGGTCCCCGCTTTCAAAAATTCGAGATGAGCATCAGGAACTACCTCTTAAAGCGACCTCTCCAGTGAAAGAGCCGGTTCGTTTTTATCCCGGTGTGACCTTAATTCATTACCCTAGTTCAATGGAATTTGTGGTAAGCTTCAATTCATGTGTTTTTTTTTTGTCTTAGAAGCTTTTTCAGAGACGCATGGTTTCGTCTGACACTCCGTTGTAGTGCCAAATTGAACGATTCTCCTAAGCATTGCCTTCTCTCACAGCCTTGACTTGACTTTAACCTGCCATAGCCCAGTGCCCTTGAAGATGCACTCAATTTTATACTGAAATATTTTTTTTTCAATTGCCTGCAACTATGCAAAGTTTGGCGTCGCCGCGCCGGGCCGTTCGTAACTTATTCTGTAGAATATTTTTGGGGGTCATATTGATCGAACCCGAGTGCGTGTTAATTCACCAGTCGAGTGCCGACGACACGGGCACGGGGAGGCGTGGGATGGTAAATGTTGGTGGTGTCACGGCGCGGTGATATTGCTATCCGCGCTGTTTTGCAATTTTCTTCCTTCACCAGGACTGCCAGTCAACGCAAGCAAGCATTACACACCCATAACCGAAGGCTTCTTGCGTACCTTTGCGTCCAGGGCGATGAATCATCGGAATTTGCGTGAGACAAGTTGGCTGGCATTTAAAAGGCATGTTAGTTAGCCTTCTCTGTCCACAAAGCGTCTGCATATGCTAGTATCGGACACAGCGGTTGACCGATTTGAGTGGTTCATGCGGGTTTGACACAATTAGCCGTTTTTGCACGCATCGTGTAAATAAGTTACGTTGACCTTTCTTCACTATTTGCTGTGGAGGAGGAAAGCTGGCATAGTGGAGCTGATGTAGTCAACGGCATCCCGGCCAGACGTGAAATCACGGCTGTAACGGTCTCGGGGAGGTCCTGTATCGGCCCCGGGGAGGTCCTGTATCGGCTCTGGGGAAGTCCTATATCGGCCCCGGGGAGGTGCCGCATCGGCCCCGGGGAGGTCCTGTATCGGCCCCGGGGAGGTCCTGTATCGGCTCCGGGGAGGTCCTGTATCGGCTCTGGGGAGGTCCTGTATCGGCCCCGGGGAGGTCCTGTATCGGCTCTGGGGAGGTCCTGTATCGGCCCCGGGGAGGTCCTGTATCGGCCCCGGGGAGGTCCTGTGTCGCTCCTGGGGAGGTCTTGTATCGCTCTGGGGAGGTCCTGTGTCGGCTCCGGGGAGGTCCTGTATCGGCCCCGGGGAGGTCCTGTATCGGCCCCGGGGAGGTCCTGTATCTGCCCCGGGGAGGTCCTGTATCGGCCCCGGGGAGGTCCTGTATCGGCCCCAGGGAGGTCCTGTGTCGGCCCCGGGGAGGTCCTGTATCGGCCCCAGGGAGGTCCTGTATCGGCCCCGGGGAGGTCCTGTATCGGCTCTGGGAGGTCCTGTATCGGCCCCGGGGAGGTCCTGTATCGGCTCTGGGGAAGTCCTGTATCGGCCCCGGGGAGGTCCTGTATCGGCCCCGGGGAGGTCCTGTATCGGCTCTGGGGAAGTCCTGCATCGGCCCCGGGGCGGTCCTGTATTGCCCCGGGGGGCCTTGTCCCGGGGAGGTCCTGTATCGGCCCCGGGGAGGTCCTGTATCGGCTCTGGGGAAGTCCTGCATCGGCCCCGGGGCGGTCCTGTATCTGCCCCGGGGAGGTCCTGTATCTGTCCCGGGGAGGTCCTGTATCGGCCCCGGGGAGGTCCTGTATCGGTCCCGGGGAGGTCCTGTGTCGCTTCTGGGGAGGTCTTGTATCGCTCTGGGGAGGTCCTGTGTCGGCTCCGGGGAGGTCCTGTATCGGCCCCGGGGAGGTCCTGTGTCGCTTCTGGAGAGGTCTTGTGTCGGCTCTGGGGAGGTCCTGTATCGGTTCTGGAGAGGTCTTGTTTCGGCTCTGGGGAGGTCCTGTATCGACTCTGGGTAGGTCCCGTATCGGCCCCGGGGAGGCCCTGTATCGCCCCCGGGGAGGTCCTGTATCGGCTCTGGGGGGATCCTGTATCGGCTCTGGGGAGGTCCTGTAACGCCCTGGGGAGGTTCTTTAACGCCCCCAGGGAGATCCTGTATCGCCCCCAGGGAGATCCTGTATCGGCTCTGGGGAGGTCCTGTATCGGCTCTGGGGAGGTCCTGTTTCGGCTCTGGGGAGGTCTTGTATCGGCTCTGCGGGGTCTTGTATCGGCTGTGGGGAGGTCCTGTATTGGCCCCGGGGAGGTCCTGTATCGGCCCCGGGGAGGTCCTGTGTCGCTTCTGGGGAGGTCTTGTGTCGGCTCTGGGGAGGTCCTGTATCGCTTCATGGGAGGTCTTGTATCGGCTCTAGGGAGGTCCTGTGTCGGCTCTGGGGAGGTATTGTATCGGATCTGGGGAGGTCTTGTATCGGCTCTGGGGAGGTCTTGTATCGGCCCCGGGGAGGTCTTGTATCGGCGCTGGGGAGGTCCTGTATAGGCCCCGGGGAGGTTCTGTTTGGCTCCGGGAAGGCAGTAGGTCGCCCTGTTAGACGAAGGCAAGGTACGTGATGGTCATTTGCAAGATGTGCGAAGATAGGGCCGTGGGTTGGGTAGCCCATCGCTGGAGACAGGGCCGTGGGTTGGGTAACCCATCTCTGGAGACAAGGCCGTGGATTGGGTAGCCCATCTCTGGAGACAGGGCCGTGGGTTGGGTAGCCTATCTCTGGAGACAAGCTAGCATTTAACGTAAGCTTTGCATGGAAAGCAATGATTAAAAATCTAGTCCCCCGCTATTCAGTGGAACAGTCTTCACTGAACCCAGGGAGACATCTATGAGCAGCAGTGTCGGCAGCTCACATCCGTCACATCGCAGCTCCAACACGAGGAAACGAGAACCACCTGTGCTGGACATATGTCTTGATATCGTGTCGGGCAAAAGTTTAGATTTGGCTCGCTGGTTTTAGCGTGAGTTTCTCGGTCGGTGGTCACCAAGATGTGTACGTATATATTAACCCCAGTGCCACGTTCCCCGCCCCTTGCTGAATTTACAGCATGCGTTAAGGTGCAGCTAAAAAGATGTTGAATAAGAAATCGGAGGCAGACACGTAGGCATGAAAAGATCAATAGCACGTGATAATGTTTTACGACTCGCTAGGAATTGTGCGTGATTACGGAGGGTTAAGCTCGGTTTGCAGAGAGCAGCTTCGGTCAACCCGACCCCCTCCCCATTGTGAAATGCTGTATGCACTTCTGTGGTGGCCATGCTTTATAAGCTGTGACACCCAGGCACTTGGCTCGTGAAGGCCGCATTTGTTCCGAATTGTCATTGTTTCTGGAGAGCCGTACAAATTTCTTTTTTGCGCCTTTTCTGCCGCACCTTTATCTTTCCCGATGTTATCAGCACTGTGCTTCCACATGCGACGAAAGAAATAGCAATGCTGTGCAAAATGTATGTGGATATTGACGCATGCGACAAGTGACCATGATTGACGGCCGATTATCGCTAGAATGGCATAGGCTGGTGGTCGTTCGTTGCGGTATTCGTGGACTCAGGCTATTTTGGGCTCGCAATGGCCCGTCCGCTGCCAGACGTTTGAGCCATCACACAAGTACGGCCCCGACTCAAGATACCCTCAACCATTTGTAACGCAATTGCTCGTCAAAGCCGGCAGTAAAGGGTTTTGTTATGACGCCGACGTGAGCATCGCCGCACCTCGGGCTTCCTCAGTTTTGTTATGACGCCGACGTGAGCATCGCCGCACCTCTGGCTCCCTCAGTTTTGTTATGACGCCGACGTGAGCAGCGCCGCACCTCGGGCTTCCTCAGTTTTGTTATGACGCCGATGTGAGCATCGCCGCACCTCGGGCTCCCTCAGTTTTGTCATGACGCCGACGCGAGCAGCGCCGCACCTCGGGCTCCCTCAGTTTTGTCATGACGCCGACGCGAGCAGCGCAGCACCTCGGGCTCCCTCAGTTTTGTTATGACGCCGACGCGAGCAGCGCCGCACCTCGGGCTCCCTCAGTTTTGTCATGACGCCGACGCGAGCAGCGCAGCACCTCGGGCTCCCTCAGTTTTGTTATGACGCCGACGCGAGCAGCGCAGCACCTCGGGCTCCCTCAGTTTTGTCATGACGCCGACGCGAGCAGCGCAGCACCTCGGGCTCCCTCAGTTTTGTTATGACGCCGACGCGAGCAGCGCCGCACCTCGGGCTCTCTCAATCTTGTCGTCGGGCCGGCCTTCACGACGGCTGCGGTTTCGGTCCTTGTGATCAGCGTCGGGACCGCGTCACTGCAGGGACTGAGCACAGTGCTATCGCGATCAGCGGCCGTCCATGTTTGGTTCCGCGCGGTCTCAGTCGGCCGACCGGGGTCGATGGCATTTCAATGTCCTCCACATGAATAATGGAATGTGTGAGCCGTGCGGGCCAGTTGCTGACGGCTCGCCGGCCACTTGACCCTGACACGCCGCACGATGGGCGGCACGGCAGCCGGGCGGGCGCGTGCCACAGGTGCCCTCACAGCATTACCACGCCGGGGCGGGTGAGCTGGTGCGCTCGTGTCCCCTCCGAGGAGCATCACATCCTGCTCGTGAGCTCTGACGTTTGTTCGCGTCAGTTGCCAACTTCGGAGCGACGCGATTGTCATGCGATATATCACATGAAAATTAAATCTTAGCATGACGTTCTGTTTATCGGATAGCGAAATTGACTGGCTTGCGATTGATGTGATAAAGCCCTATGATTCAATTTACCCCTTTTTTACTATTTACTTTTTAATTTTAAAAAGAAAACACTTTACCCTTTTTAATCCTTATTTACCTGAGGGGCCTGGATATGAAGTTGCTGCCCGATTGCCAAACATATGCGCATTGGCATGTAGGACCAGAAGTAATCGCTGCTTGGTATGTAAAACGTTGAAATGTCGTATGTTATAGTAATTAGAAACAGCTTGAAAGGCGGAAACTCTATTGCCGTGCGTTGTGCCGATTCTCTCCAAGACCACGGGACTTGGATTGGTAAGGTAAAAGCATTTCGGCTTTTCGACAGCGGTGGTTTATATGGCAGCTGTTTAGCGCCCAACCACAGAGCCGAATGACAATCGGATGTCGTCGGAGGCGGTCAGGCGTAACGCTGCGCCATAACCGCGAATTGACGGCTTCGGGCTTTCCGGGCTCTCGATAATCCTCGACGAAAGCAAAAAAAAAAACCCCTCATGCGTTACTTCAATGCGACGAAACATACATTTCAGTAGCTTGCCTTTTATCTTATTCAGCGGCGGGCCAGCGGTTGAAAAAAAAAATCCGCAAAGAAGTAGAACATTTCACATTCTGCCTGAAACGTGGACGTAGGTTTTGGCTGGTCGTCTTTATTCTTCCGCGTAGATTCGTGTTGAGCAAAAAGGACGTCACCATCAGGAAACGCAGGTGTCAGGCATTGCTAATGTACACCTGCCTTATATTATGCAGCCATGTTTTAACTTTTAGTTGCGATGGTCTATCAGCATCGGATTTAGCTGTCCTGGCTCATCATTGTCAAATCTAGCATTCATTGCTCGTGAGCATTGAATTATTCCCGTAAACTGCGTTATCACCTTGTATTATAACATGCAAAATATCTAGAGCGGACTGACAATACTTCCATAATGATCGCCACCGAGCTATTCCGACCTCTACGAACTGTGTGGGAGTGCTACCGCAGAGCAAAGCGGCGAGGAAGTCACTCAGGCGAGGTGCGCACCGATTCAAAAGTTCCTTGTTTCATTCCATGTGTTTTGTGAATAAGCTCGTAATGTGAGTCTCAGGGAAAAAGGCCTAGACAGTTCTTGTGGCACATTGAATTCCATCACCATGCATGCGGGATCATGCGGGATCATCCCGCATGCATGAGCACATTGGCTTCCATCTTTTGTGTCACACAGTGAGCTCAGTGAGATGTGTTTGGTCTTGTATGACGGTACACATCATAGCATTGGCGTGACGTCAGCGGAGGACAGCTGACGCTCGATGGCTGTGACTTCAGTCTAGGACAGCTAGCGCTCAGTGACCGTGACGTCAGCTTAGGACAGCTGGAGCTCGATGACTGTGACGCCAGCCTAGGACAGCTGGCGCTCGATGGCTGTGACGCCAGCCTAGGACAGCTGGCGCTCGATGGCTGTGACGTCAGCCTAGGACAGCTGGCGCTGAATGACCGGCTCTGTGTTTCTGCCTGTTTCAGGGGTGACAGGAGAGATCCAGATGACGCCGGAAGACTGTCAGAAACTGCACAGAGATACGGAGATAACATCACCAGGTCAGCACTAGAGTTGCAGTTTTTTGTTCTCTAAAAACCTGGCTCCGACTCCGGCAGGGACCCATCCATTAGCAACAGCATATGACAGTGAACGTGCCTTTTGGCATAAAGGCACGTTTATTTCCAGATGAATACAATAGCTAGTATCAGTTAATACACATTTGCCACGAGCATGTAGCTAAAACACATTGCACACATTCGGAGCAAAACTGCAGCGGTTCGATTTGTGATTTGCTGTCCATAATTTTAGGCCAAGTAGTGGTCAATGCATCATTTTGTTTTGAAACAGTGGTACATTCAATGCCTTTTTGTGATCAGACAACGGAGAGAACAGCTCTAACGCAGAGACATGCGGTTAATTTTGTCAACTGTCGATACCCAGATTCACTGCTACAGTAGCAAAGCTGGACATTGATAAATATCCGCACGCAACTGCCCACGTCAGGCCTAAAATACAGCGCATGTGTGAGAACTTTGTGGATGGAATGGGTGGCGTGCCACCAACTGACGCTCGCAGACGGAGGTTGGGCTGAGCTTGGTCGGGGCAGCTGTAGATTGCAGCCCCTCACTCAGAGTTAGTAACAGATGGCCCTGACAGCGGCAGTTAAAAAGAAGGTTTCACATTTGAAGGCATTGGAAAAAGCATCAGACAAGATGAAATAAGCTCACTTACAACTATTGGTATACTTTTATGTGGAAAAGACTGCTCTAGAAAACACGAGAACCAATGGACGGTTCTCATATCTTGAAATCGTGCTCACGAACGCCAGGTATAAACAACTCGATCATGCTCTAGAAAACACTAGAGAGCCAATGGACGGTTGTCAAGTCTGGAAATCGTGCTCACGAACGCCAGATATAAACGGCTCCATAATTTTATTTGTATTGGCCTTGATCGTCGCATGGCTTATGCGATAACAGGATTCGATTGACTTTACCATGACGTCATGAGTGCCAAGGTGACTTTGAAATACTCTCTCCAAAAAGTCTCCCCGTCTTCGCTAGCTCGTAGCTCAGACACTAGAGGGGTTTAGGTCATAAGAAGGGTAGGGCTGTTACCAGCGCTGAATGATGTTCAAAGTGGGTTTTTCAGTTACGGACCCCATAAAAATGTGGAAGACACCCTTTAAGACTACAGATTTTTCCAGGAGCGAAGGATGTTTGTGGCGTAGCGTAAAAATTGATATATATATATATGTGAAACAAAGAAGCAACATGTACGTTCAGTGCGCCCTGCATGAACAGGAAGACTGGTAGAACAGACAGTGGGCTGTGGACCGAAGATAGAAAACAGTAGGAGACATGGAGCTTCAGTTAGAGAAATGAATTCATTGCACGTGGTCAGATACGTGTAACAAGTCGTTGCTGGTGATATCACAATCTTTGAAGCAACTATATTTGTTTTGCCATAAATGTTGTTTTAGCTTCTCTTTCTACCACATATTTTGAGCAGAGCTTATGGAAAATGTTGGATAACTATGTTGGAAAGTCCTTGTCTATCACTTGCCAACAGTTGCCAAACGCGGCAAGGCATTTGTGCCACATGCATTCATCCTAGGCACTTGTGTCAGAAACACTCCATACTTACCAGTCCTATTATTGTTTTTGTTACAATTCCCCGGATGATGACGAAATATCTTCGTGTTTGTGGGTTAGCTTTCGTTGAAATGAATGTATCAACTAAACATCTGGCCACATGTAACTATTGTACTGATCATTCAGCCCGCACCAAAAGCTTGCTTACTTCCGCAGTGAACGTGTTAGCGGGTCGGTGGCCGTGGCTGCCATCAGCTTCGCTTTTGTTATCCACTATGCAGTGAGCGGTTCGTCACTGCGTGCTCCTTCCGCTGGGAGTTTTTTGGTAATTTGGTTTTCACTCTGAGTTTGATATGGAGGCTTTGGAGTTATGATGTGGGCTTTGTTTCCTTGGGTACCAAACAGACACAATCTATGCACATTGACTTATGCTCTATTTTGGGCACGCCGCACCAAAAATCGGACACGGGGCCCTTCATGCGGTGGCCAAAGTTTGCATCTTTCGCCATTACCAATCGCGTTGATCCAGCAATTCTCCTCAGTGCCCTTCGACTAAATCGCTTAAATGTTGTACTCACATCACTTAGCAAGCCGTGGTATGCTATAGAGGATTGGATACCAATTTAACATCGCAGAACTGGACGAAGTTGCTTGTGGCAAATGTTCGAAAAGTACTCCAGGACACAATAGGCATCCGGGTTTGCGTAATTTATCCTACTAGTAGTGCATGTCTTACACATTTTGAAGCTTCAAGTGATGATAGAGTGGACTGCTTGCGGTGTCTTTTCTTATCAGCTCGCTTGTAACTGAAAGTGCCCCGCCGGAAATCCGTCTCTCAAGGTGATGGCATTGGAGCAATCATGACAATTGACCTCTGTCTGTCACATTTTTGCTTCGTTTATCCTTTTGCCGCGCTTGATTGAAAATAGTGTCAAATTGCCGAAAAATTCTGCGGAACCAATCTCAAGTTTCGCGAAAAACGGGAACAACGAGGTAGGATTTCGTACAATTAAGCTTGCAGAAAAATGAAAACATGGCGTCGTTGTGTACTTATTGAAGACATACATGGCTTGGTTTAATCAACAATACCCGCGACCAGGGACGTCACCTTGTATATCTTGGGGGAGCCTGAGTCCCCCACCCCAAATGTTGACTTCAGCCGGTCAATGCACTTTTGAGACCCTCCATGCATATCAGCAAAAAGCAGATACTGAACCAAACATTGACAATTCTCTGAAAACAAATGATCCACCCGTGCATGGAGTTTTGAACTGAGTCAGCCATGCTCAAGATGATTCCATGCGGTTAACTGTCATCCCCTTTTTAAGGTTTCAAGTCTTCCTATTTGTAAGCTAGACGCACGCAAACTTGTACAGACTGCTTCGCGTCACCGATTTTAAGTCGGATCACCTCCAAGGGGCAAGAGGTCGTTCGGAATGAGTGGTCCGGGATCTCGGTGATCCTAGGACACTGTTGACAACGGCCTGCTGTTCATGACAGCTTCTACTTCACACAGCAATGTTTGCAGAAGCACTTCGGTTAGTAGCTGCTGTCCAAGACGTGCGTCAAGGATTTTTCACGCGCTCCGGATAAGTCCCTCCCACGCACCCTCTAAGTTTGAGGCTCCAGGAGGATTAAACGCCCACTTGATGTTCTTAGCAAACATAGTTTCACGTACGTTTGAGTCGACTTACAAAGTTTGTCGAGCTCTCGCTCCAGCTCACGGCAGGCTCCAACGACGTTTGTGCCCAGGTCGGACCTTAGACTTTTCACGTTTCACTTGCTGACAATAAAACGCCTGAGAGCACAGATAAACGAATCCGTCGTCACGGAATTCACCACTTCCAGGTGAACCGTCTTGCAAGTCGAACATATCAAGATGATCCCATACTTCTTAAGTTGTACTCTATCTCTCTTGACTAGCAACGGTCCGAAATAATCCGCTACAGAATGTGTAAGTGGTGGCCCATCCATGGCCACACGTTCCGGTGGGGGATCACCATCTTCTGTTGTGCAACTGGTCTCTGAAGACAGCGACAGCTGGCACAACGACCCAGGACACGACACACTGCCTAGGCTCCCTTTCGGTACGCAGCACCTCTCTCGCAGGACCGACACGACATGCTCTCTTCCATGGTGACCAGCCTCCTCATGAACTTGGTTGATGATAAACTCCGCCACCACGCTGTCCTTCGGTTATATTATCGGATGCCTCCTTGCATGCGAAAGTCCGGTCGCTTGAGACAGGTGTCCGCCTACTTAGATCATGCCATCATCCAGGAATGGGTCCAGCCCCGCAATGCTGCTAGGAAGATTAACACGTCAAGAGTCTCTTAGTGAAGCAAACTCCGAAGCGTATGCCTTCTCTTGCGTGTATCAAACCAAGGCAAATTTTGCCTGCTCCAATTCCCACGGCTCAAACAGCTGCGGTAGCTCTTCAGTCGCATGGATCTGTGACTTCCGCCTGACCATGGACAGAAGCCTCCTCTTGACACACAGAATCCACGCCACAGCACGTCTGAGCCGAGTCCAGTTTGAGGAGTGGCTTGCTCGAGTGCTGATATGATATTCCTTCACAGTCAACGTACACAGAGCTGGCGACCGTTTCCCTTCCGTATCACTATCTAAAAGACATGCCATGCCGTCCGGATTTTCAGGTCATTGCTCCCCTGCTGCTCGAAGAAAGGCTGGTTCACAGAACCACATGTCGTCACCCTTCAGCGAAGCGGCGTCCCGACCTCTGCAGGCGATATCAGCTGGGATGGAGCGGGAAGGGACGTAGCTCCACTGATGCTGTGATGACCCACCGTGAATGATCGCCGGCCTCTTTGTGACGAAGGTATGAAAACGAGAACGCTCGTTGAATATGTATCGCAAGGCCATTGTGACATCCGTCCAGAAGACAACTCGATCGACGGGAGTCTGAAGGGCTCGCTGAAACATGTCATCGGCACTCACCGACGGCGTGGCCGCCAACTACAAAGTCAACTACAACTACCCTTTATTGGCGCTAGACGTGACGTTGCAAACAGGAAGAAATAGGTCACTTCAGCATTGTCGTTGACAATGCGTAAGCACGCTGCTCTGCCGTAGCCGCGGCTGCTGGCGTGAGAGTGGTGTCCAATGACACGATCGCCCCAAAACTGAAAGGAGCAACGAACATTTCGATCTTCGCATCAGAAAGCAGAGGGAGTTCGTCCGTCCACTTGTTCACCTGGCCTGCAGCTCAGGCGGGGCCTCGTCATCCCAATGCATCGGCAGCCTGGCCAGTTCCTGAAGCACAAGCCTTCCCAGGAACACAGCAGGTGTAGACAAGCCGATGGAATTGTACACAGATCCCACGACAGCCAGCATATGACTTCGTGGAAAGCTTACACCCAGTACTTGTCCAGCAGGCAAGCTATCTTGGTTCAGGTTCAGCTCTTGGGTCTGCTTGCCTTGGTCTTCTCTTGTGATGGAAGCCAGGACTGGACTGTCACCGAAATATTTGTTCAGGTTGAACCCACCCCAGACACACAGCTAGTGTATTTGGTGTGCGAGTCGCAGGGGTTGTTCCTCCGTCTCGGTCGAACTGAGACAATCGTCCACCTGGCTCCTTTCCGGAACTGCAGACACTGCCTCAGAATGGCACTCATCTCCGAAGTCCACAGCAGATCTGCTTAAGTGCAAAGCTAGCACAGCTTGGCGACGGTGACGCTCCAAACAGTCATGACGAACAGTCATGCAATATTCTGTGGGTTGTGTGTTCACATCATCATTGGGTCACGATAGGAAACGCAGAAAGTTGCGATCAACTTCCGGAACCCTAGCCCGATAAAACATGGCCTCGATGTCAGCCATAAAAGACTACCTGTCCCTTTTGGAGACGAAAAAGTACGTCCAGCAACGGATGGTGACGCCAGGTCCAGACAGAAGTTCGTCATTTAAAGAAACGCTTCGAAATTTTGCCGCGCAATTTAACACGGCCCGGATCTTTGCCTTTTTCGTGTTCGGAACAGCGTGGTAAGGGATGTACCATACGCGGCTGTCACTTTTTCCAGGTCACCATTGGGTACTTCTTCTGCATAGCCTTCTGCTATCATGTCCTTTGGCGCCGGTAGTGTAGTGGTTAACGCGTTTGCGTTAACCACTGCGCGTCTGGGAAACCATAGGTACGGGGTTCGATTCCCCGCGTTGCCCACCCTTCCCGCCAGGGTGAGAGGCAAGCGACGCTATCTAGCTTCAGCAGCTGAGTGCGTCGTAAAGTCCCAATGACACAATCATGTTCTCCATGAAATCCCGATATTCAACAGCAAAATTCAAGTGCGGCAACTTTTTCGTCAGGGCCTGCGGTCTTCACAGAGCAATCACTTTGTTGTTTGGTCATCGATGACCCAGCCTAGCCTTGTTTTGGTTGCAAGTAGGCCACCTCCCCGAATTATGACAACGCTTAAAGGCTCCATGGCGGTGGGAGCATTCACACCAATCAAAAGTCCCACCCCTGCCTTGACCTCTTGAATGCTTTTGCTTACTTCTCGGAGATGGTCCCACTGTTCTACATCTACTCGACTTGGAATGTCCTCCTCGAGCGCTGGAATACTATTCAGGGAGTATACTGGAGGGGGAGGGATGGAGGCATTTTCAAACATTTTCTATCGCGGCATCTGCATCACTCACTGCGGAAAGAGCTGGTAGCGTACCATGACCCTCAGCACCCAGTTCCTTAAGAAAAGAAGTCTTACAGAAAGTGGCAGAACTCCCGGAGTCCAAAAAGACATAGGTCGCCGCAGCAGGACCACCTTGAAAATGAGCCTTAACGAGCACTAATGGAGGACCCGAGCCGCTTCTGTTAGCAGTACCGGCCACCATGTTCACGGTATGATCCTAAGGACTTGGACCAGCCATCATCTGCAGTGGAGATTTTGCCCGCTCACCTACCTGGGATCTCCTGGAACAATCTCTAGCCATATGCCTTTTGTTTAGGCACAGAAAGCATATTTCATTCCTCATCATAGGCTCCTTTCTGTCAGACTCAGTAGCCTTTGTAAACCCCCAACAATGCATGGTGCCCACCACAAAACAATAGGCCTCCTGCTGCCCAGCTTTGCCCTCTGCAGCTGATTAGCTCTGTCTGAGTTCTTGGGCTGGCTGGTCTGCCTTCCAAATAATGGATTAGTCCGGATCCTAGCCTCCCCCGAGATGAAGCTTGCGAGGTCCTCAAACAGCCCTGGTCTGGGCTCTCGTTCACATAAATCGTCAACAACTCTGCGCCACCTGTCTTGAAGAGCGAAGGACAGCCTCTCACAAGCATGTCTCAGTGTCTTTGGATGATTCCGCTCATTTGAAACAGTTGATGAAAAGTCAACAGCATGACAGCAGCTTGTCATGAATATTGAGAGCTCATCAAGGTCACGTCATCTCCCTTGATAATTCGCCATCCAAGAAGCTTGTCAACATAGACTGCCTCTGCCAAGTTCTCATCCTCATATCACTTGCCAAGGAGTCTTCGAATCTCTTGGTACCCACCATGCTTCATGTGCAAGCACCCGCGGGCAGTATCCTTAGGCTTACCATGCGGGTACTGGCCCAAAAAAGGGAGCTTTTCCTCTTTACCATCAGTGTGGCTGGCAATCCTGCCATTAAAACCCTCACAGACGAAATTCTGTTTAATCACCTCCAAACTTGACACTTCTACCCTTGAGATTACTGCTCTCCTTGGATGCTGTACCATTATTCTCACAAGTCTTCATTCCCTGCTCTGGAGATCTGCACCCTGAACTCCTCCCTCTGCACCCGCAAGCGTCTCGACGGCAGGACGAGCGGTACTGGCGCGCATCCTCTGTCTAGGATCATACACAACTGGGTTCAGAGATTCCCCACTCTTAGAGTGCTGAGCCTTTGACAGATAAGACCCGTATTGTCCAGTGCTGCCTCAGTGTCAGTGAGAGCCTTCTCCCTGGCTTTGATCTCAGCTATTTCGGCATGAAGTTCAAGCTCTTTCTTTTTAATATTAGGTTCCATTTCTTGCTGATGAAGCTGATGGCTTTTCCTCATCACAGGCGCCCTTGCCGAAAGACCAGCCTCGGCAGATTATCTTGCTCTCTCTACCATGAACGAACTTGTTACATATTCAGCCACAGAAACCTAAAAAGCAACGTCTTCCGGTGGCAACTGATTTGGTTCATAGAAACCCTTGTCCTTCACACGCCTTTCTTGTTGCTTTTGACCTCGACCCTTGGAAAACTTCTTCCATTTGGAAAGAAGCTCATCTGGAGTAACCCGCTCCTCACTCAGCTTAGCTTGAAGTCTCTACAACAGGACAATATGTCCGTCTTTTATATTTCTGCCTCTTTGTCAGTCCCTCTCCAAGTTCAGAAACCCTAAACTCCTCCATAACTCAATCCGAGCCCTCCACGTCTCATCCAGGAAAAGGGAAGCAAAAAATATGATGATAATGCTCACCGATGCAGCCTGCCTTCATAAACCAGCTCTAAATTACCATCAGCATCTTAAACAATGCCGGCCACATCAGCAGCAGCCGATACGCAACTCCACAATCATAACAAAGCATAAGTGTAAGAAACTCCGAGCAAGGTCCAAAAACGTCTAAGCCTCTGGCTTTGGCACCACGTAGTTGTCAAATAACACGCATTAGCAACCTACATCAGAAGGCAAAGGATATGCTCATCAAGCATCCGATCATGCAGAATATGCCAATGTTATCACATCCCCATCCATGCTCAGAAACAGTTGGTTGCCTCTCTTTGCTCAGCGGTATTTGACTACACCACAACTGTTCCAATGCCATTCATTCATTTTGATTCATCCTGAGCCACTTCCATAATGTGCATAGCTGGCTCAAGGTCAAACCAACGGATGATTTCATCTTCAGTCAATTAAATGATTTAGCGAGGTGCTTGAAACTGTAACGGCCACACCGTTCTCTGGCTTGCAACGCGGCAAAGAAGCAGCTCTTGCAATATGCGTGCAGATATAGCGGTTCTAGCACTACGCTAAGCTGTATTCTTGCCGAGGATTTTACGTCATCGTGCCGGTTTCTGCAACAATGCAGCAAACTATAAACACAAATAAACTATAGTCATTCCGCAGCCAGATAATCCCAGGGCATTCAAGCGTATCATGCATCATTTATAAGCACGATACAATCAAGCATAACTGAGATCCATTTACAAGCCAAGCAGTGTCCTCAATGTCCTCGTGTGACACACTGCTGGTTAATCTCGCGGGGAGAGCTCAAACAAAGGAAAGAAGCAGGAGGCGGAAACGGCGGGACAAAGACAAGCACAGAAGACTTAGTTTAGATAGCTAAATTGAAGCTGTATGTTCGGAGCCTACACATACAGGAGGTACAAATATGGTCATTGTGTTATTCTTGTCTTGAGTTTGCCAGCACGAATTGGTGCATCAACGGTCAGCAGGTGGCGATCACGAATCGCGTTTAATAATAGAGTACGCAGGCAATTGGGCAGTGCTACTAGCTTTGTCGGGCATGCTACGAGGAGCCGAATAAATTAAAGGGAATGTTCCACATTTGAAGATATTGAGTTAGGCATCAGATATGACGGGAAATGCTTCCTTGTAACTATTGGTAAGCTTTCAAAATTCAAAAACGACGCTAAGTAATACAATTTCAAGGTTTATAAAAATGGGCCCCATTACGTGATTGTTTGATGGCGTCATGAAATGGGTTTGTGGCGACGGCAAAGCCTGGCAGCATCTGGCAGCCAGACCCAAAGAATACCTCGAAACGCGCGAAAGCTGACACCAACCGGCCATTCTCGTCGCGGGGGCTGTGTCGGGTGGCGGATTGGTGGGTGGGTTATTTGTGGATTTTTTTGTCTTGGTGCTGGTCGTAAGAAAAGCTTTCGTGGACTGCTTGACATGCGTAACGTAGCGATCGCCAGCTTTTATGGCAGATTATTAACATCAAAGCACGATATGCTGTGCTGCTGCTGTTGCCGCTTTGCTGTTGATATTTTGTCAATACTTTTTTCGCCGACCCATCGTTGCGCGCAGTGCTGTAGTCCTGAGAGTTACATCATGTGATGTGTACAGTAATCACTGTCCTTATTGTTTGAACCTGCAAATGGGGTGTCGTACCAAAATTAATAAATTTGTAGCGTTACCACGCATTGATTGTCAAAGTATTGCTATTGATATGGTAAAGATGGTAAGGTTGTGCTACCAATATTTTTTGTTTTGCCTAGAATTGCTCATGCAATTAATAGTTAACCCTAATATAACTATTGTGGTGCAATGACATTCTTGCCGTAGACAATCCTTCGGCATTGGTAAATACATTTTTGCCGGCCTTTCAAAAATTATAAGCTGCTATCTTATAGACTTGACAAAGAGTACTCAACCAATGTGGTACATTGTGTAATGGCACTAGTCAATAACTTCGTTTTGGCACTATCTCGGTGCTGTTCTGTGACATGACGTAAGGAACAACAATATGGTTTTTCGACTGCAATCCATGCTGCTTTCATAATAAATTCCCGCATAACAGATGGGCCAAGCATGCACTCTTGTATTGACATCTTATCTTATGCCCGACTCTTCTTATCCCTTCTTATCTTCTTCTTAATCTTATCTCATCTTATGACTGACCAAAAACACATGCTATAATATGCAAATCACTTTCAGCTAACCAGACAACCAATAAGTGGCATCACTTGCTCAGCGTGCTTCGGGAATCCAGAAAACGCAGGTGAGAAAGATGCAAACACATCTTTCACTTCCATAGTCATGCAACATGCCATCAACAGCCATCAGGCTGCTTTACAGCAACAACAAAATAACAGGAAAATTTTACACGTGATGAAATGACACTGCAAACATGCTGACCTTGCACAAGGCTGAAGACATGACAAGTGCATGTAGTTAAGGTTGGATGGGCAAAATGCAAGGGAGTGATGAAGCTGCCAGTGCACACTAGGCTCATGATAAGCATATTATTACATGCTCTTCAAGACACCAACAGCAATACTTTTCCACCTTTCTCAGCACCCAGCATCTCACGCAAGCTGCAGTGGCTATGACATTGATTACTCAGGAGCAATGCTTGCCTGCATACAACATTTGTGAAGACAGTATATTGTGCATCAGTAACAATCAATCTATATTTTCAGACTTCTTTAGGGGAAGACGGTTTTGCAAAGCCATACAATGTGAGCCTTTTCTGAGCATGCCCATTAATGAGCTGCATACACCAGCCCCTACTGCCAAAATGAATTGCTGATATAATGACATGCAATGGATTAATTACATGCTGTAATACCTCAGTAGGTTCACAACATTGGCAAGATCATAATGAAGTACCAGTACCAGTACTTGCTTTTGTACACCCCTGCAATATAGGTGCTAGTGTTTCTCTCAGTCTGCAAGCATTCCTTTGTCATGTTCAAACACAAACATAAAGGTAGAGGCAGACATCAATATCATTAGGCATCAATGTATCAGGCATCAATATATCCCATTTTATTGGGAGTTAGTAGACTGAAGAATGCTAAAACAAAATTTTCCCTCAGACGAGCAAACCTCGCACTCACACTCCCCATCCCATCAATAGCAATACAAGCCACCGGCACACACCACCAGTAATGACGCGCATTTCGAACCCCCGATTCACCCTCTTTTGTCAAATAAGTGTGGTTTCACATCTGCACAGCTCGCGAGACTATCAAATTGCATGTTTTCTCACAATTTCCGCACAGATCTTCAGTCACAACACCGGGCTTCATCGTGACCTCCCTTCGAAACAAAGTTCCACCGGGGGTTCATGGTCATGCGGCTCAAGAGCTTCTGCTTGTAAAACAACTTTTCGCTCAAGATTTAAATTTGTCGTACCATGTGTGTGAAATACTTAGATAAAAATGTGTCTAAAATTTCTGTAATGTTTCCGTAATTCCATAATGACTTGCTAACCCATAAACCCGTGCAAGGTTCTGTGCTCCGGTACGCAAGGCGCCAACCGAGCTGTCTGTAAGAGATACGTTAGTAGAAGAAGAAAAAAAACGCCAGCGGGAGAAAAAAATACAGATTTGCCTTCGCGTCTTCAATTTTATAACTTCGGGAGAGTGGCCATCTTTTTGGTGCCAAACATTTTTGCAGACAGTGGCGTTCTTTTTTATAACATTGACCTGTGGCCTAGAGGTAAGGAAAAATGGCACGTTCACGACGAGTGTCGCACAACCCGAAATTGCTCACGCTTGTGTTCGCGACCGCATTCAGCCGTAAAATCTTACTGACAGCCAGTCATCTTCCGCGGACTGTGCCACATGAGCATCGAATGTATCAGCGGCCATGCTGCTCTGATATTGAACAAAAAACAGCCTGTAATATCACTGGGATCTAAGGGCGTTTGTATGGCGTCATTTATCAGAGGGCGATTTTGAAATTGGCTGTAAATAAGCCTTTTCGTACTTTGCGGGCGTGTAAGTCAGGAACCAGAACGCTTTGGGTCTTTAAAAGGGCATATCCGTGAACTGCATCAAAATGTTCTCAAGATGGCTATTTCAGTTCAAAACGCCATACAAACCTGGAACAATCCCTTTAAGAAAAGCACCGTAACCAAGAGCGCGAATGTAAGTAAAACATAAAACCACGGACAAATATACAAGAACACCACGACAGGATCAAAACACGCACGCATAGCGACCGTCAGGTTTATCAAGCGCGCATCATTTAACAAGCTACCGTGCGGCGCATTGCCGTACTACAGGTGAGTCAGCCCGTCTGCTTCAGTGGCAAATTTGACACGGCCATTCTGGTAACGTCTCTAACGTCATAAAGACGTTCCATGACATAATCAAACGATGATGTACTGAGAAACGTGTTTACTAAGCAATAATACCCTAGGATGTAGAGCAGTCTGTTGCTTTTACAAGCACAGCGATAATTAAAAGTCAGCCTTTTTCGTCATATGTGATGGTTGCCTCAATGTCTTTAAGGGTGGAGCATTCACTTTAAAGGGAGCATCCCAGTTTTTGAGCCTTTTCACTTATCACGTCAGACGCGCACAATCTGTATCACCAGTGTTCTCGACAATCTATTGAATAAGTCAGAATTTCGATTTGATGTAGCCGACGCTGCAAGAGAAATATCATCTGACATCCTGCTCACCGCTATGAAAGTAGGATATGCGCTTGCAATTTCCAAAGTGTGTGTTACGTAATGTTTGCAACACGGTGTATCGACGTGTTTGTGTAATGAATGCCACGAAAGCCTTAAACAGTCAGTGTAGTCAAAGAGATACGTGAACATGCTGCTATTTTCCCGCCAATTCAGCGAAGCGTTATAACCTGACTTTCAATTTCTCCCCAATGGCGTTTACCACAACAATTTTTTTCGGTGCGCATTTGGTCTTTGAGAATGGGAGAATCACATGGTCCATGAGACGCAATGGTTCAGACTTGAACCGATGTGCTGCTCGGCTGCAGACTCTCGCTCGCTAGGCCAACCACTAATGCTCTTTTATTCACGCTAATAGAGGTGCGCACGATAGTTGCAATGACGACGATGGTCGTGCCCGCAGGGAAAAAACGTGTTGCTGTTACGCAGCGTAAGTTGGACCACAGATTTGCGAAAATTGATGTCCTTACTGTGTCATGAGGGTACTGCAGCGGCTTTTCCCAGTGTTATTGTAAAGCGTAACTAGTTCCGAAGTTACACCAGAGTTTAATGTCAGGGACGCAATGCTTCCTTAGCCAGTTGATCGACCATCTCATATCCTATGATACCCCGGTGGCCTGGCACCCACAAAAATATAATGTCTATGTCTTGTGTGCGTAAAGAATGATAAATGTTTATAATCCCACCAACCAGGTGGTGGGTGAGGTCGGGGTTTATAAAAGACAAAACGGCCGCCCTAGAATCTGAGCAAATTACTGTGAGCCCGGTCCTATGATTTTGTTGTTTGATGTGTTGCAAAGAAAGAAATAAGGCAAACAGGTCTGCAAGATAAAGAGATGTTTTTGTGAAAAATGGCCGTTACAGAATAACGCACATGCGGTGTGGTTTTCAACCATGGAGCGATCTGTATATATAAGGCGACAGTGTGGACACTGCGATCGTGCGACAGTATTTGTGTTGTACATAAGCTGTCCAGGCGGTGCGTTTAGAATCAATAAAAGCAAGCTAAACTTTGCGAGGTGCCAATTGCCAAGGGGCTACTACTAGGGCAGGTGGTACGGAGGCTCGTGGAAGGACCTAATTTAAATTATGGCAAAAAAGTGATACGTAACGCAAATGTAGGGCCCGAGCGACGCACTCCTTGTCCTCTAAGTATGTTTGGTGAACTCGTGACAAAATATGCGTGGAGGCAAATATTTGTTGACCTGGATTTTCTCTTATCTTTGTGACATACCTTATAGTGTGTTCAATAGTCGAATGGCTAAATATGCGATGGGATGTGCGCAGTGCTCCTTGTGCAAGCCGCAAGAACAAATTTTGTGTAACAGTTAAGGACTTAAGACTGCCTTCCGTGCCACCTACATACACCACTGATCCATATTCAATAATGGGAAGAATCAAATATTTATGTAATAACGTATGCTGGTCAGCACCATACCTTAATCTCGAGATGCACCTAAACAAATTCAAGCATGTCACGCATTTGGTGCGGACATGCTCAACGTGCTTGGACATGGACCACCTCGGGTCGAGGACAATGCCTAGAAATTTGAACGATGAAACAAAAGGAATAGTGTGCCCGTCCAGTAGGAGTGGATATGTCGGTGTAGCTTGTCACCTTGGACTGAAAATAATAACAGCTGATTTTTTAGCGAGAAAATAGAGACCATAACTTTTTGACCATTGTAACTTGTAAAGGGCGTTTTGAAGGCGTGGCATTGAGTATCATATTCTTCATCTGAGCACCACATCGCGCTGTCATCCACAAGAAGTGACGAGGATGTGCCTGAAGAGAAATCGCCAATAAATAATCTATCATGAGGTTAAAGAGCATTGGAGACATACAGCTACCTTGTGGAAGACCGTTCTCTTGAACGTGAACATAAGAGACCGCCGATGGGCATCTTGCACAGAACGGCCGCGTTCCTGAGAGAAATCCCACGAGATAATATGCCAAATGGTCTTTAAATCTTAACTTTTTTGTTTAAAAATGAAAGCTGGCTTATATACCATATCATAAGCGTGAGTAATATCCAGAAACACAGGAGTGACTTGACATTTTTGGCGAAATGCGCGACGAATATCTCTCTCGAGACGAATAATATGATCACAGGCGGTACGGTTATGTCGTAATCAACATTGCTGATCCGATATGAGTTTTCGCACTCTTTTCTCAGGCAAAGCGTATGCCAAACATGCGTTCGACAACTTTTTTCAATCAGCTAGTGAGCGCAATCGGACGGTCAAGGTTTGGTTTTTTGTTTTGTTTTTTGGATTAGAGCCCTTTCGACCAGAGATGATCATCTCAGGGTTATGGGACGAAGGAAAATGGTTAACGATGGGACAGACGTGCATGCGCCTGGGAGGCCAACCGCCGAGCTTTAACCCGCGCATGCGCAGGTACCCGGCCGGGGTCCCGCTTCCCACGGGGCTCCCGGCCCGCTTGTGGCTGACGCATGCAGCCCGCCCCGGACAAGCCGGGTGTCGCGAGGATGCAGGATGAAGCTAGGTAGAGGAAAAGAGGGGTGGATGTGTGACGGTCAAGGATAAAGTTTCGTGCTACATGATAATACCAGTTGAACATGGGTCCTAGTTATTCCGGAAATAAGACCTGTAATCAAATAACTTAAAAATAGCGCTATAGCTGAGTATGTGAGTACAAGTAAGCATCTTAAACTCACGGATAAATGTACAAAACCGCGACGAGGAAGGGTAAAAACACGAGCAGATAACGATATTTGGTTAAGAGACACCTCCAGCACCACCACGGCCATCTCTCGAAAGACTGAAGTATTACATATGAGTGCTTCGATGGCAATTTTGCACAGCCCTTTTGTCAGCACCTCAATGTCATTCGGACGTTCCAATAGGCGATACAAAGACCCAGTAAGTATCATATTTACTAAAAAGAGAAATTGTGTTGTCTAGCACAGCCTTTTCATCTTAATAGCATACCAATAGTTATAAGCGATTTTATTCCATTATATCTGGTGTAGGCTCCAATATCTTTAAATGTGGAATATTTCCTTTAACTGCAGGCACACTAAGTAGCACGTACTCAGATACATTGCTATTAGTGTTATGTTTATTACGTTCCAAAGAGTACCCTGTAAGGAGGCTTGTGTTTGACGCAAGCTGAATCGTGAGTCGATTCATGAGTCAGTCGTTTTGGGATGAGTCGTGAGCTGAATTGGCTCACATGGAAAATGCCGCATTGAGCCATGAACTGAATCACGTGCTTCGTAAATTTCATGAGCAAAATCACGAGTTGATCATTACTAACAATTGTGTGTCAGTGAATGATATGGCTGAAGTGAAAATGGCAACATGAGGAAACACAGCACACCCCAGACAAATTAACAACCTCTTTCAGAGTGTTTAGAAGAACAGAATACAGTATTATCTATAAAGCTGTTTGAAAAATCAGCACAAAACTTGCTATTATAATTTCTTAGCAGCAAAAGCGATGTTGTTGATCCGGGACTGAAGTTTACCAAATCTCAGCCAGGAGGGAGAGAATATTACATGGTACAGACATTTTACATCCCAATGTCCTACCCTCAGACCGGTGAAAGATTGTCGGCCTCCTATAAAGTCAAATGCATGGTCATATTTTTCATTGTGAATTGTTACAACAATGAACTTGCCCATACTGACACCTTATCTACTATTACTTGAGCTGCTGTAAGCATGATTTGCTGAGGCTTTCTGAAAGCATTAGCAAGATACTCTTGTCTGATGTGTGCCTTTTATGTCAAACGTGACCTAGGGATATCATCAATAACTATTTTCACGCATCGCAAGTTGTGCCATTTAGCAATCAAGTTAAGTGGTATTTGAAGTGCGAATAAAGTGGCGGGCAGGACTGCAATCTTTTTTTTGTAGCACAAAAACCTGTTTTGGACCCCTAAACCGTCAGAGGGAGACCTGAATTGGTGAGTTTAATGTATCCTGGTGGGAACTACAGTCAGCGCATGAGTTAGCTTATCTCCGGTTCAGTTTTCAAAGTTTTAGCTCATTTCCGTTTAGTTCCTTGCTGGCTGGAATACCTCTAATTAAGTGGATTTTTGCTGAGCTTGTTGATGAAACTGCGAATGCAATTCGTTTTACCTTTTAAGCTCAGGTAAATAGGTAAGGCCACCTTATGCTTGTAACCGATGCTAAATTATCGCTGTTGCAAGAAGTGCACTGAAATTTGAATTGTTCATGCCATCTTCAAGCGTATGTCTAGTGCTGGCTAGTGGGAGTTTAATTATCTACACGCAAACGCACTTGTCTGGCGCTTGGCAGGTGGATAATGCCAACGGTCCGGTTGAGTGCGGTCTAGTCATATTGCAAGCATTTAAGCAATTGGTCTGGGTCGTAAGTGCCAGGTGGAATATGCCAGCTTTATAACTGGGACTCAAAAGAGCTTGTTGTGGTAGGAGGTCACAGGAGAGATATTGTTTGCTAGCACTGTATCTGGTAGGTTCAAACCAGAAACTTGCCACCAGACTTTTTGTACCTATGCATATGTACGTATATATATATATATATATATATATATATATATATATACAAATAGATAAAATGTATATCATGTATTTGTATATATACATATGAAGTCACAATTAAACCAAGCCTTTGATTTGAAAGCTGTGTGAGTCATGAGTAAAATGATTCAATGCAAGCAATGAGTCTGAACTGAGTCGAATCGAAAAATTTGGGACAGCTTCGAGTCGTGAGCTGAATCGGACCCCAAAACCTGAGAGCCGGTCCTGAGCCGACTAAAACAAAATTGAGTCGAAAGCAAGTCTGTCTGTAGATAGCTAAGGTTTTGTCATACCAATTCCATCATATGCTAAGGCAGTCTCCAAATGTGTGACAAGCTGTTCACATAATGCCATCAGGATTATGATGAAGAACAATTGGCTACAATATGCGGCAGCTTTTAGAAGTACAGTGTAACCCAGATAAAAGTTAAGCCATGTTGACCCTAGCAAGTCTGGTTGTCGCACAATCGTGACTGGTGGTATTCGACTGTCAAATGAATGTACAACTCGAACAGGCATGGCGGTGGTTATCAGTGATCCACACCCGCCCATCGTGACAAAAAAACGTTCGAGGCTGCCCCTTGGTGGCCCAGCATGCGCAGCAGCTGAACCTGCTGGTGGTTATCGATTGCCCGGTCGATCGTCCACGACGATGCGCCCCATCTTTAGTCTCGGAGTGGCCTTGGGCTATTGAAGGCCCGCTGGTTTGTCCACGTGGACGTGGGGGTGGAGGCTGACCCGCAGCATAAAGCCGGGCCGCGACAGGTCGAGCGAGCCGGAAGTCACAGCACGGCACTCTTCAGCTGATGCACCTTCCAGTGAAGCGGTTTTCGAACCAATCCAGTACAGCCCGTGACGAATGCGGTGTCACCCCGCCCTGCTGGAATCCCAGCTCATCTCGACCGATCCCCGAAATTGCCCCGTAGCCACCCAGAAGGGTTTACGGGCGGTGGCGATGTAGCGCTCTGCCGTGGTGTTGAAGATATTTTCATTCTGATTCTCAAAGAGTCATATTGTTATGTTATGATATGACGAATGTGAAATCTCTGATTATAACTTTTGCCTTTTTTCTTCTTTTTTTGTTTTACTTGGTAGACCATTCGAAAGCAAATGCAGTTCGAACGCCATTCAAACCACCACCGCGTTGATGACAATTGTTCAAGTCACAGAGCTGTAATTCCTTGAATTACACTCTACTCCAGGTCTTCTAAAAAAGGCAGCTTTCCATCGCCTTGAAGTGATAAGTCATTCCTCCGCAGCTAGATAATTTTGAAATCGACAAAACTTAAGAACCTTTTTTAGACTCAACATTGGTTGATCAAAGCATAGTAGCCGAATCCGGGTAGAAATCGGGCTTATTAAAAAAGTGGTATTTTAGACCCGTGGCCGAAATTCATGAATGGTGGCGTCACGTGCGTCCTCCAAGGAGATTGCAACGCCGAAAGCTGCCATCATGCTGCTGTCTTAAGCAGAATGAAAAACGACGTAGGCAGTTTTGGAGCAAATTGACACTTGGCATCGCTCATGCACCCGTTTAGGGAGCTTCTGGTAATTTTTACTTAACTGTATTCAGCTTTCCTTTGGCGTCATACTGTGACTGTTAACGTTAGTCAGGACCAGATGAAATCCCACATGAGCCCGCTCATGCACGTCTGTGTATTTTTGGGCAGAGTCTAAAAATGCGCGTTAGCCGAGGTCCTGAAAATGGAATGCACACACACACACACACACACACACACACACACACACACACACACACACACACACACACACACACACACACACACACACACACACACACACACACACACACACACACACACACACACACACACACACACACACACACACACACACACACACACACACGCATATATATATATATATATATATATATATATATATATATATATATATATGTGTGTGTGTGAGTGCGGAAGCAATATGCCAACCATGATTTCTCTCATCATTTCCGCAATATTTGTAATATCGGCTTCAGTGGCAGGTAAACACCCGATCATAGATATGTGACTGCAAGCACGTCATACGCGTGCGGTGACGCTTTAAGCTTTTTGTGTTTCACTTTATGATTCACACGATATTTCGTTTCTTGTTAAGCTCCGCTGTTTGCTGCGTCTCGTGAGCCCGCTTTGCAGGGTATTTCATCTGAAATGTCGATTTGAAAAGTGCAAGTAAAGATGCTAAAAATAACCCAAGCGCGCTATCAAGTATTGCTGAAATACATATGTCTACGTCTGGCAGGAATTGTCGAAAATTGTTGGATATGCAGATTGATGTCTCACATAACCAGTGAGCTCTGGGAGCTAAAGATGCAGGCCTCCTCTGTCTTGGTGCTCAGAGGCTGCACGCGCCATTTGAAAGTGTGAGTCTTGAACTTTTGAAAGTGCGTCCTTGTAACAGGACCGTTGTGGATGCGTTTTGCTAGGCTGCTGATGAGCACCGGCTGTAACAAAATAGTAAGGCCAACTATCTGTAATATAAAGCAGGCTAGTAAATGTTTTTGATATACATTGCAACCTTTTTAATTCGGCAATTTAAGTGAAGCACACTGCAGTTGCACTGCACTTAAAAAGTGCTCGCATTGCAAAAAAGACTTCCGGAAATAAGCACCCTTGCAAAGGAATGAAAAGTTAGGTTTCGGGATGCGTAGAAAGCGCCAGGATTATTTTAGTGCCATTCATCTCAGTCAGTATCTGCATGTGAGTGTCTGATTGCCTTTATTTTTCGTGTAGGCCTTACAACCGGCTTCGTGGTTCCCTGGTAGCTCCTTTGGTAGCGACGCTTTTCACGCTACAACGCAGTCGTTAGATTAAGCACTTACGCATTTAACGACTAGATAATTAGCAGTTAATAACCTATGAAGCCGTTTGTCGCGGAACGGCGGGTGCCTGCTAGAATAGTTATAGAATATGTGGGATTGGAACGCAGTTCACGCGACCTGAACGTCGCTTAAGCTCCTGCTTAGTACGCCATCATCATCAACACCCCTAGTGTTTGCAATACTTCGGACCATGTGCAGGATGCCTGTGGAAATGAGTTTTTGGCGTGGTGAGATCTGCTAACCACCCAAGCGTGCAGATAGCCAAACCGGCATAATCATGTCGCGAGCTGGCGACGGGTGATGCCTGGGCAACTCGATACCGAGACAGAAGCCATTGCAGCTCAAAGTTTTATATATGCTGCCTGTACTCTGAGGATCACATATTGGCTGGACCCAATGCAGATAACAGCGGCCCTAATTTGTTTCGGTCGACACCAGTGCCGTTTCAATTGGTGGGCGCGCATGTTTCTGTCGAGGCGAAGTCAATCAGAGGGCTTTGTATGGCTTGACCGAGCGGGCACCCAAGCGTGTTCCTCGTGGTTCCTCGATGGAGGGGGGGGGGGGACAGGAGGTCACCAGGATCCAAGGCGTTCTGTTCTGCCTGGTCGGTATCACCTTCAGTTACAGCACGCAATCTCATACACGAGAAGAGCGCCGAAATCGGAGAAGGGTGCATCAGTTAAGCATGATCCCTCATTTTCCGAAATAACGACCTGGAGCAGTGAAACCTACCAGGGTTTTCCATGTCATCTAGCAAGCAATCCTACCCAAGATCTATTAGAATTCAGCACCGACCATTCAGGTTAAACCATACTATTTCCTCGCTTCTTTTTGCACCTGACCTAAAACAATTAGAAGTTTTAAAGTACCGTCCGAAGATTCGGACGTCCTATACGATTCAGAGGCGAATCCAGTGCCGGTATTTGGGACGCTGTCAGCACGTATAGGGGTCAGTGGGTTGGACGCGTCAACGTATGGGTCCAGTGTATTTGGGACGCTGTCAGCAGTATCAGGGTCATCCGGATTGGGACGCTGTCCACGTATCAGGGTCCGTGCGTATGTGGGACGCGCGCAGATGGGTCAGCCGGTATTTGGGCCAGCAGTTCAGGGTCAGTGCCGGTATTTGGGACGCTGTCAGCACGTGTCAGGGGTCGTTCAAGGTGAATGTGCCGTCAGAAGTTCTTTTGCTGGACCGGGCCGATGTTTCACTACAATGACTTGCGGCACGCTTTATTAAGTTAAGGCTCATCTCATTTAGACGGTGAGGAATGCTCGTTAAGTGCCAGGGACGGATCTAGTAAGAAAAAAGGGGAGTTTGGATACTCAGCTGTCTGCAGGTAACGATTTAAGCAAGTTAGTGAAGCAATGTAATCCCTGTTATTGGGGTCGTCAAATACCTTCAATATAGAAATGCCTGCCAATATGGTTGTATGCACAAACAACAGGCTCCCATGTGCAGAGGAGACTCAGTCAGGGTTATATTTGGATTAGCTGTAGTCGCAGGGGTCATATCTTTTAAAACCAGCCGTTAGGCAATTTTGTTTTTATTTGGAGACTGTATAGGGCACACAGCGCTCAATGCATTTTGACAATGATAATACTTTACTGACCTGTCGGGCAGTGAAATTGGCCTCAAATGCATCGATACCAAGTTTGTGTGGCTACCTCGTTGCACGCTGCACTGATCTGTTCATTATCGCAAAGTTGGTTTGCTTGTCTAACAAAACTTAGCAGAGGTAGAGTTGAGTAACGCAAAGATTAGAGAACGCCATCCAGTCTGATACCCGGTTGGCGTATGTCCACACAACACTTTTTGCTAATTTAAGTACAAATATCAAAAAATTTTGAAGTATTTTTCTCATTTTGGCCTTCTCAAGATCAGGGAAGATCGCGGACCTGATGTGACCTCAAGTTCCCTTTTGCTTTGAGAAAGCACCAGGCTATAACTGGCCGTATGAGGTCTGAGGGCACTTCGGAAACCGATCTGGAGTTTGACTTTGTGTGACCTTCTTTCACTTGAAGGCCTTCACTTGATCTGGAGACCAAAACAGCTGACGCAAGTGAGCTCACCTAGAAACTTACCTAACCCGTGAATTCAAATTGAACCCCGTCTTATTTTTTTAATTCAAATTCAATCAAATTCAGACCCGTCTAAAGCCGTCTTAGTTTTTAAGGGAAAAGGTCAAATTGAGCCCTCCACCCCACAGGCCACGTTACATTCAAAAGCCATCCTGGCACGTGTCGAAGCCGAGCGCGAATATCAATGTACGAGGTGTGTTTGCCAGATTATATATAGTTCGTCCATTGCAAATTATAAATTGCAAAGTTTTGGCTTAACTTGACGGTGTACATTCGTGGTTGGCCCGTGCTCCTTCCTGGAAAGATGGTGGCTTTGACAACAACAAAAAAACACGTTTGCCGTCTGGTTGTGGTTACTGGCTCTCAAACCATACGCCATAAACCGTTTTAACTGTATGAACAGTGCAGTGCCTCTGACGTTTGTTTTCTCCGACTTCTGCGAAATATAGAGGACGTGCTATCATGATGACTCCGTGGTCCGTCATGAGATTCCAAGGACTGGTGACGCACTCTCAGCTGATAACCTTTAAATGACGAACGCCAGGGTCCTTCGTAGAGCGCTGGAATATTGTAATGCCGTGTCTTAGAATTGAGGGCCTCTTGCGAGATCCGAACACAGCGAACTGCTTCCCATGCGCATGACGGAGTGGCACACGCGACGTGCTTGGTGCGATCATGCAAGCGATTTGCGTTGTAAACCGCGGTACTCCCTGACCATGTGCGCTTTGCATGCTGTTGTGTCATCGCTATTGGCATACCTAAGTTGTTTTTCATGTTTGCAAGCTGTAAATTGGGTTTAAACGTGTTAGATTACCATGCAAGTCGCCCCTGTAAATGTCGTGGATGCCAAAGTTTCCGGTGTCACGTGAAGTTAAAAGTGAATAGTTATTGACAAGTGCCGGTGTCTGTCGAAAGCTCAAAGTAAAGATACTCCTCGGAAAAAGGTCGCAGTATGGCACCGTGACGTGTGGAGATGGATCATGGTCTGACACCATGACGCGCGGAAATCAGCCACCATTGACAACGTAAAGCGCGGACATGGACCACTATTAGCAGCATGGCACGCGGACACGGACCGCTATTAACAGCATGACACGCGGACACGGACCATTATTAACAGCATGACACGCGGACACGGACCACTATTAACGGCATGACACGCGGATATGGACCACTATTGACAGCGTGAGACGCGTGCACAGGCCACCAATGACAGCGTGAGAAGCGGAAAAGGACCGTCGTCTGGCACTGCAACAGACGGAAACGAACCCTCATTGACGACGTTACAAGTGGACACGGGCCACTATGGGCTTGATAGCGTGGCGCACGGAAATTGACCGTGGTCTGTTTGGCGCACATGTGTGGTGTTTCTGTCGGAGATATTTAGAGCAAAGTGATTTGTTGCATCAGACAAATGTAGCCCGAGGCGCGAAAAGTTTCCAAGTAAGTGATGCGCTCAGGTGAGTTGTTATACTGCTGGAAATATTTGGGTTCTAGTTTGAAAGACGTCTCTTAAAAACATTTCGCCGCGACGTTAAGCTGACATCCGGTGGCACGTCACGTTCACGTTTCGCGACACGTCACGTTCACGCCTTCTGCTAAACCTGAGCTGCATCTCTTTGCCGTTGCAGGTCCGTTCTGCAATGCCACCTGGGATAACATCCTCTGCTGGCCACCTACGGCTGCTGGCACCACTACGTCACAACAATGCCCAACACTCAAGGGTGTGGACCCGAGCAGTGAGTACTGTACCTGGCTGCGAGCTACGACACACGCCTCGGCCGTGCGCCACACCCCTCCGCCCCTGCCGTGACGTACGGCCCCCTGCAGGGTGGTCCGGCCCCGTACTGTGGCGTACGGCGATCGGCCTTGTGTAACGACCCCGGTCCTCTAGTACGGTTTATGAGGTGCGGCACGGTCCTCCAGTACGGCGTCTGCGGTGTGGTACGGCCCCGGTCCTCTAGTACGGCGCCCGCTGTACGGCACGGCCCCGGTCCTCTAGTACGGCGTCTGCGGTGTGGTACGGCCCCGGTCCTCTAGTACGGCGTCCGCCGTACGGCACGGCCCCGGTCCTCTAGTACGGCGTCCGCTGTACGGCACGGCCCCGGTCCTCTAGTACGGCGTCTGCGGTGTGGTACGGCCCCGGTCCTCTCGTACAGCGCCTGCAGTATGACACGGTCCCCGGTCCGATAGTGTGGCGTCTGTGATGTGGTACGGCCCTGGCATGTATGCGCGCTGACGATGATCGTACCCTCGTGCTCTCGAAATAGAGGCCTCTGGATATAAAGTGGTATATTATGCGTTCAGTCTGATCAGCATGACTGATGGACAGCGATGGATTGTTTAGAGGCAATCAAAGTCTTGATGCGAAATGAGTCTCTTCTCGCTCTGATGACTTGATAGCTATCCACAAATCATGGAATGTTTTCAATAAGAACACTGCGCTAAATATATGAACTCGTCCTCTTGTTTGACGTAATCCCATTAAGTGGCGGTGCTGATAAGTTTTGCGGCGTTGGCAAAGTAAATTTAGGCACAGTTTGGTCCTGAAGCGACAGCTAGAATGAGATTCCATCGGTGTTGTTTTCCGACGGTGCTGTATTTTGCTAGTATTTTTGTGACTTCTGTGATGCCAGAATGGCGACACCATCTAAAAGTGTTACTCGTGAGCAAGTTTGTTTATAAGCTGTCGTCGTACTTCAAAGCATATCATATTTCTGGTCATCGCTGTCCGTTTTGCTGTTGTTATTTTCTTGCTCGCATCGCAACCCCACATCAGTTGACGAGCCTTTGATCACGTGGTCTCTCCGCCCCTAGAACTGGTTTTCAAAGTCTGCCTGCCGTCCGGCCTGTGGAAAGGGAAAACGCTAAATGACGCGCCGTCCGAGGCTGGCTGGACCAACTACACCACCTGCTACACGGACGAGATGAGGAAAATCATCGCCAAGCTGTACGCTGGCTCCCAGGCCGACGCCGAGGTACTTACATATTCTCGTTCGGCCTTTGCCCTGGTAGATGGGTAGAGCTCTAAAGAAGTTACCCATACGTTGTTTGTTCATTCCTCATTGTTACACAGGCATTCAGCTGCGCAGCGGCGATTGAATCGAGCCTTACACCATACTTTATGTCATTAAAAGATCCATTAATTAATTATACTGCATTCGTTATGCATTGTCTTTGTCCTCTACCCTGGATCACATGAATGCTGTCTTTCTTGTTGCAATGCGTTGTCCCACGTTATTTACTTTATGCATATGAATTTGGAGATAGAATAATTTTGGCACCATAAGGTAAACGAAGGTATCGTGATAGTGATATTCGTGTCACGCAAGAAAATGGAAGAAGCAACGAATACACTCAACAATGTGGTACGGCAACAGCAACAACATACGTATTTTTAACGCATGCGTACATACCTACCACGCTGGTAACAACATACTAGCAACAGGGCAGATAGATAATCGAGAGCATCGTTTCATATATTACTAGGTTACGATGTCATAATATATGACAGGGTTACACCTGACCTTCGTCCAGCTAGTATCCAGCAAACACGACTCCTTACTAAGCGCATCAAGCTTATATCAGTGTGGCCCATCTATCCCAACCACTCATAGATGATGGATGTGGCAACGCCCTGATCAAAATATTTTGCAGGGGTATCTGGTTTCAAAGGTTCCTGGCTCGGTACCTTGGTTTTTTGCACCATCTACATGATGATTTGATAACTCTCACGTCTGTTATCAAATCCCTCGTCCCGCATCGCACGGCGCGGGCTGTTGGTTCAGCCTATTTGATAACTCTCACGTCTGTTATCAAATCCCTCGTCCCGCATCGCAAGGGGCGGGCTGTTGGTTCAGTCTATTTGATAACTCTCACGTCTGTTATCAAATCCCTCGTCCCGCATCGCAAGGGGCGGGCTGTTGGTTCAGTCTGATAACTCTCACGTCTGTTATCAAATCCCTCGTCCCGCATCACAAGGGGCGGGCTGTTGGTTCAGTCTATTTGATAACTCTCGCGTCTGTTATCAAATCCCTCGTCCCGCATCGCAAGGGGCGGGCTGTTGGTTCAGTCTATTTGTGTATATTTCGGATGCACAGGTTAGCATCTCAGCCAAATGTCAAATTTGCTGTGTGCGTTTCCAATGACAGTGAAGATTGCCCAGTCTATGATCAGCTTATTTGTGCCCTGCTGAAAAGGTGTCTCGGCTATGACATAGTTCATGGTTTGCAACTTAACGCCTGCAGATTTTCTCTGCGGTGAGAACTGTTCCCTGAGCTGTTAGGCATTGAGATCATGAACGAATGGGGCAGGATTGGTGCTGACTGATGTGAATACCACTGGTGCAAATACTCTGAACAAGCCAGTTACGTTAATCCACCACGTACATGATGCATGAAGTGGAACACCTGATGGCCTTTTCCCGCTAACTTGACTCCTGCCTGTGGTAAAAACATGTTAGCGCCCACTGATCCGTTTATTATCCATTTTCAGCAAAAGATCCTGATAGCGCGAAACACGCGCATTTTGGAGCTGACTGGACTTTCTCTGTCACTCGCAACTCTGTTTATATCACTGTTCATCTTCTTCCACTTCAGGTATGTCCACTCGAGTAGAAGGGGATATGCAGAGGGCACGCTGAAATGTTTGAGGGATGAAAGATTATTCCACATCTGTGCGGGGGACTGGGAAGCAGGCAAGATTTGATCCTCACTAGCTTCTTACAAACTGACATAATTCAGAAGTGCACGGTGTGATAAATTCTCTTATTGCGTTATATTAATTAAATCATTATATATATTATAATATGAATATATATATATATATATATATATATATATATATATATATATTACAAACTTGTCATAAATGCTCAGGGTGTTCGTATTAATACATCTGTGGAATGCCAATTATATTTGTAGTTTGCACGCGGTATGTTACTTTTTGGGGAGACTTGTTTAATTGCGATTTTAAGATAGATGCACATGACAGGTGATATATTCAAAGCATGCTGATGCAGCGAATAGCAGCGAAGCATTTCACTCTCGTAAAGTAAATATTGACTGAATGTTACCGTGACTGAAGTGGGCGATTTTGCCCACTTAAGGTGCGGCTCAACGCGGTAAGTCCGTCCTTAATGCGGAATATCTACCGTCAACCTGCGGCATAGTTTCCAGTAGGATTGTACCTGACCGCTCCATCTGCGACGTTCCCTGCGATGGCGGCAGGACGCCAGTCCGCGCACTTCGGTTGATCAAATCACACGATCCTAGGAAACGCCGCCAATGCGCTCCTTCAGAACGTTAGCTTCCAGTAATTTCTGTCCTGCAACGATTGCTGGTATCCATAGCTGCGCACGACCAGAACGAGATTGAAATGAGCTGGCTGTTGGGATCTTGTAAACTAACGAGTAGTAATTTCCTCATGCAGCCAGCTGATTTCCACGCAAGGGCTTTGAGTCGCTTTGATTTCACGATGTGAGGTTTACTAACAATCTGAACAGTTTCCGGGTTGGCTTCCAGTTATTTGCCAGCATGGTCTCTATTCAGGTGTCCATTACCTGATGCCGTATAAGCGTTACAGCCGCAAAGCAAAGCACAAAAAGGTCTGCATCAGAATGCCGATACGGCGAATGCTGTGCTCAATGTGGTCATTGCTTGTTGACCATGCGGATGAACCCATTCTGGGTCTCTAGCGTACGAACATCTTTCTAATCATCAGCCGTCGGCCGTCACATTGAGGCCCGACCTGAGCGCGCGCCGCGTGCTTGACCGGCGGTCGTCTCGAATGTATGTGCTGCCGTGCACGGCCGTTCTCCATCGGCCCAGCGGCGCCGATAGGTCAGCCAACTGGACAGGCGGATCGGCCTTCGCGGCAAACGACCCGATCTGTCAGAGCGCGCGGGGCGCCGGGCGTCCTCCCCTCGCCCTCTTACGGAGCCGCGGCACTGCTGGCATCTCACTGTTCCGTAGCCGACGCGGTCCGCCGGGAAGCCAACGTCTCCTTGCCTCCGCTGCTGAAGGCCATCCTCGGAAATAGTCAGCTGTCTCGTCCGAAAGCAGCTGACGAAAAGTTATGACTTGCGTTATCGATCTTATAACAACCCGACGCCGTGTCGCTGTCATTACAGATATGCGACATTAGTTTTGATGGAAGCGAATTTTCTGCTTCGGATCCTTTTCCATCCCGCGTATCAATGCTGCTTGCTGTACCTGGGATTTAGCACGTAAGGAAAAGACCCAAAGGCCTGAAAATTCGCCGACGTTTTTTTTTTAAGTTCCGCGCACTGAGGCTTAGGCCTCGCTCTTTGGAATCGCCCCCTCCTCACTAACTGACACTTACTTGCTGTCTTTATAACAAACATTCTGGAAAGACGAGCACGCTAGCTGTTGAGCGATCGAGGCTTATCAGATGCTGACTCGAAGCGATGCATTCTTCAGGTCGCTGAAGAACAACCGCACCAAGATACATCGGAACCTGTTGGTTGCCATGGTGATCCAAGTGCTGGTGCGTCTGGTGCTCTACTTGGACCAGGTCATCAGTCGCGGTGGTATCGGCGAGGATGCTCCCATCGGTTCAGCCAGCCAGGGCATCGACAATACAGTGAGTGTGACCAACGGCGCACCAGACGGACAGCCATGTCTGTAAGACTGCAGTCAGAGGAGCGACGCAACACGGTGACAGCTGCGGACGAATCAGCACGTTGAGTGTTGCGCCACGATTCCGAGCTCAGGACATGCAGGCAGTGCACGTGGCGAGCGGTCACCAAAGCGGTCAACTTTGATAATATCGGCTTGGAATCGCACCCACAAGTCACCGAATCGATTCCACTTCAAGCTCAGAGCAGTGCTGTGTAGATATTGGCCGGCTTATTTCATATTAGCGTGAGTTGCCGGGATTAGGGGTCCATTTTAACTTAGTCACTTCCAATAGCATTGTGTTATAACGTGCTATATAGACCATACACAGGCTCATGGAGCCTATGTTCAGGTTGAATCGGTCGCGAAGCTTATATTCAGGTTAGCATCAGAAATACGCGGAAGCCTGTTTTGTACATGGCTGTTTTCAAATTACCACGTTCTTTAAGTATGCTCCTTTTTGTTGGTTTCTGGACGATTTCAGCCAATCGTCGCGACCCAGTTCCGGCTCCTAGCCATAAACAGCTATGGGAAAGAGCTGACTTCTGAACTTTCGTAGTTGATTTCTGAGTTCATTCTTACCCTAACCAGAATCACGCACGAGTTTGACGTTGTCAGACAAAGTTCTGGGCGCCCCGGCACCGGCGCCTGCCAGGCACCACTCACGACGCTGTTCACGATCTGTTGCAGCCGTTCGTTTGCGAGGCGTTCTACGTGCTGCTCGAGTATGCCCGCACGGCCATGTTCATGTGGATGTTCATCGAAGGTCTCTACCTGAACACGATGATATCAGGTAATCGTGTTCGCGAGTGCGGCGCAAGCGGACCCAGATCCTGCCGTCCCCGAGCCGCGTCCATGCATGCCCGGCCACAGCCTGCTAAGGGCGGCGATAGGCTTCTGGTCGGAGTTTGCTGTGCTTTAAACCACGACAGCATTAGTGTGCACGACAGGTAGCTTATCACCGTCCACAGCTGGACGCCCATCTCAACGGAATTTCACTGACGTGCCTGACCATGGCTCGCCATCCGCCCCCGCCGACTGGGCTGTTGCTGCGGTCCGTCTGGTTGAAAATTGGATCCAGCTGCCGCTCCGAGACACAACAGTCCCCGCTCCAGTGCGGTTGTTCCGGGACACAGCAGAACTCGCTCCAATGTCGCCGTTCCGGAACGCGGCAGAACCCGCTCCAATGCAGCCGTTCCGCGACACAGCAGAACACGCTCGAATGAGACCGTTCTGGGACACAGCAGAACCCGGTCCAATGCAGCCGTTCCGGGACACAGCAGAACCCGCTCCAATGCGGCCGCTTCAGGCCACCGCAGTCTCCGCGGAAACCGGACCTGTTGCACCTTGGCAATTGTGTCCTTGAGTTTATCCGGTGGTAGAGGAGATCTCCGGTGTTTGGTGATAAGACGTGGTGGTGATTGTTTTGCTTTCTTTAAGCACTAAGTCATATTTTGCCTTGTTAAATTGCTGCAGTCTTGTGGGCGGCACACTTTTAGTGATGACGATACCGTGTTAAGTGGAGCAGCATGCGAACTTATGGTATAAACTTGACGTGTGTACGTTGAAGTCCAACTAGTTATGCCAGCTTCATTAATTTTATCTTTGCTGTTGACTGGAAGCAAAGCTCGTTAAGCGCGTTCGTCTAGCGGGGAACTATGTTGATCTGCAGTGTGATTTTAAAGTGGACTCCTGTGTCCCGGGCTTCAGAATTTTTGGTGACATTCCACCGCCTAATGTCATCGAACAGGCACACTTCGTTTGTGTAAGTCCGCTTTCCGAAAATGACGCTGCGTTTTGGTTTCAGTGACGGTCTTTTCCCCGAAGTTTTACGACAAGTTTTACTACGCCACTGGATGGGGTGTGCCAATTATTATGACCGCGATATGGGCAGTGTTTACGGGATTGAACTACGGGGAGATAAGGTAAGAGACGCAAGGACCTCCTGCTCTTGTCCTTAACAATCAACGCTATTTTTCAGTCTTTTATGAATCACCACAGGCTGAGCAAGCACTCTGCTGGAAAAACCTAAAGAAATCTTTTACTATCTTATTAATTACTAGTTGAGTAAGACCTAAGTATTACTTGAGCATCTTATTACTTGAGAAAGACATCCTATTGGGATAATGAAGTCAGATGGGCCCTAGGCTTTCAGTTTTATTACAATTTGTTAATTTGTGACACATTTAACTCATAGCGAGTGTCATTTAGTTACACTATGCGTATGATTGCAGTGTGTGTGCGGGGGGGGGGGGGGCTACCAATCGACATGACGATCTCGATGTATTTACACGAATGTTCTCATACATCGATCTACGTAACCGTGTGCCCATATGCATATGTATCGGTATGCCAGTATAAATTTGCCTCGATAACACAATGTGAATGACTCGATATATCGATCATAAATGTGTTGATAAGAATAAACTCATCTACAAATAAGGACATTGAACATCGGGTATATTGTCAACGACCCTCAAGAGAAGGCACGCCCAATGCTTTTGATGTGACACTGTGCTCTGGTCACCAGCTGTTGGTGGAATTATAACCTTACGACGCATTACTGGATACTGGAGGGACCCAGAATCGCCGTCATGATGGTAAGACCACAACACTCGGCCTTTGCTGGGATAGCGGTACATTCCGCTGTAGTATGGTCTTTGATTTCGCCTCTCGAAGAGCTTCCAGCAGACAACTTACTGTAGACAACTTACTGCAGCCGTGACGTGGTCTCCGGCTGCCAGTTATACTGTGCAAAATAAATACATCAACGATGTTTGCAACAATAAGGGAACTTATTGGAATCGTCGCACCGATTGAATAACTAGAGTGGTTTTTACCAGCGATTTTTCAGAGGCAACAATAAAACGTAGACATGCTGAAGATAGTGTGTATTCGCAAAGCGGAGGACCCTGCTGTCGTATATTAACATCTTGTCTCCCTTTCAGCTGAACGTCGCCTTTTTGGTCAATATTATCATAGTGTTGGTGACCAAAATGCGGCAGAGCAACTCAAGTGAGGCTTTACAAGCCCGGTGAGTACCAGCCTGGGACCTCACACCTGAACATTCGACGGCACCGTAACCTTCAAAACATATACATTATCTCACCAAAGACGAGCAGCAGGGAGTTTGGTGACGGCCGCTGGGAAGCGCTACTCTGGCTTCGATTGCCGGCGGCAATAACACCCGCCGCACTCGCAGTGGGCCTTCATGGCCACGGGACCGAGCGGACGGGTCGCTCTCATCGAGATGACCTGCGCATCAGGCGGTGGAACCCCGTCTCTTGCCGCAACCTCGCCTCGTGCCCATCCCGGAGTCATTGACTGTTGGGCCTGCCGGCGGGGTCAACTCTGGCGCGTCGCCAAGGCCCCGTTTCTTGTGTTTTGTGGGATGTGGTCTGGCCCTAATCCACCTGTTGAGACCTTCCAAGCGTCATAATCCCCAGATCCGTCGGCTATTGTTGGTGACAACATGTGGTTAAAGAGCGCTGACGTGTGACGGATGAGTGACATTCAGCCATTTGGATTGCGGCCGCGGTTTTTGATCTCTGCCACACGACCTAAGTGGCCCTGGGATGCGCTGGGTCACGATGATGAAACTGCACAGATTCCACAAACAATTCATCGATAAATATTTACCGCTGGCAGCTGCAGACATGCTATACCTGTTGACCCACCCGAGTCCGGCCTCACTCATTTTCTGGGAAAACGCATTTGACGCCCTCTCCCCTGAATGGATCAGGAGTGAGTGAGCCGACCGAGCTGATTCAGATGACAACAGACACCCGGGACGAAAGATCCCAGCATGCGTCACTCTGATGGGCATGTGGGCCATTTTTTCTTGTTTATTGCTGATCGAGCCACATATCAGGTCGAAGCACACCATTCTTGCTGATTTGCTTACACATATCTGCTAATACACATGCAAATGCATCTAATAAGCTCATGAAAGGAACCTGAAATGGATACATTAGTACTTGTGCAACATTATGAATGCGTGTGCACGCAGGTGCGTAGTCTCAGGACTATCTTAGGTCAGGTCCGATTTTGCCACGTTGTGCTGTCTATTCTCAAACATGCTTGCATGTGTCTCATTAGTTTGATACTAATGCATAATGTGGGACATAAGTACATACACTCATAAACACACACACACACACACACACACCACACACACACACACACACCACACACACACACACCACACACACACACACACACACACACACACACACACACTATATATATATATATATATATATATATATATATATATATATATATATATATAGGTGTGTGTTGTGTGTGTGTTGTGTGTGTTGTGTGTGTGTGTGTGTGTGTGTGTGTGTGTGTGTGTGTGTGTGTGTGTGTGTGTGTGTGTGTGTGGTGTGTTGTGTGTGTGTGTGTGTGTGCGTGTGTGTGTGTGTGTGTGTGTGTGTGTGTGTGTGTGTGTGTGTGTGTGTGTGTGTGTGTGTGTGTGTGTGTGTGGTGTGTGTGTGTGTGTGTGTGTGTGTGTGTGTGTGTGTGTGTGTGTGTGTGTGTGTGTGGTGTGTGTGTGTGTGTGTGTGTGTGTGTGTGTGTGTGTGTGTGTGTGTGTGTGTGTGTGTGTGTGTGTGTGTGTGTGTGTGTGTGTGTGGTGTGTGTGTTTGCGTGCGTGCGTGCGTGCCTGCGTGCGTACGTACGTACGGTTCTTATTAAGTGCATTACTTGCCTCGCAACATGTGCTATGAGATGCGTGTATCTCTGTTTGCATGCTATGTAACCAGATTAGATATATAGATTCCGCATACAGGCAAAGTAAAATGCATGTTGTTTGGTCAGTTGCTGGCAAGCATTTTATAAAGCTCCAAACGCCTGCATGACAAAACGGACTCTAAAGTGATGACTACTTTCAGCGTTTGATCATATGACGCCTTTTTGACGCGACCTGAGATAGCTTGAGGCTTTTGTTAAGCCGTCTTCAGCTCGTGGAACAAACAGAGACTCATCAGCAAGATGAAGTTCCATTGCAACATGTACAGTGCACATAAATACAATTTGTTTGGAACCAACATGGCAGCATCTGGATGCGTAACGCCATTGAAACATCACCTATGGTAGTCTGGCACTGTAACTGACAGCCGTTACCACCTGACGCCCATGAAACTCAGAGGCCATCTACAGCCCTAGAAGTGTGTATAAGCCTGTAGCAAAATGGAGAGCCAAACTCATTTACTGTCCTTCAATTTGCAATGCTCTTTTGACGTGACAAAGACTGAACCCATCACCCATTCTTTGACACGAAATGTATTGTACCTGGGTGCAGGCGATTTTCTCTCTCTCCATTTTTACGAGAAAGTCGGCGCAACTGTATGACGTCTGTTGGCAATATAGCGATTGATACTTGTAGCAGTGTGCTCGTTTTATGGCTGCATTATTGTGGTATGAGTGTAACGAGTAAGGTTGCTACCGATTTCGCACAGTCAAGCGCCAGATATTACAAGCATGATTGCCTGTTACTATGTTCGTACAAACGAATAATGATGTCCTTTTGGAGGACATGGCGCCGTAGTTCCAACACAACTTTTCGTCGGCTAATCAACGACAAAAGAGAATCAGACATTTTTCAACCACACGTAATTATAACGAACACCTAAAGACCTTGGTATTCTCGAGCAATGTTAACTGGGTTTGAGATTCGAAAGGCACGCCAGTAAAAAGTTATTATCTAGGTTTGATGAGAAAGAATAGTTTTTTTATTTTTAAGGGCTCGCCGGTGACAGTGTACGGCGCCAGCATCAATATCCGTGTCAGGATAGTTATCGTATTACACACATACAGCTCAGAATATTAGCGTCGTAAATCTTTGGTGTCGTGCCATTTGTTTCCGTGCCAAAAATCATTGGAGCTGACGTGGCTTTCACGCTTTACATCGATTATCAGACCCTCCGAGACCATCTAGAGTAAATTGAAGTAGCTGGTGAGTACATTTTTACAATAGCCCATGATGTGTACAAATGAGATCGGAGTAAATCAAAGTTAACGGTAATGGCTAACAAATGGTTCGATTCACAGTGATGTGACGTGCGCTGCTGGGCTCGGTGCAAACCACAAGCTCAGTGTATTCCTTGGAGTATTTATAACTATAATCTTACGACACCCGTAAGATACACAATAAATGTAAGTTTACGACACGAATGTACGCAAACAATCTTACATAGTTTCTCAAAGCAAATAATTTATATACGACAGAGCTTAATTTTGACAAGTCCTTGAGGAATTTGGCAATGCAATCAACGCAAGTAGTTGTGTTGTAGATTACAGTACTGACGTTAAGGTAGTTACGTATTGAAAGACAAATTGCTGAAGTGGCAAGCATAAGCAACATACAACAGCTGCGGAAGGTATAAAAGGACATAGCATTCAATATGAGCAAGACATAGTAACTGTTCCAGTCACTCAGGCAAAAAGCCTTGGGTGTGGCATGCCAAGACCAGCATGCAAGGCAAAACTGTCTGGTCAACAGGCTTTCTTTACCAGAAACAAAAACAAAACAAAACAAAATACGTCTCACTTCAGATCATTTTTGGTGGCTATCACGGCACTTACCATAGGTATGATAAATTCATGTTCATACAAGCTGCATACCATATTTTTTCAAAGTGAGGTATGGGCAGTGTCATTGCCTGTTGTGTATACTCAGGCTAACAACAGAATGGTGTGCAATAAGTGGTCATAAAGTAGTTAAGCATAATGCAAGGATTTTACTCTAAGCTTAACTTCATTCTGATAACACAGCTTCATGCAGCTGGCGCAATATTTACACCACAAGGCAGTAGCTAGCCCACACAAAACGACATAATAGATACCTGTTTCCATTGATCAGTCATATAGAAGAAGCCTGTTACTAATAACCAGTACATCAGGATGCTTATGATGGAATCAGTGAATGTCTTATTTATCAGTGCTCAATAACAACCTGCGTATATTTCACATGCTCTCGTAAGCTCTGAAAACTGAGGTTTGACCATCCTACCTTGAATTCCCAACCCGACATATGCTCAGTAAGCACAGGCATCATGCACTTACTTGTTGCGTCGTCTTCTCCACAATGGCTGTGCAAAATTAAGCCTCTCGATAGGTGGAGGATTTTAAGATGAAAGTGAGCAATGAGAAGGCTGATGAATGAAGGATAGCTGGCTTCACCAAGCGTATCAGCTAGGGACAACATAAGTTCCCGATTCAGCCCCCAGTTCTGCACGAATTTGCACTAGGTCACACAATACGTGTTGTTCTGATATACAATACAAATCTACAATACAATACAGGTCTACAACTGAAATATACAATACGTGTTGTTCTGTTTATTGCGCAGTAAACAGGCTTACAAACATAGCGCGTCGATGGCCAAAACGCGCAGCGGTCGACTAAATGTTGGTGCATAGCCCTATTTGCACACCACCATTGGCGAGTCGGTGGGCTATGGTATTACACAAAGTCCTTTCCGACGGCGTGCTGTCTCCACTCTCTGTATCCACTCTCCACTCTGGCGTTGTTCTCGAACAATCTCGACCGTACCCTTCCCTTTGTTTATGGTCGTCATTGAGGCTTTATGATGCACTCAGCTGTTGAGGGTATGTGGCGCCGCCCGCCTCCCACCCTGGCAGAAAGAGTGGGCACCGCGAGGAATGGAACTTCTTACCCAGACACATTAACTAATGCACTGTGGCGTCTATCCCTAGGATAACATATCCTTGTAAGCATTATTTTTCAATCGAAGCGTCATAATTGTGGCTGAAGGTAATTGTCTCCCAAATCTTAAGCTATTGTGGATGTTTTGATTTCAAGCCAGACAAGTGAAAACCTATTTATCATTTTATCTTGATTGATGCCATGTCAGGTTAAAGCAACACGCACTCAAAATGGGTTTAAAACATAAGACGCACGTTTTAAGGCTAAATATTATCCAGTATTATCTCTAGTTTGGTGTTCGTTGCCATGGCAACGAGACGCATAAATCTACGCCACGGCCAAATTTGGCAAAGGTCATTAAACGGCTTTGAGAAACTGGCTTCATGCGTAGTTTAAAATCGAATGTACACATTAATACTCGACGTAAGATTGTACTATTGCTTTCAGGAGCTGGCTACCAAGTGCTTAATACGCCATAAGAGGCAAAAATATTACCAATTCGTATTGAACCACGACGGCTTGAACGCTAACACCATCTGTCAGGACACAAATGCTTTTTTCCTTACCGGCTGGTTTCAACGTGTAGGCCCGTCCTACCTCGCCCAACGGGCGTGTTAATAAACATTGTTAGTCGCTGCCACCTAGCGTGCTGGAAAGCCTGAGACCACTGAGCACTGCCGCTGCATATTTCATCAGGTCGGCGGCATGTGGGACCTTGAGCTCAGTCACCGGGAAGCACACCCGGTTGAGCGGCCCGTACGGCGGCTCGCGCTCCTCCTCCGTATATATCACGGCTCCCGCCGATCCCACCGTCTCGGGACCGCCTGCCTCGGTGGCGCGAGGTTTAACTGAGCTCTGTTTTATTTTTATCATGACTGTTTTCTTTGTCGGGATGGCGGAGCACGTAACGCGGGTTGAATGCCAACTCTAAGCCAGTGGGCCCGGTGGCGAAAAGATGGGAGAGGAGGTCAAGGACGCGCTCTGAAAGCGCCGAAGGATGACGGGATACCGCGCCACGGAAAGGCCGTCGATTCGAGTGCGGCGGAGATGCCTCCGGTGGTGGTCGAGATGGGCGCCGCCGTGTCAGTGGCACAGCTCATGACGCAATGGCTATTGAACTTCCACTGGAAAAGGCATGTGGATGCCGCTTGCGCGCTCATTGTCTCTGCAGTGCACTCTATTGTGTCGAGACAGCTGTGTGTGGCAGCCCTGATCGGACGTGAGCGCCCGTGGTGCAGCACCACGCGGAGGCCGCCGCTCCCCACACGCCGTCCACCGAGCTGGCAGGCGGCACGTCCATGTGCTGTCGACTCCATTGCCAGCTGGTTCGCCTGCATCGGGACCAGAGCAGCGGCGCTGACGGGCGGGGGAGCGTTACGCGGCACTCGTCGCATTCATTCACGGGGGGCCGCCTGCTCCATACCGGCAGCGGGGACAGGGCTCCGGATAACCTGAGGGCTAAGGTCAAATACACCTCTAGCTCGTTTCTATCTATGGTATTTGTGATAATGGGGTCAATTTAACGTTTGCCAACGATGAAGCTGCCCTTCTGCCTGCTGCCCCGCTCCACGTCCGCCGCTCCTGAGTCCAAGGCAAGTACAGTGCAAGCAGGAGTTACACATGTGGCCCCTGCCTGCTGGCGGCGCCCACTCGACTGGAGCCAGGGCTTTCAGTGCTCGCCGCTTGTGACCAAACTTCATGGCGCTCGGCCGAGTAGATCTCGCAGGATTTGCCGCGGAGTTCCGCTTCAGAACTTGGCGAGTGGCCTGATACATTATTTGAGTCCTGTCGCGCAGTCGTCGATGGCACAGCTCGCAGTTGAAGGGCAGCGCCAGGAATCCCTGCGAAGTCGCAAAGCTCCAAGAAAAATCAGTAGGCGACGGCTGTAATATTGGGTTTGCGGATCTCCGAAATATACGACTGCTTGTGCCAGAATATAACCTCGCTTTCGACTAACTGCCCGCAGAACTAAGTAAAGATTTATGCGATCGGGTGCTTTAATTCGCATTGCTAGAATATCTTTGCTGGTCTAACTGGATCGTGCCAGTTATTTGAAACCGGTTACTATGCGACAAGCTGCTGGACTGCATCGAGAACACTGAAATTTTATCTGTCGTCTGACGTTGATGCGTTGTCGTCTTGCGCATTGAGATAAAAAAGGTTATGCGGGTCCGTACCGTATCACAAAATTGATACTCTAATTTGCCGAAAGTTCCGAGGATCGCGTCAGCGATACACGGTTATGCAAGTCCGTACCGTATCATAAAATTGATACTCTGATTTGCCGAAAGTTCCGAGGATCGTGTCAGCAATACACAGTTTGATACCATGCATGATACACGTTGGATCTGCTGATCTCAGTGTTTACGTTTTACATGACGCGTGATCGCTGCGCCACACGGCTGTAACGGGGCATTCCACCGAACAAACCCGCGCTGGCCGCTGGCATGCAGCGGAACTTACCCTCGGTTCGTTTCAGACGTCACAGTGTGGGCTATCTCTCTGTGCAAGCGTGTCCGATTAACTAGGCCACTGTAGCCGAGTGATAGCGCCGCGATTGGATGGCCTGTTTGCAAAGGCCCGGAGCCACGCAAGCCCATCGATTCGGGGCTTTCAGCGGTGTGTTACGGCGTGTGTGAGTGATTGTCCACGCCGATGTGACGAGCCAACCCGCCTGAAGAATGAGCCGATATCGGCCCGGAGCCACACAACCCCATCGATTCGGGGCTTTCAGCGGTGTGTTACGGCGTGTGTGAGTGATTGTCCGCGCCGATGTGACGAGCCAACCCGCCTGAAGAATGAGCCGATATCGGCCCGGAGCCACACAACCCCATCGAATCGGGGCTTTCAGCGGTGTGTAACGGCGTGTGTGAGTGATTGTCCGCGCCGATGTGACGAGCCAACCCGCCTAAAGAATGAGCCGGTATCGGCCCGGAGCCACACAACCCCATCGAATCGGGGCTTTCAGCGGTGTGTAACGGCGTGTGTGAGTGATTGTCCGCGCCGATGTGACGAGCCAACCCGCCTGAAGAATGAGCCGATATCGGCCCGGAGCCACACAACCCCATCGATTCGGGGCTTTCAGCGGTGTGTTACGGCGTGTGAGTGATTGTCCGCGCCGATGTGACAAGCCAACCCGCCTGAAGAATGAACCGGTATCGGCCCGCGTCTCGCGTGCCATCCGTGACGGGCGTGCCGATTCAGCTCAGTTCAGTTAATGTATTCTATCGTATTTTGAAAGATGGCCTGAATACAGCACAGCGGACCGGTATCACAGCATAATTTTAGGGGCGCCTACCTCACTGTTGTGTGGCGTCGGGCTGAGCGTTGACTGTTTGATACGCCTCCGCTGCCTCCCTCACATCCGGGTCGGTTCAGCCAGGCGTTCTTGGTGTCCATTCATGTTAGTTAGTTAGCGACTTGTTAAGTTTTAAGGGTTGGCCAGCGACATTGATTATCTGCGCCTAATATATCATGGCAAGTGTGATGTTACGCCAGATCTGAGTACTGGCGTGTTCGTTTTCTGTTGTACAGATGTTGTTCACGAAAAGTTGTCTTTTCTTCGTGTTCTATATTTGGCAAGTTCTCAGTGCATACAACATGCGTTTTGGACAATTAATGTTGCATTCAAGTTTTGTTATGCATCGTGTTTGCACTGGCAGCTGCAGAGGCCTATCGAACGAGCACTGCAGCAGGCTTCAGCTGCGACAAGACACCAGCAACACCGACCAAACACCTGTCTCAAAACCAGGCCGACCCAGAACACCACCCCCGCTTTCATGAGTAGAAGGTCAGCCAGCCTACTAGCAATGGCGGGCGGACGATCCGTTTGCGGTGGGCCGGGGCGGTGCCGCCCCATGTGCTCAGTTGCCCGGTCTGACCCCGGTCGATGAACCTGTTTCAGGAAGGCGGTGAAGGCTGCAATAGTGTTGCTGCCGCTGCTCGGCATCAACAACATCATCAACATGGTGGACGCACCTCTGGACCGCTCTGTGGAGGAGTTCGCCGTGTGGTCCTACCTGACGCACTTCCTCGCGTCCTTCCAAGGCTTTTTCGTCTCGCTGCTATACTGCTTTCTCAATGGAGAGGTAAATGACGACTGCTGCCGTCTCTGCTCCTGTAAGCATCGGCATTACAATGTTTAAAATGGGAAGATAAAGTTTTTTAAAGTTAAGATTCTAGGCGTCCAAAAGAAGGTAGACGAAGAGCTTATCGCCCCTTACCGTTTTGGAGAATACTGATGGCGATGTTGCAAGGAAACAAGCAAGTGAGCTGTCCCGTGGTCAGCTCCCAGACCTGGCCCTGGGACTCCGGGTGTGATGTATTTACAGGGAGAGCCGGTGACGCCGCGTGGGAGGCGCCGAGACCATCGCGCCTCATCCGTTATACGCGAGCCGAGCCTCACCAGCGCTTTACACTCAAAATTGCATATTTTACATCTTGAAACACACATTTACACATGTGAGAACATTGTCCAAGAACGATCGTCCATCAGATCCTTATGAATATGTCTAACAAAGAGCCACATGTTTTAAAACTATGGGTACTATTTTTATAAATATTTTCCAGTGCGTGTGAGAACCTCAAGCATTGTCAAAGCCCTCTCCGATACCTTGAGTGACGTCTTTTCCACGGCAGGAAGAGAACCTGATATGGTGTTAGAGATGCTTTTTTAGGTTCTCCGAAAGTCGTATGAATGCTCCGAGCTGATCCAGAGACCGCTTTGAAACCATTTACCGCGCTCAAGCGACATTCTTGTAGAATCTTTAGAGGTCGATGTGTGCGTTTTCAGTACATGGGTATATATTTCAAGCGGCCAGGCGCAGCGGGCACTCCCACACTCGTACAAATCCCATTCAGCTTTCATCAGCGGACATCACCGCGACTGCAGCTGATGGCTGGAGAGGGCTGCCGCCAGGTTACTGGATCCCGCCCCGCCTGCACCCTACTTGTCATGCGCGACGATACACAGAAACTGGATCTGCTTGCTCACGCCTCGGGGCATTTTCAGCGCCTTTGATACCCCTGGCGCTGTGAGCTGAATGCTCAGGAACGGTTACCGGTACGCTGGCTTGACGGGCTGCGCCAGGGCGCCGCGGGTGACGGTCCATATGATGACGGCATCCGATAGGGCAACTATTCCCTACTCCGTACCCCCGACGACATGGGTTTACAGGGACGTACGCAGGACTTCGTCGTCATTGGGGCTTTACGATCCATTCAGCTGCTGAGCCCCATCTATGGAAGTTTCTAAAATTTGTGTGTGTGTGTGTAGGAGGGGCTTGAAAAGGCTGCCAAACCGGCCCCAAAATTCATTAAAGAGCTGACTGCCCCAAATATTTCACCCGCCTTTCTCTCAAAACTGTACTGGAAACCACACCTCCGCCATAAGTCTAAACATATGTTTTGTATGCTTATAGCCAGACGATAAAATTATAAAATATGGCCATCACTCCCTAACATTAAAACCATGGACTAATTTAGCATGCATACATGCAGGTTCTGGGACGTAGCCAAAAGAAGGGCCAAGACAGCCTTGTTCCTCCTCCTCCCCGAGACAACGAGTTAACACTGGATGCTATGTGATTGTGCGGGAACTTCTTGCAAATTTACATGATTCGGGAGAAAACATGGCATTTCTGCACGGCAAAAGTTTTGGAACGTGCCTGCGCAGGTATAATTTTATAGCACACAAAGTGCACATGTAGACGTACTGGATATTAAGTGCACATTCCTGCTGGGTTCTCAGACCAGCGCGAGGCCGAGCGACTGTTCGTAGACCAGCGCGAGGACGAGCGACTGTTCGTAGACCAGCGCGAGGACGAGCGACTGTTCGTAGACCAGCGCGAGGACGAGCGACTGTTCGTAGACCATCCCCGCGCAATTTTGGCTGATTCTATTGTCATATGTCAACGACGAGGTACCCACTCATACCGTCTGTTGGCAGCTTTCCATGGCGGAAGTCCGTTGTGGCTGCCACCACCAAGATCATCATAATCATGCATTAATTACTAGTCGTTAAATCGCTATGGCTTAATGTTTGATTCGAGTTAATGGGCTTCATGTTGTGTGATTTAAATGGGAATGCGACAATGATAAAAACATCAAAAACACCAAACACCGACAGCCCACAAAAGCACAGCCCTCCGCGTTGTAAGTCCAGGCATAAAGACAGCACGGTTCCTGGAAGCTACAGCGTCGGGCGGCAGGCGGTTCCAGGAGGGAGAGACCAAACGCCGATCCAACCTGTTGATAGCCCAATGTTCCAAGTCTATAGCACCGATCGACATGAAACCTTCCCCATTCGATGTTGTTCAGTCGATAATGTGTGCTCTCCAAACATAGTGACTTTGTGTCAGATTGAAGGTCACCAAAAGTACAGAAAAAACGTAAAAATAGGTTTGCAGACATTCCATCCTTCCAGCCTATGAGACCAATCAGCATGACACCTCCACTAATCGACCGCCTCATAAACATCCTATATTCTAGCTCTGTCGTGGCGGTGGAAGATTTCGCAGAGGGAATGAGGCCATGTGGCAGGCGTGGTTCCGCCCCCGATGTACCGAAGGTCTTGGCCAGCGTCGCTCTGGTGACACCTGGTCGACGTTGGTGGCTGTTTTGAACAGGACGCGGGACGAGGCATGCGCGAGCTTTACGAGCACGACTGCACGTCCCTGCACCGCGGCGCGGGGCCAAGAGGTGCTCTCATTGTTAGGAGGAGCCCATAACTAGTGACAATGCGGGTATACACTGGGGGTATATACTATACATGTATACACTGGGGCCAAGTGCCAAGTGTGGTGGTCTCGCGAAATACTGTGACGTTTTCGCATGGAGAAAGGAAGACATCTTTGAGTCGTTGCAGAAACGGATGTAAATATAATTATTGATTAACCGACTCGATTCAAATGCCTTGAGGCCATATTATCATACTTATGCAGCATTACCTTGTCCGGACCTTTCCGTGCGCACCCTTAACCCGCCATCCAAGGGAGAGACGTGAGTGGGAATGTACAGATGGAATGGAAATGAAAAAAGAAAATCTGCCCCTATGGTGTGCGCCAGTCCAAGTCCCTTATTGATCTACGTGGCTTACAATGATAAAACAGCTGCCAACTTCGCTTGTGATCGCTCCGTAACTCCCGTAACTTAACTTGCAGCTGTAAGGTAACATTCTATACGTGGGCTGTGCAACGTATGGGTTTTTTAATTCAACACCAGGGACGTTGGATGGTTAGTTCAGCCTCACCTCTGCGTCAGCTCTTGGTGGCTGTGCAACTGGAAGCACATCAACAGTCGCTATACAATGATTAAATCTGCTTACCTGCGTAGCGCCCAGATGTTGCAGTGTGCACGTGGCGCGTCCGGAAGCTAGATCAATCTGCCTCTGTATTTAACGCAAAGCCCACGCCGGGATGGTCATAGCACGCCTAGCTGCCATTGACCCATGCCACACCTTGCTGGCATGGCCCATGGCACACCCTGCTGCCACGGCCTATGGCACGCCTTGCTGCGATGACCCTTGACATGTTTGGCTACAATGACCTTTGGCACGCCTGGCTGTGATGACCCGTGGCACACCCGGCCTCAATGGCCATGGCACGCCTGGCTGCGACGGCCCATGGCACGCCTGGTGGCCATTCACACCTGCTCGTCGGATGAGCCCGCCGGCTGCCACCGATCCCACAGGGTCCGGCAGTCCGGCAATGCAGCTAATACTCCCGGCGCCAAATACAACACGGTGGTGGGTCGAGCGCCGCGGAAGCGCCGCCGACGCGACCGCACGTGGCCTTGCGACTATGCCTCCGTTCTGCTGACTCAAAGGTGTCGGCTGGCGCCATCTGCCGGTGCTCAGAGAGCGGTCGCCGCCGGTCGCCGCCGGCAATGTCGCCAGCCTTGTCCGGTGCCGCGCGGCCGCCGCTATGCCGGGCGCGTGCGCTGCCATGGTCGGCGGGTGATGCGGCCGGCAGTGCCGCCGCCGATCCCGTCCGGTCCCGATCGATCGTCGTCCGCGCGCGGCGCGGCCGTGACCGGCCCAGACCGCCCGCGCCGCCGCCCGTAAGGGGTGTCGGGCGGCCAATTTGGGGCTCCGGCCGCTCGTTGGACGGCGCGTTCGGAGCCGGTGGTGGCACGCGTGGCGGTCCGGGGTGTCATAGGGCCGCGCTGGAGGCGCTCAGCCGCGGCGACGCCCGTTGGAGATCACCGCGCCGCGCTTTTAGATCGGGCTCGTGGTCAAATCGTGGGTTGATTTGGTGCCAGAACATTCCGCTGCTTGGTCAGAGACTGATGCACTGTCCAAGGCCGGATTGGGCTAATTCGAGAGCTATTGCCGAGCGCTGCCGTCGCTTCAAGATATAGAGCTGCTGCTCCTTTCTAGGCCGATTCTGATGTCCATCCGTGGGACAGTTTTCATGGTATCACAGCCATGTCATTAAGGTCATTATGAGACCATTTACCCCAGATATGCCTTGCCTGGCCGGAGGCTAATGCCCTATCTACGGCTAGATTTAGCTAAATCGGAGATTACTGCCAATCCCGCTGTCGCTGCTCCGGTCCCGAGCGGCACGAGGGACCTCTCGGGATTGGTCAGAGGGTCTCCTACGCCAGGGAGGGATAGGTATGGTATGTATCCCACGGATGACCTTCAGCTCAACCAGACTAGTTAGCATTAATGTGGCTAGCATTAATAAACGGGAGCTGAAACACTGCAGACGGAGAGACTTGGATGCCCTCGGAATTTGCTGGGCCAGATCTGGTAGTTTTTGCGGGGACCTTCATCAAGCTGCGTGCTCTCATCCCACCCTTTTCCCTTGCCAAGCGCCTGGTTGCACTCCGGGAAGCTGTATTTTCCTATTCAGACTGATTCTGGGGTCAAGTCGTGGGCCAATATGTTGCTGATATTCAGCGGAGCACGGGAAGCACCTCGGCACGAAACCGTGTCTCGCGGAACTGAATTGACCGTGATCGTAAATAAGTTCGTCACAAGTGTTCGGCATATCATGACGCGCTTCGTCGCATGCTGTGAATGGGTTCGACCTTCACGGTGTAAAGATGTGGTAGTTTGGTGGTCTTTCAGTCCCAGGGAAGAAACTGTTGACACGTATATTGATATGAGTGTCATTCCCGAGAGCCAGTGAACCAGCGTCAGCACTGTTATTAGCATTGTGTTTACGACGCCCTTTAAGCAACGTAGGTGTAGCTATCGTTGCGAACCAATTCGCTACTAGAATGTCTGATCTAGTCGTACGCAGCGCAACGACTCTAGTGTAACGCTTACGTCAGCAACGTTTACGGTAACTGGAAGGGCTCGTACGTGCTGAAATAGATTGGCCAGACCACCGATTGTAGAGCAAAGTTGAAGTCAGTATGTTAGCGATTTAACGGCCGCAGGCTCTGCGTGGCGAGGAACGACCGCTCGCAGCGTATGTGAATGCCCGTACCAGTACTGCTATGTGGATCATCGTCCATGTGTGCAGCCGAAGGGCCGCGCATTTTTCTTCTAGCAACATAGATGGCCTCTGGATCTGAAATAAAATAAACATGGTGAACAGGGGTGAACAAGGCTATCGGCTTGCATGGTATGGTCAGTTACAAAATTGAACACTTTTGCGAGCTTTTTGGTGTTAGAATTGAGAAAATGGAAATAAATTACGACAAACCAACCCAGTCAAACGAAAAGCTTGGCATTAGTCTGTACGCGTTAACGCTTGCAACGTGAGCTTGTGTAGAGATGTTGCCAAACCTAAAAGCTTTAATCAGGATAGTTTTAAGGAGATGACAGAAATACACTACAGATATGCCACGTGAGTACTGAACTCACAGATCAGAGGTAAACGAATAAGATCAGTTCGTTACGGGGCGTTTGAGACTATCGCGCCAGCTGCGATTGATGACGTTTGAGACTATCGCGCCAGTTACGGCCGATGACGTTTGAGACTATCGCGCCAGCTGCGACCGATGACGTTTGAGACTGTCTCCCCAGCTGCGACCGATGACGTTTGAGACTATCGCGCCAGCTGCGACCGATGACGTTTGAGACTATCGCGCCAGCTGCGACCGATGACGTCGAACGCTCGCCACACGACATGAAATTGGGAACGGTGCGGGGCGGTTGGTTGTGTTTATGTTGTGATAAGCTCACCGGCTGGAAATACCTAGATGATCGTCAGTTATTTTAAGGGGATGTCTGCCTCTTCTAAGGATCATATACTTTAGAGGGCATCACCGGTAAAAGCGTTAAAAACCCCTCCAAGCTAGGAGGCTTGCTTTGTGTTGATACGGGAACTGTAGCTTCAGAGGTCAACGGAGGATCTTGGGGCGACACATGTCAAGGATTCATCTGAGGCCTCTTGCCGCCGAGAGAAACAGCGGCTTTGGAATAAGGGGCGAGTATCTTCTGCCTGGGTCTCGTACACTGGCCGCCGCACCTCAGATTTAGCAAATTGGCCAGTGACAGGCGTGAGATAGAACGCTTGGTGTTGTCATTATACTGTAAATAGTGCTAAATGAAGGTAATAACCATGCTGAAAAATGCATTGTGTATTTGCTAATACCAAAATTGCATAGGTTTTATACTAAGTTAAGTTAAGTGAGACGGTGATAGGAAGTGCGAGGGATAATGGCGGTGATATGCGAAGACAGTGGAGGTTGCCAACGCTTCCAGTTGGTTGTGCAGTGACGCCATCCAACCAAAAGTGATGGTGTTTTCGGATTTTTTAGAGCCCTGATAATCAGTAGATGTAGGGCTACAGGGATGCAGTTTTGGAAAAATGGGTAGTGGTAAATAAGGGAGGGAGGGGGATAAAGAAGAACACACTGGCCGAGTTTGCCCCGAAGTGCTGTTGGAACAGTTTTCTCTCCAGATTTGACCAACTTTCGATTCAGAGTCGAAAGCAGGGGCATATACTTTGTCAAAATTAGTTTGCCGGGGGCTGAACTCTAAAAAATTATGCCTGATGAAAAATAATGAAAAATGATCATTACAACTATGAAACCGCATCCCTGGTTGGAAGCCACAAACCCTCAACTGATAAGAAAACTATATGCCCTTGTATGGTTAGTTACATAGCAAGTCTCTATATGATAATTATATCATATCAGCCTCAATCATCATTCAGTGTTTGATGGATTAAATAGGGTCATCCAGTTCAACAGTTGCTCCGGAACAAAGCCTAAGCTGAATGTAGTTATTTTGAAAGAAGTCTTAACCACGATAACCCGATAATGCTTGCTTGGCTTCGAGACCGTCCGCACAGTAACATACGCACACACATGTGCATTTACGGAGGCAATTGATTAGCAGATAGCTGTATTTCAGTGTGGAATTGATCATTTCCGTGATGAATGTCACATAGTTGTGAATCTCAATCTGCGAGGGATGTCGTCAGGATTCACTCAAGGAGGCAAGCATCCATCTTGGGCCAAAACTATTGCTGAAAGTGGCTAAATTGTTGATGTGCAGTTGGTCCCAACTATGCCTCTTGCAAAGCTTATTATCTTGTTTTACCCATCCCATCCAGTTACCGCTCCCCCCGCTAATGATGATGTTGGATCTTTTGGATACTTTGCAGCCAGATAAGTTTACCTTTGAACACCATGGGGCTTCTATCGGATTTTTGGGACTGTAGCGTGTTTAGGCTTTATATGCGTGCATGCAATAGCGCCCTTTTTTCATTAAATGACGTCTGCTATATTTCCTTCAGACATCTCCTTTCTTTTTGTTGTCGGAGTAATGTTATTAAGCCTGTACAAGTGAAAATCTCAACTTCATTATGAACATGCCAAACATAATGTTTGGTCATGGCTCATTCGTTAGCCCTCGCCGTGATTCGCCGTTCTTCACAACGCAAACCAATGGGTGAGGAGGTGAAGCGCGATGTGATACCTCCCCGCTCCGAAACTAACGTAGTGTCACTCGAGAAAAAAACGGGTAGATTGGCCGTAACTAGATCTCACGATCGGTAAGAGACATTATGATACTAGACTAGAAATGTGTTAAGGGACAACATTTCCTGAAAGTTGAACATTTTTGGTTTTTATGTTACTATATACGAGGCCACACCCTGTGGTGACACGGAATATTAACAGGCGTGCTCTTGTTTAATTATGAGTACATTGGCATGCTGTTTGATGTGCATTGAGCATATTGCTGCAGTTTAGGACTCCTGCTAACATAACAGTGTCACCTGGCCACCCGCGCCCTCCGTTGGTCATTATCAGGGATACTACTTCCTAAAAGCGGTTAACGGCTCAACCGGGTTGGCTCAACAAGTTTGGCCTCACCTACGCCTCAAACCTGGTTTCTCCCCAGATTCCGGCCATTTGCAATTCGAGTGGCCGAAAAATGTGACAAATGCACTTGCCAGCGTTGGGTAAAAACATGCATCAACTTTTATCAGGGCCATCCTGTACTTTTAATGGCTGCGGCATGTTGCGTTTAGTTGTAATTTATCCCAATACATGTGCTTTCATTAAAAAACTTGTCAAACATTTGCACACTGGCTTAACATATGAAGAAGTTGATATTGACAAAGGCATTACGTTCCTACAGAGTACCATTTGATGCAAAACATCCATGATGCTAACAGTGATGTGTTAAGCTTCCTCCCCTAAGGTTTTCGAAGGATATCTCTCCGGCGTGTCATGCAATCGCACCCAAACTTTCGGTAGCTTCTGAGACACGTAGTGCGCGTGTTTTGACGTCAAAAACGTGTCTTTAGCGATCAGCTGGTGAGTAGTCATTGACTTTACGGAGCACTGTACAGCAATCCACGTCTGGCGCAGGCGACCAGGGGTGCAAAAACTATTGATTTACAGGATGTGAGCGATTACAAGAATGAGCTCTTCTGCAGTTTATTTGGTGACAAAGTTGCGGAAATGGAAAGAAATGGCTTTGGCAGCAAACAAAAGACATTTTCTCCACTAGTGATAAGCCCTAACTGAGCTCCGCACCTCTCTTTTATTTTTCCGGCATCGTCCCTCTAGTTCATAATTCGTCGCGTTTCATTCGATATTTTTTGGGGCATGCAGTAAACTTGCATTATCATTTTTTGGCGGTATTGTTTTTATAAAGATATCGCTATGTCTGTTAAATATTTTGCATTTTCTACTTTGGGCAAGCCTGTGAATCGATAGGCATTCACTGTAATTTTATTTCGCAAGTCCATCGGAGAAACTCTGTAATGCCCCCCCCCCCCCCCTACACACACACCTCTCCCAAGCTGCCGTCAAGTAGAGGTTGCCGTGCGTGACCGTTAGAGGTATTGTGCATTTGATCCCAAACACTTGTGTAGCTAGAAATACTTCGCTCCACAACGTACAAAGATGGATCTCCCGTGAACTGGTCTGTGTCTAGTCGCATTCCTTTAACCTCGAAATGGCGCAGACTAGCATTTAAGCCATCATATATTTTGCATGCGTGTTCAGTGGTAGCATTCCAGCGCAGTTCTTCAAAACCTGCTTGATTTGCTTCCGACACGATTCTAGCATGTTAAACATTGGAAGGGCGTTGGCGTAGACTAACGCACGGATCCAGTCTCTCATCACAAGTGCGCAGCTTGGCCGCACCGATCCAGTCGTTCATCACAAGTGCGCAGCGTGGCCGCACCGTGGCACCCACCCGGTGTTTCTATGCTTGGTGACGAGCTACGACAGGCTCATCACTCCCCACTAACTGCAGCTGCCCTATTAGTTGGAGAACACAGAAAGAGCATCACCTCCGTCTTCCATCGGTCCCATACTGCATATGTGCATTAGCTGCACGCACGCCACCACCTTGGACGCTGCGCTACTCCCGGCCGACTAAAGTTAGGAGGCGTTGTTGGTTTTCGAGCGGTAACGAGCTGTCGGCAGTTCCGGCAGAGTAGGCTTTAATCAGATGATCCGAGCGTAGCGTAATTGGTTTATGAATGCTTAAAACGTCCCAGGCGTGACTAAACGCCGAACTCCGGCGAGCATCTAAATATAGCTGCCGACCGATGTCGACCGAATCCTGGAGAGACTGGACCTGGCCTCGGCCGTCGGGGCGACCTCTGCCGCCGAGACCGTCGGCTGGCCTCTCTGCTGTCCACCGGCTCAGGCGGGGCTCCGCCGCCGGGACCGTCGGCTGGCCGCTCCGCTGTCCACCAGCTCAGGCGGGGCTCAGCAGCGGCCGCACGGCCGGTCTGCTGCACTGAAGATGGCGGTGCCAGCTGTCATGCTGACCCTCCCCCCCCCCTCCCTCCTTCGGGACGATATCCATGTCCAAGGTCATGACTAAGGGCATACCCCGTGGCGATGCCAGAGTTCTGCGCCATAGGGCTGCGTTATCGGGCGCAGCCGGCCATGTGGACTGGTCTCTCTAGATGTAGAAGGACGTCTCCATTCGTGAGATATTCCATTGAGATTTGAGCTCTTTCCGTCACGTATCATTTTCATTCACAATGTGCGCTTCTGCCCGGTTTTAGCGTGGCGTGACGTCCGCAGTGTTCGCCATTAACGGTGACGACACCACCGGCAGATTCTGTCTTACCAGAGAGCGGCTGGTCGGCGTGATGCGTGCCGACTCACCCAGGCTCGTGTTAAGCCGTCGCCACACGCCACTGCTCGTCATGCCAGGCCCGAAGCGTCGAGACGGCGCTGATCCCGCCTGGGTCGACAGGTGCGGCTGGCCATCAGCAAGATGATATACGACTACTGTTCGTCGCGGACAGCGGAAGCGTACCGGCGCGGCTCCGGCTTCTCGAGCGTGTTCCTGACGACGGTGGCCGAGCCGGCCCGGGCCGAGCCGGCCCGCGCTCTGGTGGCCTGCGGCTGCGTCCGTACCAAGTCACCGTCGCCCGCCTGCCAGGGGTGAGTGGACGCGCATCGGTTCGCGGCACGGGGACACGAGCGCGCCCGAGATGTCGCCCTCCGTCAACAGGCGAAGGGAAATGGAAAAAATAACACGTGTTAAGCGAGGCGGTAGGGGAGGGCGGGGGGGGGGGGTAAGAACGGCTATCAGTCATTGATTTACTGTCTAATGCTACAGGGTTACGCGAAATGTTTAATTAGGTTTGCTGGATAAATCCTGGATGCCTCCCCGCCCGAGTCCCTGATTATAGGATCCGACAGAATTTGTATCAGTTAAGCCGTTGTTGCGTCCAGGTGGAATGCAAATACGAGGTGGGTGTAACCTTTCCAAGCATGGCCTTCCTGCAGCCTTCAACGTTTGTTGACCATCGTTTCCGAGCACACCCAGGCATTGTTTTTGAATGTGTGTAATAGAAAATGACCTATGTTTTATATGCCGCGTGGTGTTAATGAAGTGTGGATGCCGCTAACTCTCATGTCTGCTACATGCAGTAGCACGTTCTTCGATATCTCCTAGAGATATGCAGCGAAGTGGTTAAATTATGAACCCAGTCTATATATTGGTGTTATGGTGTGCTAGTGTTCTTGACCGAATGTGCCCATATAAGAGATGCATAGTCTGAACACCCAAATATTACACTTTTCATTTAAAAATGCGTCTTAAGGTGAGTAAGAAAAACGTGCTGTAAAATGCGCTTAAACGTGTTCCCTGGCAAGAAGTGGTGACATGGTTTTTTCTTGACAGCCTTTCAGTGCTCGAAGCCGCAAATTTAAAGCAAACAAAGTTAGACTTGGGATCCCCATGTTTTCATAAATTTTGCCGAGCCAAAACAGCTCAATACGCCTTCCTCATCCGGAGGCACCCTCAGCATCAGTAGTTTCCCCATCGGTCTGTTTGAATGGCGACATTTTTCTCAGACAAAGGCGGTGAACTGATGGCTATGGATTCCATCTTCTCGCGGCAAACCATCTTGCTGGATTTTTGACAGTTTGTTTTCTCCCAGGCTTTATCAAACGGGTGGTGGTACTGCGTGTCTATCACCCGGTGCGTCCGAAAAGGTGGCGTGCATGCAAGAGAGCGCGAGCGCGGCATTTACGAACGTATTTTGGTCTTCTGGACAGTGATATTTTCAAACATTGCTTTATCACAAGAAGAACACCGCAGTATTATCAGTTTCATGAAAAGTACGCTTCGGCATGTTTTTGAAAAGAAAAGAAAATTCTGGGAACCAGGACATGTCGTGTACAGGGCAGTTTAGGCGACTATTTGCTGCAAACGGCTTGCTAGGTCTAAATGAAGATTTCCAACGTAAAAGAACAGCGTCTACATCAAATGCAGCTTAAAAGGGCTCATAACCACAAACATGCTTGCACGATAAGTAATGAAATGTTGCAAAACATTCCGCCCTTAGACATTCATGAAAACGGCTGTGATGTGCTAGAACCTGCGCTTAGACGGTGTTTATGTGTGCAGCGCGCATGCCCTCGCACACGATCGCTCCCGCTCCCTTGCCGCCCGTTCCGTGGTGCCTCGACTGGCCGCGCGGCTCGGTTTGATTGCAACCGAGCCCTGCCTCTGTTGTAGTGCCTGTCGTCTTCTGTTGCCCTCACCACCTTCCCACATCAACACGGAGATCTGAGAGGACGCGGTGGCGGGCGCCGACGACATAGCTAGCTCTGCATGACTGATTGTTAGCTGTGGGCAGTCGGCAGACAGGTGAGAGAGAGCCAGAGACAGAGAAAGAGAGAGAGAGAGAGAGAGAGAGAGAGAGAGAGAGAGAGAGAGAGAGAGAGAGAGAGAGATAGAGGGAGGAGAGAGAGAGGAGAGAAGAGAGAGAGAGAGAGAGAGATGAGAGAGAGAGGAGAGAGAGAGAGAAGGGGGAGAGAGAGAGAGAAGAGAGAGAGGAGAGAGAAGAGGAGAGAGAGAGAGAGAGAGAGAGAGGAGAGAGAGAGAGAGAGAGAGAGAGAGAGAGGAGAGAGGAGAGAAGAGATGA
>NW_023596545.1:21883880-21914879 GCF_011947565.3 Pollicipes pollicipes | reverse complement strand
GTTCTTTGACGGTCAACCTTAAAACATAAGGTATCCAGGTGTCCAGAAATGCATTACGTGCTCTTAGAACGGTATACGGTATGTCGCCACATCGTATCCTCAACGCTTTTAAATGTTGGAAAAAGAAAGATGTCTCCGTTTGTGTTTAAGACGTTGGGTTGACCGCCAGATTGCTGGGTTTATTTTTCATAAGGCGAGGCAAAATTATGACTCTTTAAACAGGCATTTCAACCCCAGTAGACGCATAACAACGAAAATATGTCCACTTTATGCTTGCTGCGGGCCGATGGCGAGAAACACTGTCACAATGTTTGTTGAAAGCAAGTGTCGCTTTGGAGTGTTACGTAAAGCGCCACCACAATGTTATTTTTGTATCTATCCAAAGTCCTGCAGAAACAATGCAGAAAATGGCTTAGAGTGGGAGAGGTGCCATATAAATCGGGAGGAAGTTGAGTCAAGTCAAGTGCGTATTGACTGCAGAACGATTACTTTTTCGATGGTGTCTACTCTGTTCAAGGGAGTCTCAGCGTCGTGGCATGAAAACTGAGCTATAGCGTACCAAAAAGACAACATGATAGAAGAGTGCATGGTGCACGCTTAACAAGTGTGAGCTCTGAAGCACCAAAGGTTCACCCAAAATGGTTTTTACCGGGCCGCAATGTCACAAAGTAGAGGAGATCATAGCCGATGAGTGCCGTCATTTGGACCTGCATTCTCCCCTTTATACCCGTGCTCTGGACCTGGTTGAACCCGCGTTTCACTCGGGACGGTGATATGAAAAATTAAGCCATACAAAATTGTTATTACAAGGCAAAATCCAGAAAATTCGCTACGCATGAAGATGGTGGCCGTAAAACCGCAGCCGCATCCGTCTGACATTAACGCGGTCCATCACCATCACCGTTCCGGCTTTACACTTAAGGAAAATGTACCGATTTTAAGGCTGTCATTGCCACTGAGACCGCAGAACGTGTCACGTAATCGGGAAAACAGCTGATGACGCCACGCACCGATGATAGTGTTACAACTCGGGGTTAACAAACATGTCTTTCACAGGACTCAAGTCTGATCTCAGCGCCATCTGCCGTCGATAAGGGGAGAGTGACGTTGGCTGGGCGACCACCGCACTACTCGCCACTCATCGCTTCTCATTTGCCTTCGGTACCTGCCAAGCTTGACCCCATCGCCGACTTCGCGCTTCTCCCGGAGCGGCGTGTGACGACTGTGCGCATTCATCATCATGTCGGTATCATTAACATGATAAGGCAGTCTAATGTATTGCATTGTGCATGTTATGCTTAATTAGTTTTATGTGTGATGTTAGCCAATGAACGTTCCATTACAATGTACATTGTTGACATGATCCAAAAGATGTTTGTGCGTCGTTTTCAAGCTAATGCACTTGTGTATAAGCTTCATTGTTGTGAATGCATTCTGTAACACTGGAATAGAACTGAGGCGAAGATGCGAGCTAATATGCGAGCTAAATTATCGGGTTGTTACTGATTCGGCATTCACTTGCCTGCTTCTGTTATATGTACGGGTATCTGCGAGTGAGACTGTGATGTTGCCAAATCTATGATGTGTGCTCCATTTAAGGACGTCTAAGATTCCTTGAACAGATCATGCACGTGTTCGTTGGATGATGCCATGGTGTGATCAATATGAATGAAACGGTAGGTGTTGGCTGCTGGCTGTGCATCAGAAGGTTTGATCCGCATCTAGCTCATGCAGTAGGTCCATGCCAGACTATTTCAAGTGGTTATAAACCACCTACCAGACTCACAACAATAACGTACGCCGTACAGTTGTGTGAATATGGGGTTAAGAGGCTTAGACGCGAGCGTGCTTTCATGATTCGTACTAAAATATTTCTGGAGAGTAGTAGAAGAGAAGGGAAAAAAGCAAACGGTAATAACTGTTGTGGTCATGAGATTAAAGTATCATCTGTCGCTGTTATAGCAAAATTCTCACAACTATTAATAACAGGATTAATTCAACCACAACACACAGATCGTTTTCTTTATGCGCGTGTAGAGTGTAGCACTCTAACTGGGCCAGCTTAATTCTTCGACATTCCTTGACCTGTGCCATTCGTCGTCTTTTTGCGCTGCATTCACTCCCATGCGTTTACCGATTCGTGAGACAACGCTTGGGGGCCTTGAACTGCAGTTATCGTTATCGCCGGGAGGAAGAAAACGTACGTTCCCACTTCATTTGCCCTGTCACATCACAATTATTTCCCCTTAGTTCGCGTCTGACAGTGTTGCCATTATGGTGTTAACACATGCATTTTATGGATAAGTGTTATGCCGCAGGCTGCGCAGTTGAGAAAAAAAATCGTCGGATCGCTTATACCGCTGTGGAACAACACAACGTAACTATCTGACATAAAGCGCAAAGTGATCCCACACAGATGAACCTTACGATATATGAAACAAATAAAGCCAACAGAAAGACACTAACCGACATATAATGACATATAATGCGCCCGTGCACCGGTCCACCTCAGCCCTCCGGGGCTTCAGAAGTGCAGAGGTTAAGCGGTACGTCTGGGAGAGCAGAGGTGCGGTCCACTCTTCCTGCCGGGGTTAGAGGCAGGCGATATCACAGAGACTGAGCTGTTGGGGGCGTCCTTAACACCAGTGTTATGCCATCCCAGCCATCTAGCACGCTCATGAGGAAACTGAACTGCGCCATACTGTCGCCGCAGCCCTGAAAGATGGACCACGGAGCACTGAAACGATGCTAGTTAACTTTGGATCAGGGAGCACCGGAATGATGCCAGTTGGCTGCGGACCACGGAGCACCGAAACGAAGCTGTTGTCTTTGGACCAGGGAGCACGGGAACGATGCCAGTTGGATGCGGACCACAGAGCACCCAAACACTCAAAGCATGTGCATGCTTAAAACACATCTTCCACGAAGCGTATTGTCACAGCTAGTGATTGTCTTCGTTTTGCTCTGTACAATTCACCGCAGCATTCCGGCTCTGCCACCGGTGTTTCGCGCAGCCCTCAACGTGATACCGTGTGTGGGTGGATAGGTTGTGAAGTTCAAATGACTAATTATTTTGATATATTTATAGCGGCATATTTTTAACAACGTGTGCACAGATTTGAAACGTTTTTGTATTTACCTGATTCAGTTTTGGAATGCACTTTGGTCTGGTTCAGTTTTGACGACTTGTACGGAAATGTGGCGTGTTCGGCGGATGAACACGTCAAATGGATTTGATAAAGCCAATGCTTGCTCATAAACGTCATGTAACTGATACCTCCTGGTATACTGAAGGCATGTCATTGTCAACGTAACAACTTTTGACTCAAAAGGCTGGAGCCTGCTGCATTTTACACACACAAAGTTTCCACACTGACAGCCCGCATTCAGTGTAAAATAATTGATACCTTAGTGTCTGGCCCCTGTCAGACGAGCAGCGGTCTCACTTTACCGTTCAGCGTAACGTGGATATTCGCAGTGAGCATGGCCGACTAAGCTCCGGCGGCATGGCAGGACCGCTGGCTCAGGCCCAGCGGCATGGCAAGACCGCTGGCTCAGCCCCAGCGGCATGGTAAGACCGCTGACTCAGCCCCGGCGGCATGTTAAGACCGTTGGCTCAGCTCCGGCGGCATGGATGGTAAGACCGCTGACTCAGCCCCGGCGGTATGTTAAGACTGTTGGCTCAGCTCCGGCGGCATGGTAAGACCACTGACTCGCCCCGGCGGCATGGTAAGACCGCTGACTCGCCCCGGCGGCATGGTAAGACCGCTGACTCGTCCCGGCGGCATGGTAAGACCGCTGACTCAGCCCCGGCGGCATGTTAAGACTGCTGGCTCAGCTCCGGCGGCATGGTGAGACCACTGACTCGCCCCGGCGGCATGGTAAGACCGCTGACTCGCCCCGGCGGCATGGTAAGACCGCTGACTCGTCCCGGCGGCATGGTAAGACCGCTGACTCAGCCCCGGCGGCATGTTAAGACTGCTGGCTCAGCTCCGGCGGCATGGTGAGACCACTGACTCGCCCCGGCGGCATGGTTAGACCGCTGACTCAGCCCCGGGGGCATGCTAAGACTGCTGGCTCTGCTCCGGCGGCATGGCAAAACCGCTGGTTTTGATGACCGCCTCAACTCCACGGATGTTACCGTCTTCAGATGCAAGATATTCAACAACAATATACTAAGGATATGCAACCGTCTGCAGGAGAGCGTTTGTGTGGAGATGCCTCGTGAAAGCGGCCCCTGTTCCTGTGCGGTGGCGCGGCTCAGCCTGTCGCGTGACAAACGGCCTCCGAAATGTAGACTGAGTGCCATTAGCGACACACTAATAGGCTTACCCTATCAGCCCGGGTCGCCCGTGCGCCCGCCCACCGGATCGCTTGAGACTGGGCACGTTCCCGTGGCCGGAGGCAGCCCGGCCGACCACACGTTACCCGGGCGCCGCCCGACCGAGAGGCGCCTCAGAAACTGGGCTTCTAGTGTAAAAGACGTAGGCCGTTGGACAAGTTTTTATACGTTCCCAAAAATAATCCAGGGCGTTGGGGCCAGATCTTGCATGTTTACAATGCCAAACGTTGATTTTGCGTTCTGGAGCGTCGTGTAAGTAAGTGTCCTTTGTAGAACTGATGGGCTAAGATTATAGGAAAGAATGCATTTCAGCTCCCGTTTTTGCGGCGTCATGAGATCCAAGTCTTTAAGGAGAGTTAACGACGTTTGTTTTACCAGGAGGTGCTGGTTAAACGGCGTTGTTACGCTGAATAGCGCCTTTATTGGCGGTAATTAATGTTTCTAGCTGTGCTCATCCTCTCAGATTGAGGCTGAGCCCATCCTAAGTTGAGGATGGGCACAGCTTAAGTTGAGGATGGACACAGCTTGAGTTGGGAATGGCGCAGCTTGAGTTGGGGATGGCACAGCTCAAAATATTGGTTACCATCAATAGAGTCGCCGCTAAGTACGGCAGCATGACTTAACTAGCACCTCCTGATAGATTGAAGTACGTGAACCCCATACAGAAACTTTGAACGCAGCTGCTGAAGTTAGTCCATGCCAACGAAAACCGCCTTTGCCCGGTCACCATGTGGGAATGCAATGGGTATGAAATGTGGCCCACAGCTCTGGCATAGCCACATCAAATCAAGGACGACCAGATGAGTTGCATGACCAATTATTCTTGAATTTGCCTAATTTCAAACCAATTGAGTTCACGAACCTGAGCTCACTGATTTCACTAAAAATGGCCGTTGGTGTCGCTGCTCTATTGCAACATTTCACCTGTAGCATTATAACCAGAAACTGGGATGTACGCCTCTGCCAGGCATTTTCCTTCCCATCGGAATTCCAAGGACTTCTCCGGACGCCCCACGCCGGATTGTACATCTTTGTCCAGTGACGGGTCGTCAATGGAGAAATACCAAACAAAGATGTGACGGTTGAAGTCAGTGACCTTCATATATTTATCGATGCTGCGAATTTGAGACAAGCTGGTATTGCCCCCAATGGATGTAGGAAGTATATTAGAAAGCTGTTAGTGATAAGCAAAGTCATAAAAAACATTCGCAGTTGAAACTTGACGAGGATGATCTAACAGGGATTGGCTGAGTACAGTTGGTCGAACGCTCTTCGACGATGGACTCGAGCGCGTTTGACACGAGTGGGCACCAGTCATCACGAATGGGCACCAGTCGGCTCGAGTGGGCACCATCACGAGTGGGCACCAGTCAACACGAGTGGGCACCAGTCATCACGAGTGGGCACCAGTTATCACGAGTGGGCACCAGTCAGCACGAGTGGGCACCAGTCATCACGAGTGGGCACCAGTCAGCACGAATGGACACCAGTCATCACAAGTCGACAGGTGGACGGTCATAATCTGATGAGACTGGTATGTGCAATTTGGGCAATGCAGCAGAGAAACCCCATGAGATTCTGCATCACAATGGGTGACTCCAAAGACCATGATAGGAGCACAAGGCGCATAAAACCAGCTCGTTGTGAGTGTGGGCCCCGGTTCCGCGGAGCAAATCCGCTTGTTGTGAGTGTGGGCCCCGGCTCCGCGGAGCAAATCAGCTCGTGAGTGTGGGGCCCGGCTCCGCGGAGCAAATTTTTCCGCGCATGTAATATGCCCTCTTCGATGCACCATATTACGTAGCTGCACATCGCCGTAGGCAGCCACGCGTAGGAGCATAACGCCGTCCTTAGCATCTTCAGTGGGGAGAGGAAGCATCACGAGACAAATAGTTTACGAGATGAAGGGGACAATGCAAATGTAGATAATTCAAGCCTCAACCCTTCTGGCCTGTAGATTATAAAACAGCTCTCTATCCAACTATGTTTATTTCCAACACGTATTGAGCAAGATGTCAGCTGGCCGTACTCTACCATATATATTATCGCCTAGTGTCTGCGATATTTGAAAATGGCTGCCGCAATGACTGCCACAATGTCAGTGATGTAGATTACATCACTGGCATGCAAACGCACGTCACACACGCACACAAATACACACTCACACACATACAGAAAAACGAGCAGCGTAACCCAAAGCTCCTGTGGCGTTGTCTGTCAGCCACGTGGTTCGGATTGCTGGCCGGCTCTCTATTGCTTCATCACGATCAGCCCGCAGCCGACCCGGGCGCCGGCGTTGCCCGTTTTCTTGCTCTCGGAGTCGCCTCCCAGGCCCAGGTCATCCTCCAGGGCGTGGATGACGATCGCCCGGCCCATGATCGTCCGTTCACTGAAGCGCAGGTCGGTATCACTGGGAGCACGGGGCAACGGGTCACTGTGGTGGGGAGTCCGACGCCTTAGGGTGAGGGATTGCGTCACAGGATTGGATTGGATTGGATTGCTGACCTCCGCCACGGAGGGACGTGGCGGAGGTCAGCTCGGAGCTCGTCCCTCGGTAGACGTTCAATTGATTGGTACAATGATTTGCATCCTCGCATTCGGCAAATAGTCCGCTACTAAGATTGGTGCATGCTCGGTGCTTTTGGTAAAAATTGCGTTCTTCTACTCATTTAGTTTCACAATTCACTCGGCATTACCAATCAGTCGCTATTATAGGCACGGTGCCTGTATTGTACAACACTTTCGCGGACGTTCATTCTATCTAATTTTACGTTGCCATCGTGATTTATTGGTGGGTGACATTTATTCACATACGCAATGACGATTGTAAAAGACTGGCAAGGGTGGACGTGCTCCCGATTTACCTCCCCTCTGAATACGCTCCCGGCTGCAAACAACTTTGATTTCCTCAGGTATCAGGTGGTGTTTAAATATATTTTTAAAAGGTTTTAGGGGCCTTTACTTGGCTCTTGATGGCTCTACACGAGCAGCTCTTTTCGTCGTCCATTTTTTGGCAGCGCAGTTTTCCGTATCAGTCCAACAGGACATTTGAAAATGTTTACATATGCAACAAACATGCGGCTCTATGGATATATCACAATTGATGACGTGGTACAAAATATGCCTCCACATGAAACGAAAAATAAGCTTCACACTCAGAGGTAAAAGCGCATTCCATCCTTTCGGCCAAAGTGTTCTCGGAAAGAAAAGCGGAAGTTTGAGACTATCGGAGCCCATATATCAATTCTAGGAACAGATGTACCGGACTGCAGCCGAAGTTTACTGGTGAGGTGTACCGTTTTGTGCACGGTGTGCAGCACACGAAGATTGTCAAGACATGCTTGGAGAGAGAGAGAGAGAGAGAGAGAGAGAGAGAGAGAGAGAGAGAGAGAGAGAGAGAGAGAGAGAGAGAGAGAGAGAGAGAGAGAGAGAGAGAGAGAGAGAGAGAGAGAGAGAGAGAGAGAGAGAGAGAGAGAGAGAGAGAGAGAGAGAGAGAGAGAGAGAGAGAGAGAGAGAGAGAGAGAGAGAGAGAGAGAGAGAGAGAAGAGTAGAGACGAAGAGAGAGAGAGAGAGAGAGAGAGATGAGAGAGAGAGAAGAGAGAGAGAGAGAGAGAGAGAGAGAGAGAGAGAGAGAGAGAGAAAGTGTCCCCATTATTTAAAGATAGGTACGCCCGTACACAAATCTGGGTCAGCTGAGATCAGTGGCCATATGTGTAACGCTAAGCCACCTGTGACATGAGAGTGACATTCAGGTGCTCACTCTTCAAACAGCGTCTGCCGTTGATCCGCCATGTCGAACCGCGCTGTGCCGCTCTCATCGGCAACGACGTTGCCTAAGTCGGCAATATGGCGTTGGTCCTGCCATGGGAGTTCACAGGTTAGGCTGAGGCGAGGGACAGGTCCCTGTCCGTCGAGTGTACAAAATTGGTGTCGTGACGATCTGGCTCTAATTATATGGACCTGTTTGGCTTTCAGAGGCACCAAAAGATGGAAGCATACTGGCCCATTGATTTAATAACTATCAACTAAAAAAAAGTCATATAAGTGCAGACGACCACAAATGGAACAAACAGAAACCCTCAGCAACGGGAGATCCACGACGCTAGGGTTCCCTGCAATTGTGCTGCCACCTGGCGAGGGGATGGGCGATAGCGGCGCCCTCTACAGCGAACCACCGACCTCTAGGTTGGGTTGAGCGCCGTGGTCAGTGGAGAGCGGGTTGAAGTGCGATCCGGCGTCGGAGCAGGCGCTGGTCAGCTCGCCGTTCTCGTGCACGTGCAGGCCGTGTAGTCCGGGCGCCAGACCTTCAATGCTTCCTACGGCATGATGGTCCGGCGGCCGCGATCAGCACCCGACAGCTGGATGGGGCGCTCCGCCACAAAGCGGGGGGGGGGGGGGGGGGCATAACTTGTTCCATCTTTTGCGGTATTTACCATTAGTTCTATACATATATATAAAAATCAGCTATTTACAGAGCCTTGATGCACCCTAGAATTCTGAACCAAGTGGATCTGCTGTTTACAGGCAAGTCACGGCTAGGCCGTGGTAGAGGTTATTGAAATACGAGATGGCAGGTTGCAAAATGCGCAAAGTAAGCGTTTATGGCTCATCTTCCCCGAGACACTGTTAAAATTCGCATTGGTTGTGTCTTCAATGGGACCGAATGAGCAATTATGCCACATTTTGAATTTATTTGTCCATCTAAGCATTTGTCACGTACATGATTTACGATGGTAAAGTGATAAACACATGCACTGGCGCAGGGATGTCTCCTAGACCGTGAGGAGGACAGTCAATATCTCATCTGAATCAGCCCACCTTTGATCTGGACGGGCTCGTCGTGGCTCTGCTGGAAGAGCTCGATGCGTCCCTGTACGTGCTCGTCTGTGCCGGCTTGGATCACAACTTCGGCCTCCATCGCCGCCAGTGACTGGGACGGGGGCAGAGGCACGCGGTTAGCTCACCGGCCACCACACACAGTGTGGGCCCGCTCAAGGTGTGCACACTGCTCCCATCTGCTATGAAAGACGCTTACGCATATCCTGGCATATCGTTCGCCTGAATAATAGGCTAGACTGTGACGTTGGTTTTCGTTTGGGGATGTATGTTTCGAAACTTTGAGAGTGAGATGTCTTAAAGTCATGCTTGTGCACGGAAATTGTTACGTTGAGACGGAACAACGGTCCACAAGGTGGTTTGAAAACTTGCGAAGAAAGCTACACGCCGCTACAAATCACACGAAAAACGGAAATATTCCGTCCACTTCGAGAGCGATGACTGAATATTGTGTTACAAACTAACTCACTTGCGTAGAGTACCCAAACTAGGTCTCTTGGCATAGTTGATTTTCTTGCCTCTAAAAACATTTTATGAGTGGTTTGACCTCGCGTGTAGGCAGCTCCAGACGCGCAGCTGTATGTTACCGCGCCGTTCCCGGAGTGACGCCCATTAAATACACAAGTTTATACATTGGTAATCCGAAGTAAAACCCACAAAAAACCAAATACACCAGTTTTATTTGTCAATTTGTTCCAAGCGAGCGAAGCTTAACGTTAACCAGCTAGGTAATGTGTTTCCTTGCCGGACAGACCCGGACGTTTGCGCTCTTGTGGGGCTTATTTCTCTGAAACCATTTATACTGCCATACATTGTTTTAGGAAATAGAGTGCGATTCGTGATTGCATCGTTGATCGATTGACGCTGATCGGTGCGATTGTAAGCAGCAGTGCTGGCATTTTTGCAAGATAGTTGCGTACAAGATGTCTTATCAGACGGAGGCTTCATGCACCATTGTAGTATTATCACAATTTGACCCGCCCTGGTTGGTAACCATGAACGCGACATTTCTTAATCGCCAAAAAAAAAAACGAAAGAAGAAGAGTAGTTAAAACCAGGTCTAGGTCTCGGTGCGGCTTGGCATCACCGCGTCACGAGACCATGAGATCAAGACCGAGGGAGGCCACGAGACCACACGAGATTTTAGTACTCTTACAAGCATCGGAGACGTCGCTCATCAAAATACGATGGAAATGAGATGATTCACTGACCTTGTCCACAGCAACTGCACAGATGATCAAACTGCAATGAACAAAACCTTTGTCAAACGAAATTGCTTGCAATAGCGACTTAACGATTTGAAAGTGCTTCTTTGCTCGGGGGTGAAGCACACATTTCATCTGGTGCATACCACATAGCTCTGATGCGTTGAGAAAGAGAACGCCGCTTACCAAATGACGGTCTTCATTGTGGGTGCGCTGTTGCTCATCGGAGGCAGATGTCTGCAGATGTAGGTCATTCGTGTTATGGGGCTGCCATCACTCTGACCCTCAGCACATTAGTTTGAAACATTAACTTTTGAATATAGCGGATACTGACTAAGCTGCGGGTAGCCGCTGACAAAACACTACTGGTCTCCGTTATGTTGTAATGCGAAGGCAGCAGGCATCCGTGTTATCTGGTGTCAATAAGCCCATGGCTGGTCGGGTAGAGGCAGAGAGACAGCCAGGATGCCAGCCGTTGGAATCGGCTGATAGCGCTCACTTTCCGATCTTTTTTGCACAAGAGTGATGTCCACTGTCAGAGCGAGGCAAAAAGTTGTTAACGGTGATTTCCGTCAAGTAAAAACCAATAAGCACAAATCGCTTAATTGTCAAGCTGCACAACAACACCATGATACATGTCATACTATACATGTGTATTATAAGAATTATTCTTCTGTGTTATAGGCAGGGTCAGTACGTTAGAAGGGGAGGCAAAGAACGCAGCTGCCCTCCCTCCCCCCCCCCCCTTCAGATCAAGGAGGCCCCATAACTAAGCTAGAAACAGCCAATCGGGCTCAGGAGCCCATTTGCTACATCATGAGGCCCGCTTCCTGGAACATGAGGCCATTCTTATGCATAAGATAGCCAGCATTCTAGACCAGGAGGCCTTGTCTTTTGTTAGGGAGGCCCATTTACTGTCTCAGGATGTCTCCGTTACAAGCTAGGAGGCCCCTGTCCTGGGTTAGGAGGCACCCTCTATATTCAGGAACTCAAGTTATGGAACTCTGTGTTCAGGGGTTTAATTTCTGGCACAGGTTTGGGATTTTGCTAATTTCTGGAATTCGTTCCATGTATCCGAGGCCACGACTCCAGAGCAGGATGCCCTGTTTTGGGATAGCGAGACCCATTAAGTAGATTTGGAGACCCCTTCGTGAACCATAAGCATCCTGTTTGAATTAGGAGACCGTTCTACGCATCAGTGGTCATTTTCTGGAGTAGGAGGCACTGTTTTAGGCTGGCAAGGCACTTCGCCAGGTAACTCTGGGTTAATTTTTTTAATTATCGACATTCATTCCTTTGGATGTGATACACGTAACAGTTTGGTGAGGGATATATCCTCACGGTGCCCCTCCCTCTCGAATACAACAGTGCGCAGGATATCCCAACAACACTGCCTGTGAGGAGGCCCCTCTTTGTCCATGAGCCTGAAAATCCGGTCCCTCAACTCAAGACCCATGGCACCGCCCCTGATTGTAGGTTTTGGTTTTAACAGACATGTTTCTTGCACAAACCGAAAAACCCTGTAAGCAGATAGAAGAAACCGGTATGCAAACGCGAGCGCCGATTAAAAAAAAACGGTGGTCTAATCTACTAAGTCCTTGTCAATGCAAAATGACAGGATGGGCAACGATGCAATTTTCAACGACTGAAGTGTAACAAACGGAAGACAGAACTAACCTTAACAGCCACGGTACGTGATGTTCGTGCGCCACCAGTCGACCAGTCTTTTATAGCCGGATAACAGCCAACAGGTGGCTTTTTCTCCACGAACTGTGACAGAGCGATATGTTTTCCGGGTGCAGGCCCACGCTGTAACGACCGCAATTCTTCCTTTGTGTTATTGTTTGTTTTGTGTGGAGCAGAGGTAAGTAGTGAAGTACTGTGCTGCACGGGTTTTCATGTCAGAGGACTGTGGAAGCCCGTGGCACGATGACTACCCTTCCCCTGCATTGTTTTCCCTTGTTTCCTCCACTCTTTGCCCTTTCTTCCCACAACAGACGTGCCCAAACGGGGCTCAGCCGAACGGAAACAATCACTTTGCGGGTGCCGACCTGGAATCATATGTATTTGAACCAGCTCACGTTTCCCGAGTTTGCCGCGACGCAGCCGTTCTCTCTTACGTAAACTCAGCACGAGCACGCGCCGCTCCGTGTTATCCGGCCGAGGGGGATGGGAGAGGTGCTCGCCGCCGCGCTGGGACGAGTGTGGCTGGTGTGTCCCTCGGTGCTGGGACGGGTCCAGCTGGCGCGGCCCCTGTCGGACCGTGCGCTGCCGTGCAGCTGACGCGCCGCTGGCTGTTCCGGCAACATGCGCTACATCGGTGCACATAGATAGTCCTGGTATGCACGTAGTGTGTCGCAGGACAGGTTATCATCCGTGCAGATGCGCAATACATTATACATGACGATGACGAGAACGCCTGCTAGTATGTATTATCTGTCCCAATTCGCTCACTACGTAAGTAGGCCACAAGTTCGCGTAGCTCTTCAGTACAATACGCTAAAAGTGATACCATTATCAGTGTCGTTGGCTCATTAGCATGCTAACGGTTCCAATTTGCTTCGATGCGCCCGAAGATAACGCCGTTGGTTTCGTGTACGCATATATACACCAAGAACAAGGATCGTCAATATCCAACCGCGACTACGTATATTTCGCCTCGGCATCAGAGCACTGTGATATACGTCCGATCCTCGGCGCTTGTGTTAGGCGGCGCGGGTGTCGGAAACCTCACCACGAGCTCCACGTCAGTGTGACGGTCACACGACCGCAGGTCAGCCGCTTCGTGCTGTGGCAACGTCCTAAAAGACAAAGAAGCCTATTGTCGAAGGGCAATCACTAAACAATGATCGGAACGTGTTCACAACCAATTTAGATTTGGAGGACATCCTTCCATGAGAACGGCCATCGAATCACGTTTGTCTGTTCTCAAGCAAAAGCGCAAGTATCGAATGAGAAGCACGGTGAAACTAATTTCAAATACACAATGATTGACTGAAACCAGCGGACACTAATGACTTGATGGGCAAACACAGCTTCTTCACGTCATACTAGCCCCGTGCACCATCTCCTGAGGCTGTCAGATGGATGACACAAGCATGCTGTAAGCGGAATAAACCTCAGGCATTGTCACGATCTGTGTGGGCGTTAGCGCGTCCTTTTCCCGACTTGTTTTTTCCTGACGGACCTTAAGTCCCACCCGGGGCGGTGGCTCCCCCGACAGCAGCGGCGCGCCGACCCCTGAGGGGGTGACTGACCACCAGTGGACGCCGTCTCGCAGGAGAGCCAGCTGAAGGGGCGTCCGGCAGGCGCCGCTCGGCCCGGGCGGAACCGGAACAGCGGCCAGCGCATCTGCGGCAGAAACGACGCCTGCTTACGGCGACCCGTCATCTGATCGGTGTGTTGTCCCAACGGCTGGTCAGACGCCTGCTTACGGCGACCCGTCATCTGATCGGTGTGTTGTCCCAACGGCTGGTCAGACGCCTGCTTACGGCGACCCGTCATCTGATCGGTGTGTTGTCCCAACGGCTGGTCAGACGCCTGCTCACGGCGGCCTGTCATCTGATCGGTGTGTTGTCCCAACGGCTGGTCAGACGTCTGCTCACGGCGGCCTGTCATCTGATCGGTGTGTTGTCCCAACGGCTGGTCAGACGTCTGCTCACGGCGGCCTGTCATCTGATCGGTGTGTTGTCTCGACAGCTGGTCAGACGCCTGCTCACGGCGGCCTGTCATCTGATCGGTGTGTTGTCCCAACGGCTGGTCAGACGCCTGCTCACGGCGGCCCTCCATCAGATCGGTGTGTTGTCTCGACAGCTGGTCAGACGCCTGCTCACGGCGGCCCTCCATCAGATCGGTGTGTTTCTCGACAGCTGGTCAGACTTCTGCTCACCGGCGGCCCGTCATCTGATCGGTGTGTTGTCTCGACAGCTGTCAGACGCCTGCTCACGGCGGCCCTCCATCAGATCGGTGTGTTGTCTCGACAGCTGGTCAGACGTCTGCTCACAGGCGGCCCGTCCATCTGTGTGTTGTCTCGACAGCTGGTCAGACGCCTGCTCACGGCGGCCCTCCATCAGATCGTGTGTTTTCTCGACAGCTGGTCAGACGTCTGCTCACGGCGGCCCTCATCTGATCGGTGTGTTGTCTCGACAGCTGTGTCAGACGCTGCTCACGGCGGCCCTCCATCAGATCGGTGTTGTCTCGACAGCTGGTCAGACGTCTGCCACGGCGGCCTGTCATCTGATCGGTGTGTTGCCTCGACAGCTGGTCAGACGCCTGCTCCGGGGCGGCCCTCCATCAGATCTGTGTGTTTGTCCGACAGCTGGTCAGACGTCTGCTCACGGCGGCCCTCCATCAGATCTGTGTGTCTCGACATCTGGTCAGACCCTGCTCAACGGCGGCCCCTCCATCAGATCGGTGTGTTGTCCTCGACAGCTGGTCACTCTGCTCACGGCGGGGGGGCCCCTCCATCAGATCGGTGTGTTGTCTCGACAGCTGGTCAGACGTCTGCTCACGCGCGGCCCTCCATCAGATCTGTGTGTTGTCTCTACAAGCTGGTCAGACGCCTGCTCACGGCGGCCCTCCATCAGATCGTGTGTGTTGTCTCGACAGCTGGTCAGCTGTCGAGACAACATGCTCACGGCGGCCCTCCATCAATCGGTGTGTTTGTCTCGACAGCTGGTCAGACGCCTGCTCACGGCGGCCCTCCATCAGAATCGGTGTGTTGTCCGACAGCTGGTCAGACGCCTGCTCACGCGGCCCTCCATCAGATCGGTGTGTTGTCCTCGACAGCTGGTCAGACGCCTGCTCACGGCGGCCCTCCATCAGATCTGTGTGTTGTCTCGACAGCTGGTCAGAGACGCCTGCTCACGGCGGCCCTCCATCAGATCGGTGTGTTGTCGTCGACAGCTGGTCAGACGCATGCTCACGGCGGGCCCTCCATCAGATCGGTGTGTTGCCGTCGACAGCTGGTCAGAACGCCTGCTCACGGCGGCCCTCCATCAGATCGGTGTGTTGTCTCGACAGCTGGTCAGACGCCTGGCTCACGGCGGCCCTCCATCAGATCGGTGTGTTGTCTCGACAGCTGGTCAGACGCCTGCTCACGGCGGCCCTCCATCAGATCGGTGTGTTGTCTCGACAGTCCGGTCAGGACGCCTGCTCACGGCGGCCCTCCATCAATCGTTGTGTTGTCTCGACAGCTGGTCAGAACGTCCTGCTCACAGCGGGCCCGTCATCTGATCGGTGTGTTTGTCTCGACAGCTGGTCAGACGCCTGCTCACGGGCGGCCCTCCATCAGATCGGTGTGTTGTCTCGACAGCTGTCAGACGCCTGCTCACGGCGGCCCTCCATCAGATCGGTTGTGTTGTCTCGACAGCTGGGTCATACGCCTGCTCACGGCGGCACCTCCATCAGATCGGGTGTGTTGTCTCGACGCTGGTCAGACGTCCTGCTCACGGCGGCCCTCCATCAGATCGGTGTGTTGTCTCGACAGCTGGTCAGACGCCTGCTCACGGCGGCCCTCCATCAGATCGGTGTGTTGCCTCGACAGCTGGTCAGACGCCTGCTCACGGCGGCCCTCCATCAGATCGGTGTGTTGTCCTCGACAGCTGGTCAGACGGCCTGCTCACGGCGGCCCTCCATCAGATCGGTGTGTTGTCTCGACAGCTGGTCAGACGCCTGCTCACGGCGGCCCTCCATCAGATCGGTGTGTTGTCTCGACAGCTGGTCAGACGCCTGCTCACGGCGGCCCTCCATCAGATCGGTGTGTTGTCTCGACAGCTGGTCAGACGCCTGCTCACGGCGGCCCTCCATCAGATCGTGTGTTGTCTCGACAGCTGGTCAGACGGCCTGCTCACGGCGGCCCCTCCATCAGATCGGTGTGTTGTCTCGACAGCTGGTCATACGCCTGCTCACGGCGGCCCTCCATCAGATCGGTGTGTTGTCTCGACAGCTGGTCAGACGCCTGCTCACGGCGGCCCCTCCATCAGATCGGTTGTTGTCTCGACAGCTGGTCAGACGGCCTGCCTCCACGGCGCCCCTCCATCAGATCGGTGTGTTGGCCTCGACAGCCGGTCAGACGCCTGCTCACTGCGGCCCTCCATCAGATCGTGTGTTGTCCTCGACAGCTGGTCAGACGGCCTGCTCACGGCGGCCCTCCATCTGATCGGTGTGTTGTTCTCGACAGCTGGTCAGACCGCCTGCTCCAACGGCGGCCCTCCAATCAGATCGGTGTGTTGTCTCGACAGCTTTCGTGGGGTCGACGCCTGCCTGCTCACGGCGGCCCCTCCATCAGATCGGTGAGTGTTGTCTCGACAGCCTGGTCAGAACGCCTGCTGCACGGCCGGCCCAAAATCCATCAGATCAAGGTGGGGTTGTCTCGACAGGCTGGTCAGACGCCCTGCTCACGGCGGCCCTGCCATCAATATCGGTGTGTTGTCCTCGACAGCTGGTCAGACGCCTGCCTCACGTGCGGCCCTCCATCAGATCGTGTGTTGCCTCGACAGCTGGTCAACGCCTGCGTGTCACGGCGGCCCTCCATCCCAGATCGGTGTGTTGGCCTCGACGCTGGTCAGACGCCTGCTCACGGCGGCCCTCCATCGAATCGGTGTGTTGTCTCGACGCTGGTCAACGCCTGCTCACGGCGGCCCTCCATCAGATCGGTGTGTTTCTCGACAGCCGGTCAGACGCCTGCTCACGGCGGCCCTCCATCGATCGGTGGTGTTGTCTCGACAGCTGTCAGACGCCTGCTCACGGCGGCCCTCCATCGATCGGTGTGTTGCCTCGACAGCTGGTCAGACGGCCTGCTCACGGCGGCCCTCCATCAGATCGGTGTGTTGTCTCGACAGCCGGTCAGACGTCTGCTCACGGCGGCCCTCCATCAATCGGTGTGTTGTCCTCGACAGCTGGTCAGACGTCTGCTCACGGCGGCCCTCCCATCAGATCGGTGTGTTGCCTCGACAGCTGTCAGACGCCTGCTCACGGCGGCCCCCTCCATCAGATCGGTGTGTTGTCTCGACAGCCGGTCAGACGCCTGCTCACGGCGGCCCCCATCAAGATCGGTGTGTTGCCTCGACAGCCTGGTCAGACGCCTGCTCACGGCGGCCCTCCATCAGATCGGTGTGTTGCCTCGACAGCTGGTCAGACGTCTGCTCACGGCGGCCCCTCCATCAGATCGGTGTGTTGTCCTCGACAGCCGGTCAGACGCCTGCTCACGGCGGCCCGCCAGCAGATCGGTGTGTTGCCCTCGACAGCTGGTCAGACGTCTGCTCACGGCGGCCCTCCATCAGATCTGTGTGTTTGTCTCGACAGCTGGTCAGACGCCTGCTCACGGCTGGCCCTCCATCAGATCGGTGTGTTGTCTCGACAGCTGGTCAGACGCCTGCTCACGGCGGCCCTCCATCAGATCGGTGTGGTTGTCTCGACAGCTGGTCAGACGTCCTGCGTCACGGCGGCCCTCCATCAGATCGGTGTTTGTCTCGACAGCTGGTCAGACGCCGCTCACGGCGGCCCGTCATCATGATCGGTGGTGTTGCCTCGACAGCTGGTCAGACGTCCTGCTCACGGCGCCCTCCATCAGATCGGTGTGTGTTCCTCGACGCTGTCAGACGCCTGCTCACGGCGGCCCTCCATCAGATCGGTGTGTTGGCCCTCGTACAGCTGGGTCAGACGCCTGCTCACGGCGGCCCTCCATCAGATCGTTGTGTTGTCTCGACAGCTGGTCAGACGTCCTGCTCACGGCGGGCCCTCCATCAGATCGGTGTGTTGTCTCGACAGCCGGTCAGAACGCCTGCTCACGGCGGCCCTCCATCAGATCGGTGTGTTGCCTCGACAGCTGGTCAGACGCCTGCTCACGGCGGCCCTCCATCAGATCGGTGTGTTGTCCTCGACAGCTGGTCAGACCTCTGCTCACGGCGGCCCTCCATCAGATCGGTGTGTTGCCCTCGACAGCTGGTCAGACGTCTGCTCACGGCGGCCCTCCATCAGGTCGGTGTGGTTGTCTCGACAGCCGGTCAGACGCCTGCTCACGGGCGGCCCTCCATCAGATCGGTGTGTTGTCTCGACAGCCGGTCAGACGGCCTGCTCAACGGCGGCCCTCCATCAGATCGGTGTGTTGTCCTCGACAGCCGGTCAGACGCCTGCTCAACGGCGGACCCTCCATCAGATCGGTGTGTTGTCCTCGACAGCTGGTCAGACGCCTGCTCACGCGGCGGCCCTCCATCAGATCGGTGGTGTTGTCCTCGACAGCTGGTCAGACGCCTGCTCACGGCGGCCCTCCATCAGAATCGGTGTGTTGTCTCGACAGCTGGTCAGACGTCTGCTCACGGCGGGCCCTCCATCAGATCGGTGTGTGTTGCCTCGACAGCCGGTCAGACGCCTGCTCACGGCGGCCCTCCATCAGATCGGTGTGTTGTCTCGACAGCCTGGTCAGACGCCTGCTCACGGCGGCCCTCCATTCAGATCGGTGTGTTGTCCTCGACAGCTGGTCAGACGCCTGCTCACGGCGGCCCTCCATCAGATCGGTGTGTTGTCCTCGACAGCTGGTCAGACGCCTGCCTCACGGCGGCCCTCCATCAGATCGGTGTGTTGCCTCGACAGCTGGTCAGACGCCTGCTCACGGCGGCCCTCCATCAGATCGGTGTGTTGTCTCGACAGCTGGTCAGACGCCTGCTCACGGCGGCCCTCCATCAGATCGGTGTGTTGTCTCGACAGCCGGTCAGACGCCTGCTCACGGCGGCCCTCCATCAGATCGGTGTGTTGTCTCGACAGCTGGTCAGACGCCTGCTCACGGCGGCCCTCCATCAGATCGGTGTGTTGCCTCGACAGCTGGTCAGACGTCTGCTCACGGCGGCCCTCCATCAGATCGGTGTGTTGCCTCGACAGCCGGTCAGACGCCTGCTCACGGCGGCCCTCCATCAGATCGGTGTGTTGTCTCGACAGCTGGTCAGACGCCTGCTCACGGCGGCCCTCCATCAGATCGGTGTGTTGTCTCGACAGCTGGTCAGACGCCTGCTCACGGCGGCCCTCCATCAGATCGGTGTGTTGTCTCGACAGCTGGTCAGACGCCTGCTCACGGCGGCCCTCCATCAGATCGGTGTGTTGCCTCGACAGCTGGTCAGACGCCTGCTCACGGCGGCCCTCCATCAGATCGGTGTGTTGCCTCGACAGCTGGTCAGACGTCTGCTCACGGCGGCCCTCCATCAGATCGGTGTGTTGCCTCGACAGCCGGTCAGACGCCTGCTCACGGCGGCCCTCCATCAGATCGGTGGTGTTGTCTCGACAGCTGGTCAGACGCCTGCTCACGGCGGCCCTCCATCAGATCGGTGTGTTGTCTCGACAGCTGGTCAGACGCCTGCTCACGGCGGCCCTCCATCAGATCGGTGTGTTGCCTCGACAGCTGGTCAGACGCCTGCTCACGGCGGCCCTCCATCAGATCGGTGTGTTGCCTCGACAGCCGGTCAGACGCCTGCTCACGGCGGCCCTCCATCAGATCGGTGTGTTGTCTCGACAGCTGGTCAGACGCCTGCTCACGGCGGCCCTCCATCTGATCGGTGTGTTGTCTCGACAGCTGGTCAGACGCCTGCTCACGGCGGCCCTCCATCAGATCGGTGTGTTGCCTCGACAGCTGGTCAGACGTCTGCTCACGGCGGCCCTCCATCAGATCGGTGTGTTGCCTCGACAGCTGGTCAGACGCCTGCTCACGGCGGCCCTCCATCAGATCGGTGTGTTGCCTCGACAGCTGGTCAGACGCCTGCTCACGGCGGCCCTCCATCAGATCGGTGTGTTGTCCTCGACCGCTGGTCCTCAGATCGTGTCTCGCTGGTCCCGCACGGCGGCCCTCCATCAGATCGGTGTTTTCTCGACAGCTGATCGGTGTTTGCCTCGACAGCTGGTCAGACGCCTGCTCACGGCGGCCCTCCATCAGATCGGTGTGTTGTCTCGACAGCTGGTCAGACGTCTGCTCACGGCGGCCCTCCCATATCGGTGTGTTGTCTCGACAGCTGGTCAGACGCCTGCTCACGGCGGCCCTCCATCAGATCGGTGTGTTGCCTCGACAGCTCGGACAGCTGATCGGTGTGTTGCCTCGACAGCTGGTCAGCTCGTCACCTTGTCAGGGCATCACCCCAGCTCGTTCCGTAACTCGTCACCATGCGTTAGCCCGTCGTCACGTTCCCGACGCCTCATCGCTGCTTCAGCTCGTTGCCATGGTAGCTCATCACCACGGCGGACCACCTCAGCAATACACCACCGCACCATTTGAGAAAGCTCGTCACCCATCGCCACGTCAGCTCTTTACAGTGTTATATCACTGCATCAGGTCGTCACTCGTCCTGGGATGTCGTGACGTCAGCCATAACGTCGGCTCATCACCACGGTCGTCAGACGTCATATCATCTTATCAGGTCGTCACTCGTCCGGGATGTTGTGACGTCAGACCATAACGTCGGCTCATCACCACGGTCGTCATGACGTCATATCACCACATCAGGTTGTCACTAGCCCGCGGTGTTGCGACGTCATGTCACCACGTCGCCTTGTCACCACAGTCGTCACAACAGCAGGTCGCTGCGTTAGTTCGCCACCACATCAGCTACCAATGCCTTACGCAACGGCAAGGCACGTTTTCGTTACCGTACGCCACGAGCGCAAAGCGACTCAAACAGCCGACGCGCTTCTTAATGCAGATAATCACCAACATCTGAATATAAGCCGCACACATGTTAACCAAGGGCTGCGGCCGGAGGTTACCCTAAGTTTTTTTAGATGCGTTTTTGTGCATTCATACGACTGAGTATATGTTTGCGTGCTTATCGGGACAGAGGCGGATGTCTGTGTTCGCGTGAGCCGTGAGCGGAGTGGCTGAGCCAGCTCTGTCGGGTGTAGCTGGCAGCTACCGCGTGACTGTCGGATGGCGTTCTTGGCCTGGGCATGTTCAGCGTCTCCGGCAGAATCAGGCAGGTGAGCGCGGCGAACCAGTGCAGACCAGCCAGCAGAGCGAAGCTCTCCCGCTCCGACTGCAAACGTGACAGCACAGAGTCAGCGCGCACGTAGGCACAGCCCGTGGAGAGATGGGCTGCAAAGACGAGAGCTAAATGACTACAACTTATCATATCAGTGCTGCCAACACCCAAACATATGCAACGGGGGCATCAGGGAGAGAGCATCCCGTGTGAACGCTCCGCTCCATTGGCTGCCCGCCCGGCCGGGCTGCTGCGGCAGGACAGACGTGTACCTGCAGCATACTGAGCGCAGGCTGAGCCAAGTAGCCGAGAGCGTGCGCACTGCTAATCATCAGCAGGCCGTGCGCTGCCAGCGAGGACGGCACCAGGCCGCACGAGGTCAGCCACAGCGTCAGCACCGAGCTCTCGCTCAGCACAGTCAGTAGCACGTCCAGTACCTCCCGCACCGGCCACGGAACGGCCGCCTCTGAAACGGTGCGGCGACGTCAGCAGCAGGCTGAACGCTCGCCCGTCGCAGCGCGCTCCCCGTCCCCAGAAACCAAAACCGCCGGTTCCCCGCAGGCAGCCTCCCGGTGCACCGTGACGCTGCAACCAGCCGTTATCCACCAAACAGGGGGAGTGCTGCAGAGAACACGTGCACGCGCCGGCGCGTGTGCGTGGAGCCGCACTGCCCGTGTTACAGGGGGAGTGCTGTAGAGAACACGCGCACGCGTCGGTGCGTGTGCGTGTTCTGCACTGCCCGTGTTACATATTGTGGGTAGGTGTATATTGGGTATCTCGTGTGTTCAAGATAGGCGTGGCGCGTCGACGATTGCCTGTGGTGGCTTTACAGGGAGTTTTCCACATTTGTACGGGGTTTTGAACTGGAAAAGCCATCTTATAGACCATTCGGTGCAGTTCCCAGCCCTATCCTTTTTAAAGCCTTAACCCCTCTAGTTTCTGAGCTACACGCCCGAGAAGGTGTGAAAATATTTCGGGAAAACTATTTCAAGGTCACCTAGGGTTCTATGACGCCATAACAATGTCAATAAAATCCTGCTATTCCACTAGCTATGCGGCAAACAAGGCCAAACAAACGTAATTGTCGAGTTGTTCATATTTAGCGTTTGCGAGTACGATTTCCAGATATAACGGTCGTCAATTGGATCCCAAACAGTGTTGTGCAAGGTACGATGACGCTATCAAGCAATGATGCATTGAGCAGCATATTTACTGAGCAGATGAGTTGTGCTGTTTAAACCAAGCCTTTTCCACTTAAAAGTATATCAATGGTTACTAACGACCTTATTTCATCACATCTGATGATTGCTTCAATGTCTTCAAATGCGAAATATTCTTTTCAACTAGCGACCCACTGGACGAGACGCGGCGGGGCGCAGCACCGGACGCGCCAGCGGACCAGGCTCCTCACGCAGACCACTCACGCTCGGCCAGACAGGCGGCCACGCTGCAGGCGGCCGCCGCCAGGCTGACGCTGACCAGCAGCGCGGAGCGCCTGCCCAGCGCCTGCGCCAGCGCCCAGGCCAGCGGACAGGCCAGCGGCCGCGTCAGGGCGAGCAGCAGCAGCGTCCGCCGCGGCGCTGCCGAGCGGGCCAACGCCAGCGCCAGCACCCCGTGCCAGGTCAGGGACGCCACGAACCTGCCAGCGGCGCGGGGCCGGTCAGGAGCCGACACACGGTCACGCTGGGCTTACAGGTAGCTCGCACGAGGTGTGGGATGCCATACAGTCGGCAACAACGGTCACCTCAAACTTTATCACAGCTCATGGCGGAATTGAAGGCAATCGCCCCCCCCCCCCCTCCCCCCGGAAGCGATTGAATGTAAGTGGTTTTACGCATGCCTTTCACCACGCTGGCTCCCTGTCTTTCAGTTGTTTTTTTGCTTTAGATGCATTTCAGATGCATACGTAACTATAATGGATGCCAACAATATTATCATATATTCAATGCGTTCCTCCCATTACAAAAACAAAAATATCCGGAAAATCCGCTTAGTTATGTAATATTTAGTAACGTCTAGCCCATACAGTTATGCGTAAATAGATGTCTACGGTCACTTAAAACAAGGTGTGAATTTGTCTGGAGAGAAATTGTGAGGCACTTATTAATAATAACAGTAATCGCCACACACACGTGACATTATACCTACATGATAAATAAGACGGTAACCAGCCTTCGCTGCATTCTGTTCGAGAAAAACAAATCTTCCAGAGATGGTGACGCATCTTCTCCGACGCCCTCCTGAAAAAGTGTGGTGTTCGGCGCATGTCACCTTTCACAATGCATGCAGATCGTCACTCCATCGAAAACGCGACTAAAAGGCAAAGGTAAGCCGTTTTACAATGCACTTGAAGCAAGTTTACTATGCACTTTGACTGAAAAGGGCAGACGACATCAGTAGTCCTCCGCACACTCACGGTACATCGACAACGTGATACGAGCTGTATTTCCCGAATCCGGGTTCGCATGTTTCGGGAAGAGCAGCACCTTGATCTGATCAGTGATGTACGCCACATCAGTTGGTCGGCCGTTCACACGAGCCATACGTTCCAGCAGGCCGCACAGCTCCGAGAAATGGCCGCACTGCACCAACCAAGCCGGAGACTCCGGCATGGCGCTGAAACACCCGCACATTGCAGCTTCAGCTGGGACTCCTATGACGATGTCTCTCCTGATTAGGCATGTCATTGTGGTGGCAGGAAAGAGCTTCTTCTCAGTGATTCATTCAGAGCTCGGAATAGCTACAAACAAACGCGTCGAAACGCCATTGCCAATTAATGAATTAGGCAGATAATATCCACGGTGATTCCAATATGAAATGCCATAAGTCTCGATATGCTTACGATTACGGCCGGGGACACGGAATGTGACCCAGGCGCATGCGCATGCCTACCACCAATAGACGAGGAATACGGCGCACGGCAGGACGGCCACGTAGACGGCTGTCTGCCACTGTCGGGAGAGCAGACCGACCCCCGCCAACAGCAGCGCCCCTCCTGACGTCACCAGACGCTCGATCACGTGACATAGGTGGTGATCGGAGGCTGCCGTGAGGTCCAGCACTGCGCGCGGTCCAGACAGGTGGTAATCTGCGGCCACGACATTACACGCACAAATCTACACTAACGTTGAAAGCGTTGTAAAGCAGCCTGGCGCGGTGAGCAGTTGATCAACTGTTGGCAACGTAGCCACTGAAGGGTTATTTGAAGGGAAAATTATCTCGGCTGTGTTTATCATTTCATTTTTGTTCGCATTGCTTCCTCCGGCAGCACTCGCTGCCAACGACGGAAATTGAGCTCATTTTGTCTTGTTACGAAACGAAATAAATGAAAAAGAGGCACACGTATTTGAGAAAATACCCACTTCTCAGAACCTGTCCCTTCACAAAAGAGGTAGCTTGTCTCTTCCCACGCAGTTTCATCGTTGACGCTTTGTTTCATGCTACGACTAGTCGCCTGTACCCTCGGTCATATCCAGAGCGCACCCGGTCGGCTCCTCCACCTGACCTCGCCCGAACCCTCGGTCACATCCAGAGAGCACCCGGTCGGCTCCTCCACCTGACCTCGCCCGAACCCTCGGTCACATCCAGAGAGCACCCGGTCGGCTCCTCCACCTGACCTGGCACGGCATCACTGACCCAGGCTGATCTGGTTGAAGCCGAGGGCTGCAGCGGCCGCCGCTGCCCCACTTGACGTCAACAGCAGACAAAGCGGCAGCCGACAGCTGGCCGCGCCGACGCCCAGCGCCAGGAACAGCAGCAGAAACAGCAGGAACGTCCATCTGCGGCCCACCCTGCAGGTATTGCAGCAGCTCTCAAACACCACAACAGCAGCAGAAACAGCAGGAACGGCCATCTGCGGCCCACCCTGCAGGTATTGCAGCAGCTCTCAAACACCACAACAGCAGCAGAAACAGCAGGAACGTCCATCTGCGGCCCACCCTGCAGGTATTGCAGCAGCTCTAAAACACCACAACGGACAGGGTCGCAGTGGACTCCTCAATCGTGGCAGGCCAAGAAAAGTGGCAACACGTTCTCACTTAGGACCAGCTTCCAAGTCTGGAATGTGCGACTAAGGAATTACGAGCGATGAGTCCATCTCCTCATTGGTCGGTAATATAGAAAACGTTTTGATGAAGATAAGCGCAACCTTAGCAAGTGAATGGACGAGTCCGCGTGGACGGCGAACCAGAGTAACTGATCGAGCATATAAAGGTAATTCTTACTGAGCGACCGAGTGCATCAAGGCGATTATAAGTTAGAGATAGCGTGCATAAAGGCGATTCTGAGTGACTGATCGAATGTATAAAGTCGATTCTAATGAGTAATCGAGTGTATGAAGCCGATTTTAAGTGAGCGTTCGAGTGTACAAAGGTGATAATAGTAAGTGATCGAGCGCATAAAGGCGATACTGAGTGAGCGAGCAAGTATAGCAAAGCGATGCTGAGTGAGCGCGCAAGTATAGCAAGGCGATGCTGAGTGAGTGGTCGAGTGTTTAAAGACAATGCTGAGTGAGTGGTCGAGTGTTTAAAGACATTGCTGAGTGAATGGTGAATTACCTGCAAGGCCGCATGCTTATGTGAGAAAATATTAATTTCTTGTATCTGTGCTTTTACAAAAGATAGTTAGTATCTTCCAATGTAGCTTTTGTTTGGAAAACGAGCATGGGCCCGTTTGTATTTGCAGAACTGACCTCTTTCTGCAGGCAAAAGTGGCGATCTGAGCGAGCACCGCTGCGCCGCCGACTCCACCCGTCAGCATGGGCACCAGGTGGGCCTTGTCACAGACCAGCTCATACTGGAACACGTGGACGTTGAAGGCCACACAGCAGAGCGTGATGTCTGTTTTTGCTCAAAATCCGGTTAAGGTGACACGTTTGGACTGGTCCAGAGAAACGCTTATTTGGATGCCGCGTGTGCGGTGGTTTCACGATTTCGAAGCTGTTTACAGGTAATCGTGTCAGTGCGCTTCGGAGACACTGGCCGTAGCGAATAAGAGTACACACAAGCTGTTTATAGCCATCAATACGCAAGGACGGCGCTTCGGGCAATTAATTTCCCTGACCTCCTTTCCGCTTCCCCACTCGTTCACAGGTAAGGCCTCCTGTGACATCTTGCCTCCCAGCCACTTACACTTCTTTCGTTATTAGATTGTTCGCCAATTTTTGATTGTACATTAATATAATATTGTTTTATCTTAACATACACTCACATGTATGTATAATCTCATTTATGCACCTTAGATAACTTAGACCTACCCGATTATGTCCTGCAGCACATTGGCGCCCGAGCATGCCCGACCATTTCATACCTGGGGCCTCTCCTTGGCCGAAGTATCACGTTGTCGAACGTGTCCGTGCCTTACGATCATGTCATTGTGCTAGACCATTGCATTAGATCGATAAACCATTGCATTAGATCGATAGAAGCGTTCGAGAGGCCTCCTTCAAAATTGAGGGCGGGGGGGGGGGTGCAAAAATATGTGGTCACCAGCCCAACTCACGACATGGTAGACAGCTGTCCATTCTACCAACACGATGGCACCGCCCATGGCAATGCCACGGTAGCAGGTTCCGCTGCATTTATACGCTGCGGGGTGCAGTAGCGCTACAAAAAGTGGGGAGATTAAACTTATTGTTAGAGTAGTCTTCCTATGTATTACTACAGGTTTAACATTAAACTGCAGCAAAAAAGTCGTTAACAATGTTCTCCTGCCCTCCCTCCAACGGACTTAAGCGAGAATGTCATTCCCTGTTAGCAGTGGCATTAATAGCGCATTACTGCGCAATGCTTTTAATGGTTAAGCCGACCACTGACCTGGGCAATCAGTGACATCATCCTGTCCGCCTCATGTTCCCAGCCGTGACGACATGGGGTCACATGCCTCATGGTCGAGACCGCCGTGTGATTAGACAAGGAGGCAGCGGACGAGGTCGTCTTGTAGTGGAGGAGCAGTTGAGTGTAGTTGATGTCGTACATGAGGCACGAGCTGAACTTCAGTGTATCGCTGTCCTTCCTTTCGGTGGGTATGCTACCACATAAGGAATTGCAGGTGCCGGTATATGTTTAATTGCGCAACAGTTTCATGACCAATTAACCTATTGAAGGCGTAATGTTTAACAAACAACTATGCCGTGCTGGGTGGAAGTCATTTTAACGAGTAACGCAAGTTTCGTAATAACAGCAAGCACTGAAAAGTGTTTTACCTTGTTTTGAATTTTCCGACTGCCTCATGGCATACAACTGTATAGGCAATGCCATGTCATGGGAAACAACCGCGCTCAAAACGCAAGAAACCAGGAAATTATATTTTCTCGCTGACCAAGGGACATGTGGGTCGTTTTTAAGTGAGCAAATGTAGTGACATCAGCAGCAAAATGCAGCTCTTACCTGACATGCTTGGCCAAGGTTTGATTGATCTCGGAGAGTTCGTGTACCTTGCACCAGTGCTCCCCTCTGTCGGACGCTTGGCACAGTATTAAGAGCATAAACACGCTGACAGGTAACGCGCCAGGCAGTAGCAGCAGCCATCCCATTAAACGCTGATAATTACCAAAACCACCAACGTGGTGAAAGGCTTCGTCAAGTTCCATTGTGGCTGAAAGAAGAGCAAAATCAGACGAAAATATATGTCCCACAATTTGTCAGCTGAAGTATAGGACATTCACTGCAAGACTGCATGCTGGTAAATCAAATGTGTCTGCTGGTTTCACAAGTTCATAGACAAAACAGTGACAAAAACTTGATTGGACGTGCGAGATAACACCTTGCTTAAAACCCACCTGAGCAGTTCCAATCACACCCAGCTTTCTCGCGCTTTGAGCACGACCACCCGCCCACCGCCAGTTCTTCAGGTACCGACTGGGATCGAGTGCCGTCCGCTCTGACGGGCGTCATTCTGGCTCGTCCGGAGTCACCCACGCGTCACAGGGGTCATTACGGCGCGTCGGCGACATCGAAGACGCACCGGAAATGGCGCGCCGTCACCGCTTTGTCGGCAGTTCCGGAGAGGCCCGATAGGCTAATGTGCCAGCGACGGGGAAGGGGCGGGCCGCGGGGGCACGCTCTGGAGGTCTGGCTCGATCCGTCGGAGGCTGCCGCTGCCGCTCTCGGTCAGGTGTTCGATGATAGATGGACACCATCTTTGGAGCACAGAGACATCAGCGATCTATCAGGAACGCAGCGGGCAAAGAGCCGAACGTGGCAAAGCCCCGTTCCTGCTTGACGGTTGGTAGCGATCGATCGATGCGATTGTGTTTTCGTTTCTAGATAAGCTCATACATCTTTCAATTCTAGCGAATTTTGCGCCATCCGACAAGCTTTAATTGCCGCGAGTGTTAGAAGGCTGGTAAATAAATCCTAAAATGATCAGTTACAGGATAATGCCTTTGCTCTGAGGATAAGCGATTAATTTAGGGTCAATATTGCGGGTTCGGCTAGCATTTATCTGCTTATCACTCTCGCATGACGTTATTGTTTGGTATCGTTTGATTGTTCGTCAACACGCATCCGTCGGCTGATGCTATATTTTGAAGTTTAAAATATCGGGCCAGGAAGAGGACATACGCGTTCTCTCCTTGGCGCCGCTCGCGAGACGACCGCCCGGATACCGGGAGGCGTGGCCCCGCACAGAACACGACACATGTGGCGCAGTTTCCGGGCTGGCCGTAGGGCCGGAGCCACAGGGACGGTGAACTAAACAAAGCATAAATGTACAGGGAAACTCGACAGGGGACCGAGAAATTGAGATAAAACAGAACTCCGAGACGGGACAGCAAAGCCGACATTTCACAAAAGGGGAACCGCGTAGGGACAGATTTGTACGGAACAGCTATATATCTTCACACTCATATAGCTGAAATGGAATTAACCCTGCAGCAAGGCAGTGAGGCGGATGAACCTCGGCTTGTACGCGCCCTGGTGTACTGCCGACCTTTTGTCCACCAGCGCACACACAGGGGCTTGCCTACAATGTGGTGGGGCCGCACGAGCCACGAGGCTTGGGAATCCAGCGGCGTGGTTGACTAGGTTTATCTGTTATAAATTTGTTCACAAGTAACGCGGAAATCCTGGAAATACAGTTTAACTCGAGTGGTACAATGACCACATCCGCGACGTACGAAGTAGGCATGTTCCTCAGTTACACAGGGGTCTGGAGGCGTCTGCCTTTGCTTGAAGCATCCCGAAAGCCACTTCCCCGGAGCGTTCTTGACGCATCCAGCGATGCCTGTGTCATCTCTTCTACGCCACGGAATCTGTCTCCCTTCAGGTACGACTTCTGCCTCGGAAGGAGCCTCTGAGGTCTCTAGGAGCGAGGTCCAGCGCGTGCGGTGAGTGGGGCACAGCCCTGAGTGCTCACACTGGTCATTAGAACAGTCACCTGCGTGCTGGAGCAGACAGGCGCTGTGTCTTAGTTGACGAACCAGTTCCCGGAGGTCCAGGACTATGGTCGCTTCATTCTGAAGTCTTTTCTGAGCGTCCAAAGAACTTGGAGATAGAACTCCTCGCTGACTGTCTGACAAACATAGGAACCCAGCCCAAGTGAACGAAGCCCCTGCAATGAAAGAAACATCAGCATCAGTTTGTTTTCTTGTCCTTCGCCCAAAAGGACCTCTGGGTCGGACGACCCTCGAGCTCTTTTGGGCGTAATAGGCTCAAGCCTCGTCCGAAATAGTACCTTTCCTTACAAAGCAAATAGCCGTCCCGCATGCCGCTCCTCTCATGGCAGCACGTCGCCCTGGCCATCATCTGATTGGTCTGAGCAGTCGACGAGCAAAATTGGCAGAGATCTCCCGCATGGTCTGAGCAGTCGACGAGCAAAATTGGCAGAGATCTCCCGCATGCCAAGTTTTCCCGTCACCATTCAATAAACGGTGATCTCACTCAGCTGATGCCCAGAAGAAACAGGTCTGATAGTGGTCCTGCGGTCGTCGTCAAGAAGTTCCCGGGGATGTTCCAGTAGTGTGGTGGTGTCAAACCGCGCGTCTGGGGAACCAGAGGAAACGCGGTTCGATTCCCGGCGGTGTCCGCCCTTCTTGCCAGGGAGAGACAGCCGGCGCCATATAGCCTCAGCAGCCGAGTGCGCCGTAAAGACCCAATGAGATAAACAGTGGTTAAATCCATTCTCCACGCCTTAAACCGTTCTCCCTTTCCGCCACCACAGATCGAACAGACCTCTCCTTACCGAAAACTGTCATCTCTCCACTCCGAAGCCTGGCAAGTCAGCGGTAAACTTGAGACTGTCACGTGGCCTGGTCCCTTAGGCCTGCTGATGAAGTTCATCTGTCTCCTGAGTGCTAGAGACTGACGCGTGGCCGGATCCCCACAGCCCTGCTGGTGAAGCTCATCTGTCTTCTGAGTGCTTCTTTGACCCACGCTACTCTACATTCGCCTCCATGGCGCCAACAAGTTTCTGCCGAGCACGACCGGCGTCGCAGGAGATTAAGAAGTCGCTCTTCGAGCCAGCATTCCACCGTAATCATAGGTGTTACCAGCCCGAAACTGTGCACAAAGTGTCTTGAGCTTGAGAGTTTTAGGGATGAAACATGAAATTACGATCAGGATGTCTGCGTGGAAATAAATTCGCAACATTTTTAACGCAAACCTTGCATGGAAATCGAGTGCTTTTGTCAAAGTTCTTGATTCGTCGAATACCATGGCTGACTTCC
>NW_023596545.1:21872203-21883018 GCF_011947565.3 Pollicipes pollicipes | reverse complement strand
ACGGCGGGCCCTCCATCAGATCGGTGTGTTGTCTCGACAGCTGGTCAGACGCCTGCTCACGGCGGCCTCCATCAGATCGGTGTGTTGTCTCGAAAGCTGGTCAGACGCCTGCTCACGGCGGCCCTCCATCAGATCGTGTGTGTTGTCTCGACAGCTGGTCAGACGCCTGCTCACGGCGGCCCTCCATCAGATCGGTGTGTGTCTCGACAGCCTGGTCAGACGTCTGATCACGGCGGCCCTCCATCAATCGGTGGGTGTGTTGTCTCGACAGCTGGTCAGACCGCCTGCTCACGGCGGCCCTCCATCAGATCGGTGTGTGTCTCGACAAGGGTCAGACGCCGCTCACGGCGGGCCCTCCATCTGATCGTGGTGTTGTCTCGACAGCTGGTCAGACGCCTGCTCACGGGGCCCTCATCAGATCGGTGTGTTGTCTCGACAGCCGGTCAGACGTCTGCCACGGCGGCCCTCATCAGATCGGTGTGGTTGCCTCGACAGCTGGTCAGACGCCTGCTCACGGCGGGCCATCATCAGATCGTGTGTTGTCTCGACAGCGGTGGACGCCTGCTCACGGGCGGCCCTCCATCAGATCGTGTGTTTGTCCGACAGCTGGTCAGACGCCTGCTACGGCGGCCCTCCATCAGATCGGTGTGTTGTCTCGACAGCGGTCAGACGCCGCTCACGGCGGCCCTCATCAGATCGGTGTGTTTGTCTCGGACAGCTGGTCAGACGTCCTGCTCACGGCGGCCCTCCATCAGATCGGTGTGTTGTCTCGACAAGCTGGTAAGACGCTGCTCACGGCGGGCCCTCCCATCAGATGGGTGTTGCTCGACAGCTGGTCACACGAGCCTGCACGGCGGCCTCCATCAGAATCGGTGTGTTGTTCGACAGTGGTCAGACGCCTGCTCACGGCGGCCCTCCATCAGATCGGTGTGGTGTCTCGACGCTGGTCAGACGCCTGCTCCGGCGGCCCTCCATCAGATCGGTGTTGTTGTCTCGACAGCTGGTCGACGACGCACTGTACGGCGGCCCTCCATCAGATCGGTGTGTTGTCTCGACAGCTGGTCAGACGCCTGCTCACGGCGCGGCCCTCCATCAGATCGGTGTGTTGTCTCGACAGTGGTCAGACGCTGCTCACGGCGGGCCCTCAATCAGATCGGTGTGTGTCTCGACAGCTGGTCAGACGCTGCCACGGCGGCCCTCATCAGATCGGTGTGTTGTTCTCGACAGTGGTCAGACGGCTCTGCTCACGGGGCCCTCCATCAGATCGGGTCGGTGTGTTGACTCGACAGCTGGTCAGACGCCTGCTCACGGGCGGCCCTCCATCAGATCGGTGTGTTGTTCGAAGCTGGTCAGACGCTGCTCACGCGGCCCTCCATCAGATCGGGTGTGTTGTTCTCGACAGCTGGTCAGACGCTGCTCACGCGGCCCTCATATGAAATCGGTGTGTTGTCTCGAGCTGGTCAGGCCGCCTGCTCACGGCGGCCCCTCCATCAGATCGGTGTGTTGTCTCGACAGCTGGTTCAGAGCCTTGCTCACGGCGGCCCCATCAGATCGGTGTGTTGTCTCGACAGCTGGTCAGACGCCTGCTCACGGCGCCCTCCATCAGATCGGTTGTGTTGTCTCGACAGACGGTCAGGACGTTGCTAACGGCGGCCCTCATCAGATCGGTGTGTTGTCGCGAGATGGTCAGACGCTGCTCACGGCGGCCCTCCATCAGATCGGTGTGTTGTCTCGACAGCTGGTCAGACGCCTGCTCACGGCGGCCCTCCATCAGATCGGTGTGTTGTCTCGACAGCTGGTCAGACGCCTGCTCACGGCGGCCCTCCATCAGATCGGTGTGTTGCCTCGACAGCTGGTCAGACGCCTGCTCACGGCGGCCCTCCATCAGATCGGTGTGTTGTCTCGACAGCTGGTCAGACGCCTGCTCACGGCGGCCCTCCATCAGATCGGTGTGTTGCCTCGACAGCTGGTCAGACGCCTGCTCACGGCGGCCCTCCATCAGATCGGTGTGTTGTCTCGACAGCTGGTCAGACGCCTGCTCACGGCGGCCCTCCATCAGATCGGTGTGTTGCCTCGACAGCTGGTCAGACGCCTGCTCACGGCGGCCCTCCATCAGATCGGTGTGTTGTCTCGACAGCTGGTCAGACGCCTGCTCACGGCGGCCCTCCATCAGATCGGTGTGTTGCCTCGACAGCTGATCGGTGTGTTGCCTCGACAGCTGGTCAGCTCGTCACCTTGTCAGGGCATCACCCCAGCTCGTTTCCGTAACTCGTCACCATGCGTTAGCCCGTCGTCACGTCCCGACGCCTCATCGCTGCTTCAGCTCGTTGCCATGGTAGCTCATCACCACGGCGGACCACCTCAGCAATACACCACCGCACCATTTGAGAAGCTCGTCAACCCATCGCCACGTCAGCTCTTTACAGTGTTATATCACTGCATCAGGTCGTCACTCGTCCGGGATGTTGTGACGTCAGACCATAACGTCGGCTCATCACCACGGTCGTCATGACGTCATATCATCTTATCAGGTCGTCACTCGTCCGGGATGTTGTGACGTCAGACCATAACGTCGGCTCATCACCACGGTCGTCATGACGTCATATCACCACATCAGGTTGTCACTAGCCCGCGGTGTTGCGACGTCATGTCACCACGTCGCCTTGTCACCACAGTCGTCACAACAGCAGGTCGCTGCGTTAGTTCGCCACCACATCAGCTACCAATGCCTTACGCAACGGCAAGGCACGGTATCGTTACCGTACGCCACGAGCGCAAAGCGACTCAAACAGCCGACGCGCTTCTTAATGCAGATAATCACCAACATCTGAATATAAGCCGCACACATGTTAACCGAGGGCTGCGGCCGGAGGTTACCCTAAGTTTTTTTAGATGCGTTTTTGTGCATTCACACGACTGAGTATATGTTTGCGTGCTTATCGGGACAGAGGCGGATGTCTGTGTTCGCGTGAGCCGTGAGCGGAGTGGCTGAGCCAGCTCTGTCGGGTGTAGCTGGCAGCTACCGCGTGACTGTCGGATGGCGTTCTTGGCCTGGGCATGTTCAGCGTCTCCGGCAGAATCAGGCAGGTGAGCGCGGCGAACCAGTGCAGACCAGCCAGCAGAGCGAAACTCTCCCGCTCCGACTGCAAACGTGACAGCACAGAGTCAGCGCGCACGTAGGCACAGCCCGTGGAGAGATGGGCTGCAAAGACGAGAGCTAAATGACTACAACTTATCATATCAGTGCTGCCAACACCCAAACATATGCAACGGGGGCATCAGGGAGAGAGCATCCCGTGTGAACGCTCCGCTCCATTGGCTGCCCGCCCGGCCGGGCTGCTGCGGCAGGACAGACGTGTACCTGCAGCATACTGAGCGCAGGCTGAGCCAAGTAGCCGAGAGCGTGCGCACTGCTAATCATCAGCAGGCCGTGCGCTGCCAGCGAGGACGGCACCAGGCCGCACGAGGTCAGCCACAGCGTCAGCACCGAGCTCTCGCTCAGCACAGTCAGTAGCACGTCCAGTACCTCCCGCACCGGCCACGGAACGGCCGCCTCTGAAACGGTGCGGCGACGTCAGCAGCAGGCTGAACGCTCGCCCGTCGCAGCGCGCTCCCCGTCCCCAGAAACCAAAACCGCCGGTTCCCCGCAGGCAGCCTCCCGGTGCACCGTGACGCTGCAACCAGCTGTTATCCACCAAACAGGGGGAGTGCTGCAGAGAACACGCGCACGCGCCGGCGCGTGTGCGTGGAGCCACACTGCCCGTGTTACAGGGGGAGTGCTGTAGAGAACACGCGCACGCGTCGGTGCGTGTGCGTGGAGCTGCACTGCCCGTGTTACATATTGTGGGTAGGTGTATATTGGGTATCTCGTGTGTTCAAGATAGGCGTGGCGCGTCGACGATTGCCTGTGGTGGCTTTACAGGGAGTTTTCCACATTTGTACGGGGTTTTGAACTGGAAAAGCCATCTTATAGACCATTCGGTGCAGTTCCCAGCCCTATCCTTTTTAAAGCCTTAACCCCTCTAGTTTCTGAGCTACACGCCCGAGAAGGTGTGAAAATATTTCGGGAAAACTATTTCAAGGTCACCTAGGGTTCTATGACGCCATAACAATGTCAATAAAATCCTGCTATTCCACTAGCTATGCGGCAAACAAGGCCAAACAAACGTAATTGTCGAGTTGTTCATATTTAGCGTTTGCGAGTACGATTTCCAGATATAACGGTCGTCAATTGGATCCCAAACAGTGTTGTGCAAGGTACGATGACGCTATCAAGTAATGATGCATTGAGCAGCATATTTACTGAGCAGATGAGTTGTGCTGTTTAAAACCAAGCCTTTTCCACTTAAAAGTATATCAATGGTTACTAACGACCTTATTTCATCACATCTGATGATTGCTTCAGTGTCTTCAAATGCGAAATATTCTTTTCAACTAGCGACCCACTGGACGAGACGCGGCGGGGCGCAGCACCGGACGCGCCAGCGGACCAGGCTCCTCACGCAGACCACTCACGCTCGGCCAGACAGGCGGCCACGCTGCAGGCGGCCGCCGCCAGGCTGACGCTGACCAGCAGCGCGGAGCGCCTGCCCAGCGCCTGCGCCAGCGCCCAGGCCAGCGGACAGGCCAGCGGGCCGCGTCAGGGCGAGCAGCAGCAGCGTCCGCCGCGGCGCTGCCGAGCGGGCCAACGCCAGCGCCAGCACCCCGTGCCAGGTCAGGGACGCCACGAACCTGCCAGCGCGCGGGGCCGGTCCAGGAGCCGACACACGGTCACGCTGGGCTTACAGGTAGCTCGCACGAGGTGTGGGATGCCATACAGTCGGCAACAACGGTCACCTCAAACTTTATCACAGCTCATGGCGGAATTGAAGGCAATCGCCCCCCCCCCCCCCTCCCTCCGGAAGCGATTGAATGTAAGTGGTTTTACGCGTGCCTTTCACCACGCTGGCTCCCTGTCTTTCAGTTGTTTTTTTGCTTTAGATGCATTTCAGATGCATACGTAACTATAATGGATGCCAACAATATTATCATATATTCAATGCGTTCCTCCCATTACAAAAACAAAAATATCCGGAAAATCCGCTTAGTTATGTAATATTTAGTAACGTCTAGCCCATACAGTTATGCGTAAATAGATGTCTACGGTCACTTAAAACAAGGTGTGAATTTGTCTGGAGAGAAATTGTGAGGCACTTATTAATAATAACAGTAATCGCCACACACACGTGACATTATACCTACATGATAAATAAGACGGTAACCAGCCTTCGCTGCATTCTGTTCGAGAAAAACAAATCTTCCAGAGATGGTGACGCATCTTCTCCGACGCCCTCCTGAAAAAGTGTGGTGTTCGGCGCATGTCACCTTTCACAATGCATGCAGATCGTCACTCCATCGAAAACGCGACTAAAAGGCAAAGGGTAAGCCGTTTTACAATGCACTTGAAGCAAGTTTACTATGCACTTTGACTGAAAAGGGCAGACGACATCAGTAGTCCTCCGCACACTCACGGTACATCGACAACGTGATACGAGCTGTATTTCCCGAATCCGGGTTCGCATGTTTCGGGAAGAGCAGCACCTTGATCTGATCAGTGATGTACGCCACATCAGTTGGTCGGCCGTTCACACGAGCCATACGTTCCAGCAGGCCGCACAGCTCCGAGAAATGGCCGCACTGCACCAACCAAGCCGGAGACTCCGGCATGGCGCTGAAACACCCGCACATTGCAGCTTCAGCTGGGACTCCTATGACGATTGTCTCTCCTGATTAGGCATGTCATTGTGGTGGCAGGAAAGAGCTTCTTCTCAGTGATTCATTCAGAGCTCGGAATAGCTACAAACAAACGCGTCGAAACGCCATTGCCAATTAATGAATTAGGCAGATAATATCCACGGTGATTCCAATATGAAATGCCATAAGTCTCGATATGCTTACGATTACGGCCGGGGACACGGAATGTGACCCAGGCGCATGCGCATGCCTACCACCAATAGACGAGGAATACGGCGCACGGCAGGACGGCCACGTAGACGGCTGTCTGCCACTGTCGGGAGAGCAGACCGACCCCCGCCAACAGCAGCGCCCCTCCTGACGTCACCAGACGCTCGATCACGTGACATAGGTGGTGATCGGAGGCTGCCGTGAGGTCCAGCACTGCGCGCGGTCCAGACAGGTGGTAATCTGCGGCCACGACATTACACGCACAAATCTACACTAACGTTGAAAGCGTTGTAAAGCAGCCTGGCGCGGTGAGCAGTTGATCAACTGTTGGCAACGTAGCCACTGAAGGGTTATTTGAAGGGAAAATTATCTCGGCTGTGTTTATCATTTCATTTTTGTTCGCATTGCTTCCTCCGGCAGCACTCGCTGCCAACGACGGAAATTGAGCTCATTTTGTCTTGTTACGAACGAAATAAATGAAAAAGAGGCACACGTATTTGAGAAAATACCCACTTCTCAGAACCTGTCCCTTCACAAAAGAGGTAGCTTGTCTCTTCCCACGCAGTTTCATCGTTGACGCTTTGTTTCATGCTACGACTAGTCGCCTGTACCCTCGGTCATATCCAGAGCGCACCCGGTCGGCTCCTCCACCTGACCTCGCCCGAACCCTCGGTCACATCCAGAGAGCACCCGGTCGGCTCCTCCACCTGACCTGGCACGGCATCACTGACCCAGGCTGATCTGGTTGAAGCCGAGGGCTGCAGCGGCCGCCGCTGCCCCACTTGACGTCAACAGCAGACAAAGCGGCAGCCGACAGCTGGCCGCGCCGACGCCAGCGCCAGGAACAGCAGCAGAAACAGCAGGAACGTCCATCTGCGGCCCACCCTGCAGGTATTGCAGCAGCTCTCAACACCACAACAGCAGCAGAAACAGCAGGAACGGCCATCTGCGGCCCACCCTGCAGGTATTGCAGCAGCTCTCAAACACCACAACAGCGGCAGAAACAGCAGGAACGTCCATCTGCGGCCCACCCTGCAGGTATTGCAGCAGCTCTAAAACACCACAACGGACAGGGTCGCAGTGGACTCCTCAATCGTGGCAGGCCAAGAAAAGTGGCAACACGTTCTCACTTAGGACCAGCTTCCAAGTCTGGAATGTGCGACTAAGGAATTACGAGCGATGAGTCCATCTCCTCATTGGTCGGTAATATAGAAAACGTTTTGATGAAGATAAGCGCAACCTTAGCAAGTGAATGGACGAGTTCGCGTGGACGGCGAACCAGAGTAACTGATCGAGCATATAAAGGTAATTCTTACTGAGCGACCGAGTGCATCAAGGCGATTATAAGTTAGAGATAGCGTGCATAAAGGCGATTCTAAGTGACTGATCGAATGTATAAAGTCGATTCTAATGAGTAATCGAGTGTATGAAGCCGATTTTAAGTGAGCGTTCGAGTGTACAAAGGTGATAATAGTAAGTGATCGAGCGCATAAAGGCGATACTGAGTGAGCGAGCAAGTATAGCAAAGCGATGCTGAGTGAGCGCGCAAGTATAGCAAGGCGATGCTGAGTGAGTGGTCGAGTGTTTAAAGACAATGCTGAGTGAGTGGTCGAGTGTTTAAAGACAATGCTGAGTGTTTGGTGTATTCCGTGCTAGGCCGCATGCTTATGTGAGAAAATATTAATTTCTTGTATCTGTTCTTTTACAAAAGATTGTTAGTATTTTGCAATGTAGCTTTTGTTTTGAAAACGAGCATGGGCCCGTTTGTATTTGCAGAACTGACCTCTTTCTGCAGGCAAAAGTGGCGATCTGAGCGAGCACCGCTGCGCCGCCGACTCCACCCGTCAGCATGGGCACCAGGTGGGCCTTGTCACAGACCAGCTCATACTGGAACACGTGGACGTTGAAGGCCACACAGCAGAGCGTGATGTCTGTTTTTGCTCAAAATCCGGTTAAGGTGACACGTTTGGACTGGTCCAGAGAAACGCTTATTTGGATGCCGCGTGTGCGGTGGTTTCATCACGATTTCGAAGCTGTTTACAGGTAATCGTGTCAGTGCGCTTCGGAGACACTGGCCGTAGCGAATAAGAGTACACACAAGCTGTTTATAGCCATCAATACGCAAGGACGGCGCTTCGGGCAATTAATTTCCCTGACCTCCTTTCCGCTTCCCCACTCGTTCACAGGTAAGGCCCTCCTGTGACATCTTGCCTCCCAGCCACTTACACTTCTTTCGTTATTAGATTGTTCGCCAATTTTTGATTGTACATTAATATAATATTGTTTTATCTTAACATACACTCACATGTATGTATAATCTCATTTATGCACCTTAGATAACTTAGACCTACCCGATTATGTCCTGCAGCACATTGGCGCCCGAGCATGCCCGACCATTTCATACCTGGGGCCTCTCCTTGGCCGAAGTATCACGTTGTCGAACGTGTCCGTGCCTTACGATCATGTCATTGTGCTAGACCATTGCATTAGATCGATAACCATTGCATTAGATCGATAGAAGCGTTCGAGAGGCCTCCTTCAAAATTGAGGGCGGGGGGGGGGGGGGTGCAAAAATATGTGGTCACCAGCCCAACTCACGACATGGTAGACAGCTGTCCCATTCTACCAACACGATGGCACCGCCCATGGCAATGCCACGGTAGGCAGGTTCCGCTGCATTTATACGCTGCGGGGTGCAGTAGCGGCTACAAAAAGTGGGGAGATTAAACTTATTGTTAGAGTAGTCTTCCTATGTATTTACTAAGGTTTAAACATTAAACTGCAGCAAAAAAGTCGTTAACAATGTTCTCCTGCCCTCCCTCCAACGGACTTAAGCGAGAATGTCATTCCTGTTAGCAGTGGCATTAATAGCGCATTACTGCGCAATGCTTTTAATGGTTAAGCCGACCACTGACCTGGGGCAATCAGTGACATCATCCTGTCCGCCTCATGTTCCCAGCCCGTGACGACATGGGGTCACATGCCTCATGGTCGAGACCGCCGTGTGATTAGACAAGGAGGCAGCGGACGAGGTTCGTCTTGTAGTGGAGGAGCATGTTGAGTGTAGTGAGGTCGTACATGAGGCACGAGCTGAACTTCAGTGTATCGCTGTCCTTCCTTTCGGTGGGTATGCTACCACATAAGGAATTGCAGGTGCCGGTATATGTTTAATTGCGCAACAGTTTCATGACCAATTAACCTATTGAAGGCGTAATGTTTAACAAACAAACTATGCCCGTGCTGGGTGGAAGTCATTTTCAACGAGTACGCAAGTTCGTATAACAGCAAGCACTGAAAGTGTTTTTACCTTGTTTTGAATTTTCCGACGGCCTCATGGCATACACACTGTATAGGCAATGCCATGTCATGGGAAACAACCTGCGCTCAAAACGCAAGAAACCAGGAAATTATATTTTCTCGCTGACCAAGGGACATGTGGGTCGTTTTTAAGTGAGCAATGTAGTGACATCAGCAGCAAAAATGCAGCTCTTACCTGACATGCTTGGCCAAGTTTGATTGATCTCGGAGAGTTTCGTGTACCTTGCACCAGTGCTCCCCTCTGTCGGACGCTTGGCACAGTATTAAGAGCATAAACACGCTGACAGGTAACGCGCCAGGCAGTAGCAGCAGCCATCCCATTAAACGCTGATAATTACCAAAACCACCAACGTGGTGAAAGGCTTCGTCAAGTTCCATTGTGGCTGAAAAAAGAGCAAAATCAGACGAAAATATATGTCCCACAATTTGTCAGCTGAAGTATAGGACATTCACTGCAAGACTGCATGCTGGTAAATCAAATGTGTCTGCTGGTTTCACAAGTTCATAGACAAAACAGTGACAAAAACTTGATTGGACGTGCGAGATAACACCTTGCTTAAAACCCACCTGAGCAGTTCCAATCACACCCAGCTTTCTCGCGCTTTGAGCACGACCACCCGCCCACCGCCAGTTCTTCAGGTACCGACTGGGATCGAGTGCCGTCCGCTCTGACGGGCGTCATCCTGGCTCGTCCGGAGTCACCCACGCGTCACAGGGGTCATTACGGCGCGTCGGCGACATCGAAGACGCACCGGAAATGGCGCGCCGTCACCGCTTTGTCGGCAGTTCCGGAGAGGCCCGATAGGCTAATGTGCCAGCGACGGGGAAGGGGCGGGCCGCGGGGGCACGCTCTGGAGGTCTGGCTCGATCCGTCGGAGGCTGCCGCTGCCGCTCTCGGTCAGGTGTTCGATGATAGATGGACACCATCTTTGGAGCACAGAGACATCAGCGATCTATCAGGAACGCAGCGGGCAAAGAGCCGAACGTGGCAAAGCCCCCTTCCTGCTTGACGGTTGGTAGCGATCGATCGATGCGATTGTGTTTTCGTTTCTAGATAAGCTCATACATCTTTCAATTCTAGCGAATTTTGCGCCATCCGACAAGCTTTAATTGCCGCGAGTGTTAGAAGGCTGGTAAATAAATCCTAAAATGATCAGTTACAGGATAATGCCTTTGCTCTGAGGATAAGCGATTAATTTAGGGTCAATATTGCGGGTTCGGCTAGCATTTATCTGCTTATCACTCTCGCATGACGTTATTGTTTGGTATCGTTTGATTGTTCGTCAACACGCATCCGTCGGCTGATGCTATATTTTGAAGTTTAAAATATCGGGCCAGGAAGAGGACATACGCGTTCTCTCCTTGGCGCCGCTCGCGAGACGACCGCCCGGATACCGGGAGGCGTGGCCCCGCACAGAACACGACACATGTGGCGCAGTTTCCGGGCTGGCCGTAGGGCCGGAGCCACAGGGACGGTGAACTAAACAAAGCATAAATGTACAGGGAAACTCGACAGGGGACCGAGAAATTGAGATAAAACAGAACTCCGAGACG
>NW_023596545.1:21840003-21871396 GCF_011947565.3 Pollicipes pollicipes | reverse complement strand
CGACAAGAAACCAGGTCGTCGGACAGGCCAGTCAGGCCGAGTCTCCAGAGCGCGCCGGCCGTGGAGACCGTAAGGCGTGAACGCAGGTCACGCCGGGCGCTCGTCGTCTGCCGAGGGGCTCCACCGTGCCATGAGCGCCCTGTCTGCCTCCAGGCCTCTGAGGGACGCGCCGTGGGGCGGTGCCTTACAAAGTGCGCTCCGGCAGGCGGGAGGCGAGGACGCAGGAGCGCGGGAGGCGACACCTCCGCGCTGGACGAGGCACTGCCTATGGCGCGTACACGGCAGCGGATAGCTGCGAGCGGTGGGCGTAGCCGAAGGAAGGATGGGCCGCGCACCGTGGGCGGAGCGCGGGAAGCGTCATCCGAACAGGGAGCCGGCACCATGGAGGTCAGGCGGCGGAGCGAGTCGGCGCCCAGCTTTGGGCGCCTCATGTCGGCTCAGTAGCCGCGTCGGTGCTGAACTGATAAAGTAACATGATATATTTTAAATGGAACCTATAGGTGGCTTTATTGGACGTTTGGAATGTGATAAAAATACTTAAGTTGGCTTACCAGGGACTCACACAGCTGAGTTAATTAAAAGGACGTGGCACTGGATAGGAGGGGAGGGGTGGGGGGGATCCCATCCCCGTGCGAGTCGGGAATGAGAGGAGTGACGTGAGTACAAGCGGATATGAATGCTTGGAGAGAGTGTGGTGGAGCGTCGAAAGCTTGGAGTCCGCGTGGATTAGTTAATGTCGTGGGGGTGGGGGGGGTGGGAGGGGGCTCCCAGGGTTCCTATCTAGCGGGCCCTCGCCAATGTAATTTGCCAGTTGCGCGTGACCGCTGCCAGTTGGGTGTATTAGGACTGCGCCTGGTTCCGTTTTTGCCACGTTTAAAAATTATCACCAGCTAAAGGGGTGGAGGTGGGGTACCGTGTTTAAGAGTGCACAACAACGTACGGGGAGACAGTCGTTCATGGTCCCTGATCGGACCTACAATCCCGCCAATGCCCTGGTCACCCACTTCATCCTTGCTCTGTGGCTCACGTGGGTGTGTGTTGATGTCGGGTGTACCGGAGTCACAACGTGCCGAGTCGTACGCTTACATCATCTGGCTCGTATACTGACCAATTGGCTCCTCAGTATAACTTCGCTCTTGCTCTTGGGGTCTGGACTCGGTCACAGAAAGTTTTGGTCGGCGGAGACAGGGACGAGACCCCGCTTATTGCTGAGTGCGGTTTTATGTGCGTCTTGGAGCAGAGTCACAGCCGGGATGAGCTCAAAGGAGCAGGGCTCAGTGAGCAGTGGGCACTCATGGCAAGAGGACTGCAGAAGCCGCCGATGGTGCTGAATAAAAAATGCGGGCCTGAGTCCCCCCCCCTCTCTCTCTCTCTCTCTCTCTCTCTCTCTCTCTCTCTCTCTCTCTCTCTCTCTCTCTCTCTCTCTCTCTCTCTTCTTATATGAAATATTTCGCATTCTGCACGGGGGGAAAAAGTGAATCTCCACGTTCGCTTCCACACTTCTTGGGCTACCATCTCGGAATAATGCCATGCATTGCTGCGCGCTTCTTACCTTACGGAGAACTGCGGGTAAACAACGATTTGTGTGGTGGTAAGGTGCGGGGGCGGAGCAGGCCAGGGGCAGGGGCATATCATTATTTGTGGTATTGTTTGGTGTATTGAGACCATGATGTAAATGCATCATGAATGCTAAATGCTAAAAATGCATTTTGTTCTTTCGGATCAGGCAGCATGCCTGTTTTTCTGGTTTCTTGGACCTACATTGCGAGGGCATTCGAGGCACCGAATTGAGATAGGTGCTGTCCTGCATTCCTTCATTCCTACTTCACCACAACATATCTCTCAAGATTTGGATGTCATTTTGTAGTTACTTGCACTCTTCTCAATGGACCCAGTGTGCATAATTTGGATATTTTCCAAGTGGCTACATTTAAATGCAAGATTTTTATACAATGTGGTTGTAACAATGATAAAAGGACCATCCATAAATTGTCATGCATGTTTTATCCCTTTTTTCCTGGTTTTGAAGTGCCAGTTGCAACATCAAGGGTAACTGGCTTAATCCCATGTGAAGTAGATGCAAAACAAGGATAGTGTTTTGATTGTATGAAATGAAGTGAATGATACTTTTGATGTTTTTTAAGCATATGGGTCAGGGTGTACTTTCCTACCTAACATTAGAAAAAATCATTGTACACCATTTGTCATGTTTAAGGTAGGACATATCGTAAATAATCACAAAACAGGTAGATTCATGCTCTTACCTTCAAATTGTTGATATGTATTGAGAGTCACATGGCCATGTTGAGCTTTAGCATATATTAGAACATTCTTATTAGTCAAAAAAGAAGTTGCTGGATGTGGTTGTATCCATTGCTGGTATTCTGTCCCTGATGTTATTCTGATCCACAGTTGAAGTTGCACTGCTTGTTTCTGTGTTGATGCACAAAAACATTTATGTGCATGCTGCTGCTCCAGATGAAACACTCTGTGATGATTGGGGAGGTTGTTAAATCAGTTGCTGCTTAGACACAGTTTATTTGTATTTATATTTGTCAATGCACTTTTCCCCCTTCACACCATTTCCCTCACAACCACTGTCAATTTCATGTTGCATGTTGTCAGCTGATAGCTAATGCCACCTGCCATTTTCTACTTCCACAATGTTATCATGTTGCATTTAGTGTTTCCCCAATGGCTCATACCATAACCATAGCTTCTTGGCATGGAGTTGGTGAGCAGGGAGCTGTCAGCCTTCTGGTCAGTAGTGCTCCTTTACTTGCGGAAGATGAAGGGAGACGCAATGTTTGCGTAACCCAGGCCAGAGTATCCAAGAGTGGTGTAGGGCATGTTGTACATGATCAGGGAGCTATCAGCCTTCTGGTCGGCGGTGTCCCTCTTCTTGCGGAAGATGAAGGGAGATGCGATGCTGGAGTACCCAAGGGTGGAGTATCCGAGAGTGGTGTAAGGCATGTTGTACATGAGCAGGGAGCTGTCAGCCTTCTGGTCGGCAGTGTCCCTCTTCTTGCGGAAGATGAAGGGAGATGCGATGCCAGTGTACCCAAGGGTGGAGTATCCGAGAGTGGTGTAGGGCATGTTGTACATGAGCAGGGAACTGTCAGCCTTCTGGTCGGCGGTGTCCCTCTTCTTGCGGAAGATGAAGGGAGATGCGATGCCAGTGTACCCAAGGGTGGAGTATCCGAGAGTGGTGTAGGGCATATTGTACATGATCAGGGAGCTGTCAGCCTTCTGGTCGGCAGTGTCCCTCTTCTTGCGGAAGATGAAGGGAGATGCGATGCTGGAGTAACCCAGGCCGGATAAGGCGTAGCTTGGGGCCACGAAGCGGCCGAAGTTGCGGACATGGATGGCCACTGACTTGCCCTTGTCTTCTTCAACGGCAGACCGCTTCTTGCGCAGGAACTGAAGACACCGGTAACATGGCGTCAGTGCTGATGAAGTCATAGTGCAACGAAAACATGCCATTTGCCATATGTATCAATGGGTTTTATCGAAGTGAGACCTGTGCACAGTACCAGATAATTTTAGTATGAGTCATGCAGTGGTGTTGCACTACTCGTGGAAATGAAACCCTTTGACGAATGGTTGGAAGCTTCGAGATTATTGCTGTAGTTTAAAAGGCAGCGTGTTGTTAAAGAGTGTATCCAAAAGGCTCATATGGAGCTGCGTGACGAGTCCGGAACAACCTCTGTCTGGTGGGGACAGCAACAGAGCACTTACAGACATCGGCATCCCCGTGTTCATCGAGTAGATGCCGTTCCTGAAGCCTGCGGACATGATGCCCATCGGCATGATGGTGAGGCCGCTGGCCGCGGCCACCGTCATCAGGATGATCTGCAACACCGGCGTCATTCTGTCAGTGCAGCATTGTATCTCCTGTTCCATTGCTGCTTGATAAACTGGTGGACCAGAGGTTTTATCAGTGGAGTCATAGTTTGCCCTAGCGGAGATTTAGGGAAAGGACAGCAAGCTGTCTTACGGCCACGGTTATCCAGCGGTGCTGCCTTAACGACCGAGACACCAGGCCGTCTGCCAGTGTGAACCGACATGCGACGTGCTTAATCCACCGATATAGAGCACGGCGATGGTCGGTGTTATTGTGGCGCTGCCTTCTGCTGGTCTTACCGCACACTTCATGTTGGCTGTTCTGCTGGCGCTGTCTGCTCATCCTCATCTGCTGCGCCCTTTTATATCCGGAGAAACGGGGCGTAGCCGGTCTGACGCATCGTCTCATCTCCGGACGTCGGCTCTGGAAACTGCACCGACCAACGGGACCGGACGGCCGGCGGATCGCTCTCGTCGCTATCTCGTGATCTCACCGACTCGACGCTCGGTGCTAGGGCTGGCGCACACACGACAACCCTAGACGGCTCCTGGCCCGGGACCAGCGAGCCCGCAGGTATCCCGCTACGCTCGTCGTGTCCCGCCCGCGCGCTCGCGGCGTGCGCCGCGGCGTTAGCCGGCGTATCGCACGGCGTGCGGCGGCGTCCGGCTGTTGTTGACGGCCCCAGCTGGGACGTCAGCGACCTTCGCCTGACGCGGTCAGCGCCGGGCGCGCCGGTCGTCGTCTGCGGACGTGTCCAGGCCGCTTTTTGTGGAGCGGGGCACTGGTGCAGGCGGCTGCGGGAGGGCGCCCCGCCCGCAGATGCGCCGCTGGTGGTGACTCGCAGCTGCATGGCTTAGTGACCAGGGCCTGGCACTCCCACGTGGGGATCTAGGTTTGAACCCGGGTTGAGCCATGGGAAAAAGCCACCGATAAGTTGGTCAGGTAGTCGTCGACATTACATGAGTGGGTTGGTGGTGACGTACGTCGTGTTACCTCGCAGATCGTACAAGCTCTGGGAGTAGGTAAGCGGGATATACCGATGTTAGATAGCCTCGCGGCTGAAGATGTCCGGATGGGCTTCCGTCACTTCATTTTTTGATCTGATTGTCGTTCCACCAGTCTGTTTTTTCGTGGTCCTTGCAAAAAGTCGACTCCCTGGGGTGTGAAATAGCGGGACAGGCCGCTCGCAAGCCGTTTTCTGAACGTCAGTGCTGCCTATGCGTGAAGCATCAAGCAAAACCGGGCAACGGCATCAGGGACTCAGATTGTTACTGGAGCCAGAATCGCCGGATGTGATTGCCACCAGCGAGCACAGGTGGGCTACTTTGTTCTGAAAACAGTAGGTTAGGGTGGAGGCCGCGAACCCCCCACCCTGCCGTGTCGAGGCTAATGTTTGGTTATTTGGACATTTCCAGGTGACCACACACCGTCCAGAATGTATACGCTACTCCGTGGGTTCTACAAGTACATGGTGCAGAAGGACGATTACTTTCTGTTGATCCTGGGTCTGGACAATGCTGGAAAGTCGGTAAGCGTTTTGACCTCGAATAAACGCGTGGAGTGACTCGGTAGTACTTAGTCGGGTCTACATGTGTGCGACAGTAGCACCAACTTTTTGTAATGCCTGTTACGGATGCAACTCGCAGTGTTGTGCTGCTGATAATTTAATATTTGTCTCATCATGCAACATGCATGCTCCTTAATGCCGTAACACGCTGATCGTTCCCTTCAGGCATTATTTGCATCCCTCAGATTGCTTAATCTCCCACCGATCCTGGGAACATGCAGGCTGAATGTACCGGCTTTGTTCCCTTCAGACTTATCTGGAGGCGGCGAAAACGAAGTTCAGCAAAGGCTATAGGAGCCTGAACTCCTCTAAGATCACCACCACCGTTGGCCTGAACATTGGACAGGTGGACATTGCCGGCATCAGGATCAACTTCTGGGATCTCGGAGGACAGGAGGACCTGCAGAGCCTGTGGGATAAGGTACGCTGCTCTGTCGTCTCGGACCGCCGGGCTATTAAACTATGATGCGAATCATCGACTTTGGCCCGTTTTTGATGTGCGTAGCTTCGCGTGCGTGCAGCCATACTGTACAAGTAATATCGCCTGGTCTAGTGACATGGTCAGCAGGCTGGCCGCCGGACGGGTGACGTCACACTGCGCCTGTGACGACAGGCTCTGTCACAGCGTCACACTGCGCCTGTGACGACACTGCGTCACGGTGTCACACTGCGCCTGTGACGACAAGCTATGTCACACTGCGCCTGTGACGACAGGCTGGATCACAGCGTCACACTGCGCCTGTAACGACAGGCTGTGTCACGGCGTCGCTCTATACCTGTGTTGACAGGCTGTGTCATGTTTGGCTCCGGTCCGTTTCAGTACTACGCCGAGTGTCATGCCGTTATATACGTGGTGGACTCGGCTGACCGCCAGCGGATGGATGAGTCAAAGGAAGTGTTCGGTAAGAAGAGGCTATATGTGGATCCGGTGGACCTCGGTGAGGTTCCCATGGATGGGACGGCGGCGATGGTGCGTGGCTTTTACAACGTGATGGTTACGACAGTATTTTTCAGTGCTCTCACTGATGTAGTGAAGATTGCATGATAATGCTGTGTATTGGGATGTCCGGGGGCAACTCCTGCACACCAGTGCCGACCCCTGCCTCGATGCCTCTGAAGACCCCTCCCCGACATCTGACCTGATATCTGCCCGACATGAGTGCGGACCGCTGTCGGACACCAGTACTGACTCCTGGTTGACATCTGTCTGTCCTACACCAGTGTCGATGCCTGCCCCAACACCTGTGATGACCCTTGCCTGATAGACACATGTGGTAACGTATGCCCAACATCTGACCTGATATCTGGCCCAATACCAGACGTGACCTTGCGGACACAGAGGCTTAACCTCGCCCGGACACCAGAGCTGACCTCCGCCGCGCGTCTGTGCTGAGTTCCGCGCGACGCCTGAGCTGACCTGTGACGCGGGCCGCCAGACCGCGTGATCGGCTCGGAGCACCTGATCGGCGTACCGCTGCTGGTGCTCGCCAACAAGCAGGACATTCCTGACTGTATGGGCGTGCGCGAGGTGAAGCCCATCTTCAATCAGAGCGCGCACCTGATCGGCCGGCGCGACTGCATGGTGATGCCCGTCTCAGCGCTGCACGGGTCAGTGCGGCCCCGACGGCGGCCGGCTAGCCCGGTCTCCTGTGGACCGGTCAGCGGGCCGATGAACGCTTGTGGCGCCTGGTTGTTGCGATGGGTGGTGGGTCGGTCGGCTTTCAAAAGGCTACGACGATGCTCTTATTGATTTGGTTGCTTTGGGGTGATGTCGCCTGGCCTGCGCCAGGCGCCACTGTCTTGTTGAGTACCATTTGGGACCACTGTCGCCAGATGGCACTCAGGGATGTAGCTGTTCGAAATTAGTCGTGGAAGGGGGTGAACGATGAAAAATGATCCAGCTGTCCTAAGATATGCCAACAAATAGGTTTTCCCGGATTTTGCGTACTTTCTTGCCAAAATTGGGGGAGTCTGAGGCCCAAGTTGGTGGGTTGAAGCCCCTCTCCCCGAATGAATAGGACACTATGTCCCTGATGGTACTCATTGTTAAAAGGGGGCTCGGTGAAAGCCTTTTTAGTGCTGTTAACAATAAGTGTTTTGTTATCTTTACCATTTAGACAAAGTTAAAAAATTGTGTTGCATATCGCTGGTGACTGGCTTGCGCCAGTCACGCGTGCACATGTGCCCTCCTCCTCGCCACTTGCCCTCAGGACGTTGACGAATCGGACCGCTTTCAGGGACGGCGTGCACGAGGGCATCGAGTGGCTGGTGGAGTGTGTGAAGCGGAACTCTGTGCACCGGCCTGCCAAAGGCAGGGACGACTCATAGTGGCCGGGGGCGGTGCTGCCGCTGGTCTCGGGTTGTGCGCCGGCTGTGGCGGTTGACACGGACAGCCGCCGTAGCGGTGGTCACCGTTGTGCTGGAAGCGATCTCGGCGGAGCTCGGGTCGGTTCGGCGTATGTTGTTGGTGGGGGAGACGTCCTAAGAGCCGCGATGATAACTTTTGATAATGTACCGAGCGCTGCCTCCTGTCTTTGTGCCCTTATGTAGCTATGGATGTGGGCGCAACAACCGCTTTGGTTGGCTGCGTCCGGCCTGTTTCCTGTTTACATCGTTGGAATGTGCTACCATGTTGTAAGTGTTTGTCGGAAACCATCGTTACCCATGTTTTTTTTCCGTCGTTTTAGCGGGGCCTTCGGACATCGCTCTTCCGTGTGGGCTTATAGCCCTCGCCACATGCCCTTCTGCTGACCCGTGACGGGGTCGATCAGACCTCTCGCCGACACTGCCCCTCGCCGCACAGCGCTCCACAAGTGTCAAGGCGGCGCCGTACCGTGCGCTCCTGCGATCTGTGTCGCCGGCAGCGTACTACGCATACGTCCCCCTGGGGTTTGCGTGGCAGTACATGTCTCACGAGCCCTGACGTGTCCCGGAGGGGGCCTCGGCCGCTCGACATCCGCTCTGGAGGTCCCTGACGTGTCGGGGATGGGGTCTCGGCCGCTCGTCATCCGCTCTGGAGGTCCCTGACGTGTCCCGGAGGGCGCCTCGGCCGCTCGACACCCGCCCTGGAGGTCCCTGACGTGTCGGGGAGGGGGTCTCGGCCGCTCGTCATCCGCTCTGGAGGTCCCTGGCGCGTCAGGGAGGGCGTCTCGGCCGCTCGACATCCGCTCTGGAGGTCCCTGACGCGTCAGGGAGGGCGTCTTGGCCGCTCTTCGGCCCGCTCTGGAGGTCCCGGGCTTGTCAGGTGGGCGTCTCGACCGCTTGTCACCTGCTCTGGGAGTCCCTGACGTGTCAGGGAGTGCGCCTCGGCCGCTCGTCACCTGCTGCGGAGGTCGCGGGTGGTCGGCGGCAGCATCACGCGCTCTTCGACGCGGAGGTCTTCCGCTGGGAAGAGGCCGCCCGAGACTGCTCTCGTGCGGCCCTCGGCGAAGGGATGGGGAGCGGCGGGAGCTCTAGTCACTGGCCAGGGCATGGGCAGATGGCGGTGCTGCGTCGCCGGTCAGACGGTACACCGTTCCGTGTCAGGTGCTGCATGGCAGGTCTCCACCGGTCTTATGGAAACCTCTCTTTGTCGAGCACGGGGCGAATCAGGTTCTGTATGTGAGGCTTGATCGAACGCACGCGCGTGCTTCAAGTACCGTCATTCATAAAACGCGACGTAAATACACCTGTTTTAAAAGTAATCAAAGTTCTTTGCCTCAGCCTGCGAAAAACCGTACGTACTCGTAGACGCGTAGATGCGTAAGTCGCAGATGAGCGACAAGATGTTTTTGAGGTGTCGCACGGACGTGTACCAAGGAAGTCACACAGACGGGTCAGAAAGGACAGGTCAGAAAGGATAGGTCACGCAGACAGGTCGGACAGGACAGGTCACACACAGGTGACAAACAGGCCAAGCAGAACAGGTCACACACAGGTGACAAACAGGCCAAGCAGAACAGGTCACACACAGGTGACAAACAGGCCAAGCAGAGCAGGTCACACACGTCCGCAGTTTGGTTTTGCCTGCCGCAAAATGAAGTTACATGTTCTCGCTTTTTTTTACGTGCACACCTCTGAGGTGGAAATTTACTGGTGCAGTCATGTCCTGCGATTTGCGCAAGAGGATGACCAACAGTTGCTATTTATGCATGTGACATTTCTGCTGGGACCCATTCCGACCTGTTCAATTTCATGAACAGCTGCGACCGCAAGCGAGATAAGACGGACCACGTAAAAATGCGCCGAATGCAGGTGGCGTGTCAATGCAAAATGCGTAGTACGAACCGTGGCGAACGTGACACCACGCAAGTGACATCTAATTGCAATTGGGATCTGGCCTATCGCCCTGGGATCTGTCAGCCTTGAACCAAATTGCTTCCGGTTTCGATGAATCCTCTGAGGACTTTTGGAAGCAAGCGGTATTTTTTCTTTCTCCCATGCAACGTTACAATGTTTATGTACGACTTGTGAATCTGGGATGTGCCCGACCACTCTTATGACACTCACCCAGCACTGTTTACGGGGGCAGGAGACCCAGTGGGAAGCAGCTTCCTCTCTTGCTTCTGCGGTCCGTATGTTCTCCCTCTGACTGGCGCGTGATGCGCTGTCAAACAATTCTTTTTACAGCGCAGCGTATCAAGGTCTGCACACAGTATGGCCCATGGCAGTCTCTTTTACCTATCGTTGGTGTTTGGAGCTCTTTGTACACTCGCATGCTCCTACAAATTTGTCATTAAATTCCTGTGCACACCCACATATCACACGGCATGCATTTGGACACCGGTGGCGTAAGCCGACGCCTTGGACATTGCTGACATAAGCTGACACAGCCGACACATTGGACATCAGTGGCATGAGCGAACGCGGTCACGCCATACCAATTTTTGTGATGGCTCCAAATGTTCGACTTACTTGTGCGCGTCTCAATCACGGCGGCACATCTCAGAAACGTTCTCTGAAAACGGAGTTCAGTGCGCTGTAGTCGTGCACAATTTCTTGAGTGCCGTAAAATAGCATCGATGTTCTCCCTCCGATTTGAAGTGCCTACCTGTAGTTTCAGCCGACTACATTTAATTGGGCACACAGCAATACATGCCGCAAATTTGGTAAGTGTATGGGCGTGGCCTCGAACTTGTGTGCGCTTACGTCCATGCCCCTGTGCCAAGTGATTGACGCAATGTGGGGGTTAATATCACGCCCCCGCCGCTGAGTCTGCAGGCTGATATCACGCCTGCGCGGCGGAGTCCGGAGGTTGATATCGTGCCTCCGCCGTTGAGTCCGGAGATTAATATCATGCCTCCGCCGCTGAGTCCGGATATTAATATCACGCCCCCGCCGCTGCGTCTGCAGGCTGATATCACGCCTGCGCGGCGGAGTCCGGAGGTTGTATCATGCCCCCGCCGCTGAATCCGCCGCGGCAAACACCAACGTGTTAACCCACCACTTGGTGAGGGTGCGTGCTAAATGGCCACATCACATCTTAAGAGCACTTTCAAGACCATGCCTTGTGTGCTGGTAACAGCGAATGGCTTAATTAACGAAACAAACCCGACCGTTAATAATACAGCGTGCAAATGAACCCACGTAAGTTCAAACGACGGCCTGTACCCTGGTCTTGGCTTGTACCGCGCTCTCTTTTGTGTGCTGAAAATGTCATGTCCAGGAGTGAAAAAGCTATCGATTTGCCGGGTATGATCTATGGCAAACACGGACTTTTGCAAGTTATTTGGTGACAAAACTGCGAAAATGGAAACAAATTACATCTGACCAGACCATACTACATCAGGCCATCCCAGTTAGACAAAACTCAAAACTTAATATTGGCCTGTACTCGCTAACACTTGCAGCGTGAGATGGCGTAGAGCACATATCGAAACACTGACGTTGCGCTGTATGAGCGAGTTAATCCACCAGATGTTGCCGAAAAAAGTAGCTTTAATCACAATAGTTTTAGCAGGGACATACATACACTACAAACTCTACTACATCAATGCCGACGTCACATGTCAGTGGCAACACACTGGTGCTTTTCCAATGGCCCTCAGATCAGTGGTTTTCACAGACCTTCAGTCACATACTATGGTTCACTTCACATACCAGGCGGTATAGAAAATAAAAGGGCCTATCTCTAGCCGTAAGAATTGTGGCTGGTCACAGCATATTGCGACGAACGTGGTCAGTTTGCTGGGCGGCGTTTCAAAGCGTCGTGTCAGTTGAGACAAACTGGCTCGACTGCGCGCCACGAGGCAAGTTAAGAAAATGTTCCACATATGAATGGGGTTCTGAACTGATGTGGCCATCTTGAAGACCTTTCGGTGCAGTTTAAGCATTGTCTCAGTGGGTCCTCAAACGGTGCAAGAGGGCCCCTGACTGATATTTCAGGTTAAAACCTTACGAGTCGTAACACCTTTTATGTGACCTTCGGCCAGTCCTTCTGACCATCATGACCTCCAACCGGGCCAGTGATAGTCGGTTCCGTTGGGCCACCCGAGCCCCTCTTCGGACCTCATCCAACACTACCGTTGGTCGGCTCGGGGCCCCTTGCAAGCACAGGACCCTCTGATAAGCGCTGGGGGCCCTGACAGATACAGGAGCCTCGACTAGTGTAAGCCACTGGCCCCGGCTTTGCAGCTGATTGGAAAGTGGGCCCTCGGGCCCGTATCGATACGGAACGGGCTGTGCAGTACTGGTGGTGCCTGACCAAGATGTAGACCCATATCCACTCAGGGTGCCCCTGATTGGCGGATAGGGCCCTCTGACTGTGATTTGAAGGTCCGTCCCCGCAGGTCGGGAGCACTGAATAGGACTCCAACCAGTCCTTCATGCCCTAGACCCTTCAATCGAGCCCTTGATTGTCGGATCCGGTGGCTCCTCTTAGCACTGCGGCCTCCTCGGGCAATGTCTCTGACCGACTCGAGGCCCCTTTGTCTGCACGGGGCCTCCGCTGCGCGCTGTGAGGCCCCGACCAACGCAAATCGCTTGCTCCACCGTTGTCCCTGCTTGGGAAATGGGCCCTCAGACCCATGCCGCCGCAGAGCTGACTGTGCGCTACTGACTGTGTCTGACCAGCTATAGGCCCTCGTCCACTCAGGAGCCCCTAGTCGGCGCGCAAGGGCCTCTGACTGACATTAGAGTGCCCGGCTCTGCTGCCGGGGCCCCCTGAATGGGATCTCCGGCCTGCCTTTTGAGCTCTTCGGGCCCTCAAATCGGGCTCTTTACCGTGTGGCCTCGAAGGGCCCGAAGGACCCTTGAAGGGTTATGGAGGGGTGGGGGACACTCTGTGTCCCCTTTGCCTTTGCTTCTGGCGCTTCCCCTAGAGGCGTCTCGCTGGTGGTTTTAGGCACTTCCAACAACGTGGTGGCCGAAACTTGTGCTGAGGCTATCTCGGCCTGGTCCGCCAGATTCTATGCGTCCACTGCTCATCCAAACGGTTTTCGAATGCACTTGTGCTGAGAGCTGTGACTAACTCCGTGGGCAGGCTATTTTATTCATTTGCCACCGGTACGCAGAATGTTTCATGGCGATGAAGGCTATTTGCAGTGAGCATCTTGAGCTCAAAGGGGTGTTCTTGAGTGCCGCGCTCCGCGGCGTCACTCCGAAACAATTCATCAGGGTTGATTCTCAGCTTGCCTGTGCTTACCTGGTACACCATGAGCATGTCTCCTCGACATTTCCAGTAGTACATCTTTGGCATCTTGAGCATCTTAAGCCTGTCCACATATTCTAGACGTGACAAACTGCGGACCGGCTTGGTTGCCCTCCTTGATAATGCTCCTACAGCATCTTAGTTTCGACAATACATTGGTCCCCACACGCAGCTGTCGTATTCAATGTAAGGCCTGACCAGAGACCTCAACATCAGAGGCACAGTCTTGACATCTAGTGCAGCAAAGAGCCGCTTGATCAGCCTAGTATTCTATTGGCTTTTGCCACAGCACTGGCCATCTCAGCACAAAAATCGACCTTTCGGTCCTCCCAAATCCCAGTTACTTCTCATCAAGTGTTTTGATGTCCTATCCTCCCATGGGGTACTTGTGTTGATGGTTTTCTCGCCCGAGAGACAGTGCTGCACACTTCTTCTCATTGAAAGAGAGTTGCCACATATCCGCCTAGCCTTCCAATGTTTCGTTGGCTTCATGCAGAGAATATCTGTCCGTGATACTGCAGATCTCTGTGAAAATATTTGTGTCGCCAGCGAAGAGTTTCACCACATATGAGGAAGATCACTAATGTATTCCAGGAACAAGAGTGCCCCTAACACCGACCCTGGAGGACGCCACTAGTGACCTCTGCCCAACTCGGGTACTGCCCTTCCACCAACGCCCTCTATCCACGCCCTGTAAGGAAAGCTACGATGCACTTTAAAAATATTTTCGCTAACTCTCAGCTTCTCAGGTTTTGCGAGCAGCCTGCGATGGGAGGCACTGCTTAAAGCCTTTCTGAAGTCCATGTAATGGAATTTACTGACCCTCGGTGGTCTGAGACTTGTGACTCCCGTCAAGCACAGATACCAGCCGGGTCAAACAGGACCGTACAGGAAGAAAATCATGCTAATGGACAGAGAGAAGATAAAATTGGGAAAGATATTCTAGAAAAGCTTCCCTAATAAGCCACTCCATGGCCTTGCACGCAACTGCAGGTAGACTGACAGGCCTGGAATTGCATGGTTCTGCCCTGTCCCTTCATTACAAGTGGCACTATGCTTCCTTCCAGACAGCGAGTAAGGTCCCAAACTTCAATGACTTACACAAAATAGTTTGGCTTGTATAACATTGATGCCTGCTTCATCAAAACTTTGCGGCGAATACCATCAGGACATGGTAGCTTACATGCTTTAAGCTCACTCAGCTTCTTCGTCACCGCCTGCTGCGTGATATCAGCTTCAGAAAGGAATTCACCATTGAAGGTTTGAGCTACCGGAGGTACACTCGACAAATGTTCTTCAGTGAATACGCTACTGAAATAGGGATTCAGAACTTGTACCTTCTCCTTTCCCGTCCTTATTCTGGGGCCTTCTGCGCTTCTGGGGTCTCTGACCCTCTTTCGTGTCCTCAGGCCACATATTTCCCCAAGGCTTTGGGATTCTGCTGGATTTGCTTAGCCAGGTTCTCCCCTCTCGCCTCCACTAAAGTCTTCCGTCAGTGCACGAACACACACACACACACACACACACACCACACACACACACACACACATATATATATATATATATATATATATATATATATATACACATATATATGACATACGGTTTATCAATTCTCCTCTTGGCCTGGATAAGTTCTTAGTTACTATACACATAGTTCCTTGATTGTTTTTTCACGTTGAGAAGAACGAAGCTTTCCACCAACTGACACGTGCAGCCTGCCACCGAAAAGCGGGGCATCGCAAGGATTCAGGATAAAGCGAGAAAGTGGATAAGAGGCCGGATGTTTAACAGTTCTTGCGCTTTGTGTTTCATAATACAATGCGTCAATGATTGAGATCTTCACAGGCATTGTAGTCAGTGACAGGGATCGGTAGCAGCGACTTCTGCAAGAGTTGAGAGCCCACCGGTGAAAGATCAGCTTATTTGATAGGCGCGTACCGAGGACACTTCGATGTGGAGTGACCTACAAGGTATGCTTCTAACGATAATTTTGATGGAGCAACGATATAATATGAACGCAGAAAGGCCAAAGTGATATTAGCTGGTGTTAAAGTGGGCGCCATGGAGGCACTGTCGTCGTGAGGATTTGTTAATACTGTTATGTTGGGAGGGCTCCATTCAATCTCTAGTAGACCAAAAGTGTTTTCAGGTCAATTATTGATGTCATTGCTCGGACACCAAAATGGAACTTTTTAATCAAGATAGGATATATTTATCACAGAAGCATATGGGCATGAAATCATCCAGATGTTCCACATCGCTAGAACATATTCGGTAAGAGTATACGGCGGCTATAATCCCCAGGGGAGGTAGCACTCGTCGGTAATAACAACGGCCACTAAAGATGTGTCTGCATCGTGAATAGCAATGTTGACAAGCACATGCTGGCGTCGTGTGTATCAACGACAGCGGAGGGTAGAAGAGCCGGAGCCGGAGTCAAAGGGAGCGGCTACATCGTCAATATCGGAGAGCTGGGAGAGCTGACTACCTTCCTCTGCGCCGCCCGGACCACGACTGACCCACTGCCGACCCCGACCCCAGGCGTGACCTACTCCCCGGCCTGTGATCCCGCCGCTCCTGAGATTCGAACTCAGCACGAAGTGCGTACGCGCTCACAACGCAGGCACCCTGAACAACCGTGCCACCTGGACGACGATCACGCCGGCGGGACAGAGGGCGACTAATCACGGACACAACAGACGACGATCACGCCGGCGGGACAGAGGGCGACTAATCACGGACACAACAGACGATGATCACGCCGGCGGGACAGAGGGCGACTAATCACGGACACAACAGACGACGATCACGCCGGCGGGACAGAGGGCGACTAATCACGGACACAACAGACGACGATCACGCCGGCGGGACAGAGGGCGACTAATCACGGACACAACAATACTCTTTTCGAGCCGCAGTTTGCAATATTTTATTACTAGGCATTGCTGCCCCCCCCCCCCCCCTATTCTTACATTAGTCCGTTTCGGTTAAGTGGCCATCAGCTAGACGTTATGATTGAAAATGTGGAAGCATTCTGATAAGATAGCGCTAAGGGCTTCATTTCGAGCGTTCCAATCGATGTTTTGACCATTTTATAACGTCATGCTGGCCTCCCAGGCAGGAAACAGTTCAAAACTATTGAACTTTAAGCCCATTGTGCACAGTCTAACATGCATGAATTAACACTCGCCCAAATGGAGCGGAGGTCGATGTGAGCGGCCCGTTAAGGCGTTTTGAGGATACCATCCGGTATGTTACGCAATCGCACCAGAAGTGTTGAGTTGCCTAGAAAATCCATGTGTTTTGACATAAAAACGCATCCCCAGCTTTTCCGCTGTCGGAGCAGCGGCAGTTTTTCAGGAACACTGCACAGAGACCTACTGCCGTCAGTGTTGATCTACATGATCAGTGATCTACGCGATCATTGGTGATCTACTGCCGGGGGGCTACGGACCATGTCGCGGAATGCGCTCGCCAGCGGTAGCCACTCGGGTCGACATTGCTACATTAATGGAGCCATATATCATAAGTGCATGCACAAAACATATACAAATATGTTATACATTGTGCTCAGTTGTGCAAGAAACATGTCTGTTCAGGTTCCTTGTCGCCGCACTGCTGGCCTGGTACGTTTAATGCCGTGGACATGAAAAATGTGATTTTCTGAAGGATTACCTCTGTCATATAGTGGAATGTCACATAGTGGGACCGATTATTGATCTAACATCAAACACAGTAGCAATCACGAGATGTCGTCAAAATTAATCCAGTGGTGTTTTCTGCTAAGGCATTTATATGCATTTTTGAACTGAACTGGCAATCTTGAAGATAATTCGGCGCAGTTCACAGCCTTGCCATTCTTAAGACCTAAACTCTGGTAGTTTGGGAGCTGCACGTCCACGAAAATGTGCAGGCTATCTTGTGCAGACTGCTCCAAGGTCGTCCATTCATCCACGACGCCTGGTAGTGTCATTAAAGCCCTGCCATGCCGTGTCCGTGCGGCGATCAAGGCCAATAAAAATGCAAATGTCGAGTCACTCATGTTTGGCGTTCGTGAGCGGTATTTCCACATATAACGGCTGTCATTTGGCTCTAAATCATGTTGTGCAAGGCACGATGCCGCAATCAAACAATGACGTATTGAAGAGCATATTTACTAAAAGAGGAATTATGTTATCTAGAGTATACTCTTCCACTTGCAAACATACCAATAGTAAGAGGTGAGCTTATAGCATCACATGTGGTGCTTGTCTCAATATTTTCAATCATGGAGCATTCCCTGAAAAATAAAATGACACCACTGAATTCGCTCTGAACCGGATAGCCATGCCCTGAGCAACCTTACTTTTTCATGTTTGAATGCTATGCGTTAAATTTTCATTGTTAACATGCTAAAGTGTTATTATTCTGGCATGCGCTAGTGTACCCGCCGCTGGCGACCCCGGCCGGCTGTGCGCCGTGGCGCGCTTCTGCCTGACGGTCACGCGGCGGCGCCGCCAGGTCGCCGTCCCCGGCACCGGCGCGGCGCCCGGCCGCGAGTCCGTACACCGCCCAGCTGGGGCACGCCCGGGCCAGCCCTGTGCGAGGTGCTGGTGCTGGTGCTGGTGCTGGCGCCGGTGCGGGCCGGGCTCGCGGGGAAGCGACTGCCGGTGCTCAGACTGCTGGGCGTCTGAGTGGGCGGCGGTCGGGCCGAGCTCCGCCTCCCCAGAGCGCCACCACCCGACCTTCGCGCGCCGCGTAGCGCGCCGGGCCGGTCTTAGCGCACCTGAGCCTCGTTCTTCTTAAGCCGATGGGAGCCCATTCCTTACCTTTAACGTCACGGCTCGAGCCCATTCCCTACCCAGCCGAGAGGCGAAGAAGGTGCGTTTGTTTACAAACGAATCGTCGGTGCTGACCTAGCAACGCTTATCAACAGTCGATGCTTTGTTGACATTCTTGTATGTCCGGCAAACAGGCAGATCTAAATCTCATGTGGAAAGTGTAATCATTTATAACGTATTCAGCTGCAGAAAACTTGCCACTAATTGTTATTCAAAAAATATCTCAGTGCGCCACTCTTGCGCACTACACGTCCCTAGGGGGATGGATCAGCCAATTATACTTGCGCCCATATTTGGAACAAGGGCGCTCTCCGTTAGGGCGTTTCCATGACGCCACCTCAGTGGACGAAGCTCGGGTCGAAGTCAGTCTGGAGGAAAGCGTGAGGGGAAACCGGCGGGTCGGGCGCCCGGAGCGAAGACGCTCAGCTGCCCATGGCGCCGATCTGAAGGTAAACAGGTCGGCGCTGATGAGAATGACAGTGACCGACCTACGTAGTCGGCTAGCTACCGTTGAGATGCTTGAAATGAAGGTGCATTGATGACGATTATGGCGCCTTGCGTGATATAAATACACCTGGATACAAATTAAGAGAAATGGGGGCGGGAGGTGGGTTGCACGTTACACACCTTGCAGGCTGTTATACGCATCGGGCCTTGAGAGTTATGCAGCTCCACGCTTACAAGTTTAACTTAACAGGATAATTGTTACATAGGCTAACCAGGCAGAAATGTTCCTAAAAGGACGGAGGTAGACGGTCGCAGATGTTTCTGATCGCAGCTCGGCACACAAGCGCCGTCACCCACCAGCAGGCCTTCTAGGTTTGTTCCACGAAAACGACCCTGGCGAATACCTCTACCATAACCAATTCATCTAATTCCAACTTAATCAGGCGTTTGAGTTCCCAGTGTGGGCATGCCCCACGTAATACCTGTGATCGCCTGCAAGACGCCCAAAGAATCGGAGAAGACGAGCGGCACAGCGTCTCGTCGTCCACCGCCCTCATCAGCTCACCCCGTCTCCTCTCACCGGCCTGGCTCAACCTTGGCTCTGCGGCCGCCCAAACAGAATCAATTCACCTTCTCGCCGCCGCCTCCGCCCTCTTTCTCGACGTTCGGGCGCCAACTTAACAGTCCGCCAAGAGCGCGCCGCTCGCCGCCCGGCCGGCCCAGCCGCCAGCGGTACCGTTGCCTTGGTTGACTTGCCTCGGCAGGAGTGGCAGGCAGGTGGAGTGCGGCTGCGGAGTGTCGTCTCCGATTGTCGGTGTCGGGGCGGTGCGGTGCGCGTCCGTGCGGGCTATCTGGAGACGGACGCTTTCCGTGCGTGTGCGTGAGCAGGGCGTGCGTGCCGGCGGTGCGAGGTCACGGAGCGGCGGCCGGCCGCTGGACCGCCGACAAGAGGTGAGTGGCCACGGGGCGCCGACCGGCGGCCCAGATACGGACCCGGGTCAGCCGGGCCGGCCCGGCCCGCGCCGGCCGGCCGGCCGGCTCGCGGCAGAGGTCGTGTACCCGTGCAGTCGGCCGCGCCGGAAGCGGCTCGGTCAGCTGCGGCTGATGCACCGCGGGCGGCGGCCCGGCGGCGCGCGCCGGCGCGCGCCGCCGGGCCGCCGACGGTCGGGCTGTCGGGATTTGGGTCACCCCGGCCGGGAGCACGCCCGGCCCGGGCGCACGACATTTGACTCCTGGCCGAGTGAGTCGGGAGGAGCCCCGAGCGTCCTGAGGATAGGAAGTTGCACCCTTATCACCGCAGCTTACAGCGCGAGTTGGACGTTTCTACCCCTGGTGCAGCTGACGTACTCGCGTGGCTGACGTGATTTAAGGCTACACGAGGGCCCGCCGCCGGGCCGGACTCCTACGTGGATGACTGGATGTGGGTGAGCACAAGTGAGTGACTGGATGTGGTGAGCGCCTCAGGGGAACACGCTCGTATGGTACGGTGAGAAGGCCCGTGACACCTGAGGACCTCACGCGCCGCTGGGGGAGGGGTCACGCTGGCTATGAGCAGGACTGGAGGGGCTTGTCCGCAATGTGCCCGTACCGTATCGGCTCTGTGCTGTGAGCACGTGCAGTAGGACGGACACCCGGCGTCTCAAGGATGATCGTGTCATGGTTGGCGCCCGTCGAATCCGGTGGTATGGTGTGTACCGTGTGGGGCCACCTATAGGAGGGTTCGGGTCAATTTTGGAGACGTGCAGAGCTTGCTCAACATTGCACAACTCCCACGGGTTCCGCCTCAGATATATAGCTGGGGAAAGGCCACGTGAGCTTGTGCAGCGATTCTCTGCAGACGGCGTCTGCCTGCGAGATGTTGAACTCCGCCGCGATTGGACGTGATTTCCTTGTGGTCCCCACTGAAGTCCCACGTGACGGCGGCCATCAGTTGCGCGCACGGGAACAAGAGGTCGATAGCTGCTAATGGCGATAAAGAGTCACTTCCTGGACGGAAGAGGCTCCGGTGAATGCGGTAGGTGCTCTCCAGAGATAAGGCCGCGTGTAAATAGGCCGACAGACGTTGGTTCTAACCGCCCCAAGTTGCGCCGGTGATAACTGATTTTGAAGTACCGTGTTTGTGGTCAAGGACAGGACTTGCGAAAGAGAGCACCATTTCCATGGCCTTCCCTGTCGAGCATCATCACATTCTGCGCTCGAGTTCTCGTCTCATCCATTTAGTTAAGTGTGATTGTTCATTGCAAGGAGCTAAGTCGAGTTGTGGGTCTGATGACTTGCAACTTTGTGCGGGGTTGCGTGCTTTACGACATCAGCAATGAGGTGTAACACGTTAGAAAAGCTGGGAACCAGCGTAATTAAGAAACTGTGTTCAAGCAGGGCGGCATAAATGCTTCCTCAGGTAGCGCTGTGAAGGACACAAGCATCGCATGTTGACGAGAACCATTTCCGTTCTCGTGACATTCGCGTCTCAGCACAGCATATTGCGGTTGGCGGATTTAAAGGGGCCGTCATTCAACACGAAGTTATGAGCTGGTACCCAATTGTACCCAGTTCTATGTTGCCAGCAACTGATCCAGAAGTGCTTTAGGCGGATGCGAGTACAGCATCTTCCTCGTATCTCTGGTGCCGCTCTGGCTATCCTAGCTCTGTCGCGGCCTGACAGCCATGCGTGATTACCACAGCAGCATGGACTTTACAGCAGGTACGGCAGCAAGTACGGCAGCAGATGTTGCAGCAGGTACATGATGCACCTGTCCTTCGAGTGTTTTGGTCTCCTTCCACTGGATCGCATACAGTATCGTGTTCATGGTCCTGGGCTCTGGGCTTAGGCGGGACGCTGACGCCGAGCTCACGGCTCTGGTCTCCGAGCGAGACGGGATTCTGATACCGTATTTATAGCCCTAGTCTCTGAGTGAGACGGGACGCCGATGCCGTGTTTATGGCCCTGGTCTCTGAGCGAGGTGGGCGCTGACGCCGTGTTCACGGCCCTCGTCACCGAGCGAGACGGGACGCTGACGCCGTGTTCACGGCCCTCGTCACCGAGCGAGACGGGACGCTGACGCCGTGTTCACGGCCCTCGTCTCCGGGCGAGGCGGGACTCTGATACCGTGTTAATGGCCCTGGTCTCCGAGCGAGACGGGACTCTGATACCGTGTTTACGGCCCTGGTTTCTGAGCGAGGAGGGCGCTGACGCCGTGTTCGGGGCACTGGTCTCCGAGCGAGACGGGACTCTGATACCGTGTTTACGGCCCTGGTTTCTGAGCGAGGCGGGCACTGGCGCCGTATTCATGGCCCCGGTTTTCGGGCAACAACATATTATTGCTGCACTTACATGCCGTATGGTGTGAATTACGTGGTGCAAACGTGTGTCTACTTCTGGAAGGCTAATGAAGTGCATGCATGCATCTAAACACAACCGCAAGGCTACTTCGAAGATATGCGGAAGTCTAATTATGTGCATGTATGCACCCAATCAAAATTGCTGCGTTGCAAACCGTTCATGGGACATTTTAAGAGGCCTTAGGTAGTTGTCGACAAAATGTTGTCCACCCCGTTTCTCTCACGTTGATCGAGAGCAGCACTTTGTAATCCATGGTGCGTGCATGTTGCGTGCGATGTCCATCTTCTGATTTGTGCATATTGGCCAACAGAACTTCCATGTACGCAAGCTAGCCTGAGTAAACACATCGCTTGGGAAATCCCATTCAGCAGGCAGTAAGCAAGCCGTTGGATGTCACCTCAGATGCGTACAAACGCACAAATATGTGCATACTGACAAGGGAAAAAGTACATGCTACTTGCAAAACCCCGGTAGATAATAACTTTGTTGGTGTAATTCCAGACGAATTGTGAAGGTTCCGTTTAGCTGATCTTTCTTCTGAGACTAAACGAATAGCAGAGAGAGGGGTCTCTGGGCCAGCTGACTCGCCCCCGTGATGGGACATCTGCCGTGCCAGCCGGCGCCCCATCAGCGCCTGTCGTCAGCTGGCGGCAGCCGTAAGCGTCCCCCTGGCCAGCTGGCTGCAGCCGTGAGCATCCCTCCCTGGCCAGCTGGCTGCAGCCGTGAGCATCCCTCCCTGGCCAGCTGGCAGCAGTGGTGAGCATCCCTCCCTGGCCAGCTGGCTGCAGCCGTGAGCATCCCTCCCTGGCCAGCTGGCTGCAGCCGTGAGCATCCCTCCCTGACCAGCGGGCGGCAGTGGTGAGCATCCCTCCCTGGCCAGCTGGCTGCAGCCGTGAGCATCCCTCCCTGGCCAGCTGGCAGCAGTGGTGAGCATCCCTCCCTGGCCAGCTGGCTGCAGCCGTGAGCATCCCTCCCTGGCCAGCTGGCAGCAGTGGTGAGCATCCCTCCCTGGCCAGCTGGCTGCAGCTGTGAGCATCCCTCCCCGGCCAGCTGGCGGCAGTTGTGAGCATCCTCCCTGGCCAGCTGGCTGCAGCCGTGAGCATCCCTCCCTGGCCAGCTGGCAGCAGTGGTGAGCATCCCTCCCTGGCCAGCTGGCTGCAGCTGTGAGCATCCCTCCCCGGCCAGCTGGCGGCAGTTGTGAGCATCCCTCCCTGGCCAGCTGCTGCAGCCGTGAACGTCCCTCCCTGGCCAGCTGGCGGCAGCCGTGAGCCCTCCCTGGCCAGTGGAAAGCAGTGGTGAGCGTCCCTCCCTGGCCAGCTGGCGGCAGTGGTGAGCGTCCCCCCCTGGCCAGCGGGCGGCAGTGGTGGGCGTCCCTTCCTGGCCAGCTGGCGGCAGTGGTGAGCGTCCCCCCCTGGCCAGCGGGCGGCAGTGGTGGGCGTCCCTCCCTGGCCAGCTGGCGGCAGTGGTGAGCGTCCCTCCCTGGCCAGCGGGCGGCAGTGGTGGGCGTCCCTCCCTGGCCAGCTGGCGGCAGTGGTGAGCGTCCCTCCCTGACCAGCGGGCGGCAGTGGTGAGCCTCCCTCCCTGGCCAGCTGGCGGCAGCCGTGAGCATCCCTCCGTGGCCATCTGGCAGCAACCGTGAGCGTCCCTCCGTCGCCAGCTGGCGGCAGCAGTAAGCGTCCCTCCCTGGCCAGCGGAAAGCAGTGATGAGCGTCCCTCCCTGGCCAGCTGGCGGCAGTGGTGAGCGTCCCTCCCTGGCCAGCTGGCGGCAGTGGCGAGCGTCCCTCCCTGGCCAGCGGGCGGCAATGGTGGGCGTCCCTCCCTGGCCAGCTGGCGGCAGTGGTGAGCGTCCCTCCCTGGCCAGCGGGCGGCAGTGGTGGGCGTCCCTCCGTGGCCAGCTGACGGCAGCCGTGAACGTCCCTCCGTCGCCAGCTGGCGGCAGCAGTAAGCGTCCCTCCCTGGTCAGCGGGCGGCAGTGGTGGGCGTCCCTCCCTGGCCAGCTGGCGGCAGCAGTAAGCGTCCCTCCCTGGCCAGCTGTCGGCAGTTGTGAGCATCCCTCCCTGGCCAGCTGGCGGCAGCTGTGAGCCTCCCTCCCTGGCCAGCTGGCGGCAGCTGTGAGCCTCCTTCCCTGGCCAGTTGGCGGCGGCTGTGAGCCTCCCTCCCTGGCCAGCTGTCGGCAGCTGTGAGCCTCCCTCCCTGGCCAGCGGGCGGTGGCGGTGAGCCTCCTTCCCTGGCCAACTGGCGGAGGCAGTGAGCGTCCCTCCCTTGCCAGCCACGCCGCCCCCCGGGCTTAACCGCCAGCAAACCGGTTTAGCTTACACGGCTCTAGGAATGCCCAGCCCGTCATTTTCTTCTCGTTCTCTCTCAGTTTTGCTGTGTGGCATCACGTTGACCATGTTGAGGTCACGAATGTCATAGTCATGTCTGCTATCGTTCTCCCCTTTCCTATTCTCTTCTCATTCTTTCCTCCTTGTCTCTAGCCCCTTCATATCAAACTCTGCTCGGTCCCACCCTATTTCTCTTTCTCTTGCCATAAGGCTCTCAGTCATGAATTGCAGGTCCAGTAAGAAATATTCGTGAATTCTTGTCGTTTGGGTGCTCCTTCCACTTTGTGACTAGACAGGATAGATGTAGGCTTAGCTAAAATAAGAGGGTTTGAACACAATCCTTGGCCTATGTAATGGTTTTGCCGATTAAAACAGCAGCTGAAACAGAGGCATGGTGTTGCCCAATCCCCGTAAATAAACAGGTGAGTAGACAGACCGCCTATTTCTTGACTCTGCCAGCCTTCTGTAGGCATGTTGGCGAACCTTGTGAGCTGTCTTTAACGTTGATTAATACTTTAATACCTTAGTTTAAACATTATTGTCGAGGTGTCAACTGTGGTTACTATCCCAGTGACAATAGGGTACGAATGACAAGCTGTAGCCATGCCCATATCAACCAAATCAACGCGTTAAGGATGAGTCATCGGTTGATACGGTACCTGTAGGCCAGACACAGCGTCCACTTATTTTTCCCACTGCTGTTGGTCTTAATTGTCTATTTTTGGCGGTTGTAACCAACCGGAATCTGCAGAAGATTGTCGTAGTATCAGATAAGTCACCTAAGCTTAGCCCCGAATTAACGTGCGACCCGTAATTGTAATCCGTAATTGTAATCCCAAATCTGCCCGTCACCAGCGACGTGATGCAAAAAACTTGAACCTGCCAGTGAAGCAAATTCTAACTGAAACATTCAACAGACATTCAAAGCAAATTCTGACTGCGCGTAGGAATTGACCGCAATCACGAAGAAGGCGGTATGGGGCACCGCAGTGGTGACACCGATTTTCATCGATGTAACGATGCCTTCTGGCGCTGTGCCTAGGTAGGAGAGCTGAATACGGGTCATTACGTCAGCGTATGGATTAGATGTGGCCGCAGTGGGATGAATCCGATGCGTCATGCCCCGGTCGTGACTTGGCCACCTGCTTTCACCCGTCCCGGCGTTGCTCCACTACCTCGCGGACCTCCGCTACTGGCGGGCAATGATAGGAAAAAAGCAAACATCCACACTAACCTTGCTTCTCCTCGCGAACTGGAAACAGGCCTGCGACTTAGAGAAGGTTCAAAATGAAGCAATGCTAGTGCACTTTGGGTTTCGCGTTCTAGACACAATTTCGTCTTTTTAATAAAAATGCCCCACAATACGCCGTTGTCTGATTACGTTATCGTACCTTGCACAACATCGATTGGGAGCCATTTGACGCCCCTTATGTCTGAAAATCATATTCACGAACACCTGATAAGAACGACTCAACAATTGCATATTGTTTGGCCTTGATGGCCCCATGACTATTAGAAAGACAGAATTTGAACAGCGTTTTTAATGGTGTTGTGGATACCCGCGCGACCTTCAAGTGGTGTCCCCGAAATAGCCTGCACATCTTCGCGGGCGTATAGCTCAGGAACCAAAGGGCTTAAGGTATTAGGAAGTGCAGGGCTGCGAACACCAGGAAATGATGTTCAGGATTGCTTTTTCAGTTTAAAACCCCTTGGAACTCTTCCTTTAACCAAGAACTTTAATCATGCAGTTGTATAATGCTCACGTGGTAACCTAATTAATTCATTTGAGCTCATAGTGTGAGCTCCAGAGCTAGTCACTGGTCTGTAGAAATCAAAAGTGGCCTGCAGCCGATGCTCTTGCCGGTGTCCCGCGAGGAAGGTCTCCACTTAAGAGTAGGTGGCAGATACAAATGATACCCTTTCGGTGTGATACAAGATCCTCTGTAATTAAGCCACTTGTTTTGGGGGCGTTGGTGTCGTTTGGCCGACACAGGTAGATAATGACCGCCGACATACCGCTCCCGTTGCTGCCCATTCAGCGCACAAGCTGAGGACAGTCTCGCGGCGACATTTCAAGGCCTGACGTCATTACTACTGGTGTTTGAGGCAGTTTGTTCGGTATGGGAACGTCTCGCCGCTAGTGGGTGGATGACCGCCCCGCTCTGCCGCGTGACGTCGTAAGAAAAAACCTTCGCGAACGGCGTGGGAAGGTTTTGCGGGAACATGGTTGGCAGCAAGCGTAGTGGGCAGCAGTAATAGGCAGGAAGGGCCTCATATGATCATATATTGATTGTTATGCTCGGTGAGCGCCCGTCCTCGCACGGAGTGCACGCGCCATAGACCTATTAAAATGGGCATTACGCGCCCCTTCTGTCCTGGCCTCAGATTCAAAAGATGAAAGGAACGTTAGGAGAGCAGGCACAATTTCTAAGAGTAGTAACATGTGTAGAAGCATGTAAAAGGTTGCTGAAATAATTAAGTAAATCTCTTAAATGAACTGCTATCTGAACAAACTGAGCAGTTCCAAACTGTCCATGACAATTCCGCTCTTCAATCTGCGCTTCAGACCTGATAGCGAACAGGAGACACTTGCGGAACCATTCGCGCTAGGACTGTGCGCGTGTCGGTCATGTGGCGTGACTTGCACTGCCGGTGGCGCGTTCCGGACGCCCGCGGACAACGAAGGTCCCCAAAGGGATCGGGCCGGACGATGGCCGGCCGGAGGCGCCCAATGTGTTCCATTCAGGGGATAGCGCACTCGTAACAATCACGGGCAAACAACGCAGCGCCGACGTTTGCCCCGTGATGTAAACAAGACCGCCGACGTTTGCCCCGTGATGTAAACAAGACCGCAGCATATGGCACAATGCAGTCGAGAGCAAGACAGCTGGCCGTTCGGCAGCTACGGCGGCCCTCTGAAGGAATCGCCGGGCGACGAGCCTCCCTCTGGTTCATTGTCGGCTGGAGCGGCCCTCTGAAGGAATCGCTGGGCGTCAAGCTTCCCCTCTTGGTCGCTGGCGACTGGCTGATTCACACGAATCCTGCAGACGGCGCCCCCGGCGAAGGGCGTGCATGCATGCCGACTTGCCAATGCCGAGGACTGCTCCCACAGAATCTTGCTCGCCGTTCCATGTGTGAATCATTTTAATGAGGACGGCTTAAGTAGACGAGGCTAGTCTGCTGCCGACGGAATGCCGCTGTCTGGTGGAGCTGGAATGTGTTGGCTAAGCGCATGGTGTTCTTTGGACCAGAGATCATGGCGCCTCAGCGCTTACAACCGCTGCGCTTATAATCTGGGCGTGCATACCCTCACGCGACAAAAATAAAGCTATTCACCACGAAGCGTCTCGATTGGGACGGCCAAGTGTTCTGAATGGATTGTATCAAATAACGCCGTTTACGCTCAGCCGAAGAAAATGTTTTACATATGAATCAGCACATGGCCTTCACCTATAAGCTGGAGTGGTCATGGTCTGTTGATAAACTATTGCATTCAGTCGCTGTTGCAAAGCAGGGCGGCCGGAGTGGTAACAACAGCGCACCCACGAGCGCCGTGACTGTCCCGCTTTGCCTTGAAGTGGCTGGGTGAAGGTGGACAGGGCAGGGCACGATTGCATGACCCAAATACTCGCCCGAGGTCGCTCCAGGCAGGCGTCCAACAGCCGCAGAAGGCGTCATCGCCCACGGGACCATGTGCAGCATCTGCGCCACGCCCTGAGGAAGCCGGCCGACGCGCGGCGGCGAGGTGCGGGAGCTGTTTGCCGCGCCGCCGCTGACGCTTGCGTCACGCGTCGGCGCCAGTCGGTGCGCCTGCATTCACCCCTGGCTTCGGGTCAGCGGCGAGCTGACCCCGGGCGCCGCCTCTGACACCGGGCGACCACCCGGAAGAGCGGCGAGCCGCGCCAGTTTCGCTACACGCGCCGGATTGGCCGGGCAGCGGCGCCGGTCACGGAAGTGGCTGTCAGCGCCCTCTATCGCCGGAAATGGGCGGCGATCTCGAGGCCCAGATTGTTTATTTTGTGGCCGCTGTCTCCGCCTCTGTCACACCACGGCGCCAACAACGATCTTTCCTTGGATAGGACTTTTGTTTTTCGTCGTTAGCTGTGGTCGGCTGAGTGTCGTGCATCGTGCTTAATATGCATCGTGTTGCCCCCCCCGACGTTTTATCTGAGCGTGACCACGTGTCAGCTCGTTTTCCCCCGTCCCACTGAGCACGGTTTCTAATGGCTTGCCGACGTCTCCTGTCTCCTGCGTCAATTCTCGCTTTGTGCAAGGGTAGCGTGCTGCCTAAGTCAATTCAGCTTAGTTCAGCTGATAGGGGATCGTTTCACGCAGTGTGTTTCTGTCTATTTCAGTCAAGTACATGGTAAGAGGTATAAAACAAAGGAGTGCATTACGCAGGCATGCACGATAATAAGACATTAGCCGTTTTCACGATATATTAATGCACTGAAAAGTTCGTAAAAGTTTTTTTGAAGTATTTCTTTGAAGTTTTAGTGGGTGCTGCACACTGGCAAAGAACATATTGTTATCATGCAATCCCATAAGCATGCAGTAGGTAAACAGCGTGCATCCATGCCAAGGAAAAATTGTGATATAAAACGGGTGGCTTTATTAACATTCTTTCGGCCCATGCATTTAGTTTGCCCAAATTGTAGGGAAATACTAAAGGCAATGGAAATACTATGGGAAATACCTGGCAATCGGCAATGTGAGTCGGTCAAGGGCGTTGGATGCCGACTGGCCCATTTATGTTTACAGTGGAGCTGTATGTGGATCACGTTAAGGCATGTAAGCCCTGTAAGCTCTGAGAACTGTAAGCAAACTGTAAGTACTGTAAATAGATTCTGTAAGTATTGCATACCTATGCATTCCATACCTACCGACAAACAGGGACAATGCCAGGATAGAGAGCTTTGTTTTATCCTGTCTGCGTTAGAGATGTCATCGAATGTTTATGATAAGTTTTGAAAAGTTTCGGCGAAAGGGATCTAGCATCATGCCTATCCATACAAGCATGACCTTTCTTAGACCAAGCTAATCGCAATTGTATCAAACTACGCGTTTTCAGATATATATTGCATCTCCGCGAAGCACTTTTACCTGAAAACCGTTGATTAAAGGTTTGAGGTTAGAAAATAATCGGTAAAAAGTTGTTAAAAGGCTTTAAAAATTGCTGCACCTTGAGTCCTCCTGAAAACGACTAATGTCAAATAGATTCACATCCCGGCACTTGTCACGCGATTATCAATTCAAAGTCTAAAGAGTGGTCCTACAACCAGCCGCAGGTCTGAGTCCCATAGCCAACAGCACGCTTGAGTTCCAGAGCTAGCAGCAGGTCTATGTCCAATAGCCAGCAGCTGGTCTGAGTCAGCGGAGCCAGCAGCGGCCGCTGGTCGATGGAGCGTCGCTTCGTTAACAGGCCGTACCGGCAGCGTGCGGTGGCAATGGAGTTCCGCTGTGCACTCATGCAGTGAACAGCAAAAACAGGGACATTAAAGGTCACGAACGAAGTCTGACAGCGCTACTGCGTGCAACTGAGCGATGGGAGTATCTCGGAAGTTTCGTTGGAAAAAAGGACGTCATATACGCATTGAGAATATCGACTTCCCTAGCAATCATCATATGTTTAGACACCCCAGGTAGTGAATGCAGTAGCTAATTCTGAAAGGAGTTCGTCGAAGGCCGGCGGTTGCCACCAGCTGAAAACAGCGTGTATGCGAGCCAGGAGTCATGGACAAAACTGCTGCGCTCTCAGTTCAGCGTCAGGGCGGGAGAGCGGAACAGGCACTTAAAAAACGTAAGTGGAGGTCGAGACAATCTCGGCCGTTGTGTGATTACAGACTGACCGCTGCTGGAGCTCCAAGGCTCCTGTTCGGGTCGGCTGCGTCTGTACCCGCGCCGCTCCTCGGCCCACAACCCCCGCGCGGCCGAAGCACCGCTCTGAACTGGCTTGGCTCGCCGCAATAGAGGGCCCGCACTGACCGGCAGGAGCTGGCATTAAACCGACGCTGCTCCGCGCGCGGACCCGTGCCGACCCCTCACCACATGAGCCGCCACGGACCCGTGCCGATCACTCGCCACATGAACCGCCATGGACCCGTGTCGACCCCCCGCCACCTGAACCGCCATGAACCCGTGCCGACCACTCGCCACCTGAACCGCCATGAACCCGTGCCGACCCCTCGCCACCTGAACCGCCATGAACCCGTACCGAGCCCTCGCCACCTGAACCGCCATGAATCCGTGCCGACCCCTCGCCACCTGAACCGCCATGAACCCGTGCCGATCACTCGTCACCTGAACCGCCATGAACCCGTGCCGATCACTCGTCACCTGAACCGCCACGGACCCGTGCCGACCACTCGCCACCTGAACCGCCATGAACCCGTGCCGAACCCTCGCCACCTGAACCGCCACGGACCCGTGCCGACCACTCGCCACCTGAACCTCCATGAACCCGTGCCGAGCGCTCGCCACCTGAACCGCCATGAACCCGTGCTGACCCCTCGCCATTTGAACCGCCATGGACCAGTGACGAACACTCCCTTCTGAACCGCCTTGGGACCCGTGCCGACCACTCCCTCCTGAACCGCCTCGGACCCGTGCCGATCACTCCCCTCCTGAACCGCCACGAACCCGTCCCGATCACTCCCTCCTGAACCACCACGAACCCGTGCTGACCACGCGGAAGTCCTCCCGCCCAAATCCGAAGCCGGACGCGACCGACCGCGTCGAGCGGAGGGACCCCTCGCCCGCCCGGCGCGCGCGGAAAGGCGGTGATGTCGATCTTGATGCGTCAGATACGGCGACAAAGGGAGAAGGAAGACAATGACCAGGCGCAGCGCAACTGGCTGTACGCAGGCGAAAGTAGTTCGACGACGCGGAACGGCCTTGGTTTTGCGTGAAAACGCTTCATCTTTCGGTGGAGGCGAAGATGGTCATCTCGGCTGGGTCCCACCGGGCGGGCCCATACCGTGAACGTCGCTCAGAATATCATTTACCAGCGCTTGACGAGGGCTCCTAATGATGCGGGACTCCAAACCGGTGATTTGTACTAATGGCCATACAAGTATGATTAAGGAAAGTCATGTTGGCTAACAAGCCCCCTCGTAAGGTGCGCGACTACAAATGCCGTGGTGCTGTGTCCGAAACCCAGCAAGAAAGCCCCCGCAGGGCTCATTCACAGCGGAACGGAATATACGGCTGACGTTATTCGCTACCTTTTGGCGTACGGGGATCTCAGAACGGCCGTACAGGGAGTGACGTAAATGGATGAACCCAGCTTGAGGTTTTTGTCAATCATCCTTCGGTGCGTTATGTGAGCGGCATCACGCTGCCGTGAACGGAGTGATAATGTGCAACATGTTTTTTAATGTTTCCGTGAAGTTTTGTGTAACTGGCGCCCTGGAAGTATTTAT
>NW_023596545.1:21815588-21839538 GCF_011947565.3 Pollicipes pollicipes | reverse complement strand
CGCGGAGGTGTGGGCGGTCGAGGGCGGCCGCCGACGGTCCGGTCGGCAGGCGGGGCCGGCCGGTTCACCCGGCGACTCAGATGCCCCGTCAGATGGGGACGGCGCGCGCTCCCTGCCTCGCCGCCGCCGCCGGTGGCGGCGCCAATTTGTAGGTGAGCCGTCTCAGATATGAGCGGCGAGATGGCTGGATACGGTCGGTCTGGCCGCAGTGGCCGCCGGCGGCGCCGGCCGGGCCACCTGGAGCATCTCCGGACCGGTGAAGGCGCGGCACGCGACCGCCAGCCTCGCCAGCGCGCGGTGGGCGGCGGCCTCACCCGCTCCGTTGATGCCGCCACCCGGGGCGCCTTTCTGGCCCGTCATCAACGTCACAATGGAGAGAGTCGATGGTGGACCGATACGGGACCGGGCCACGCTGGCAGGGCGGCGGGGGCGGCAAATCTAATAAGCGAAACGTCCACACCTCCATACTGATGGGCTGCGTATAATGGAGCCGGCCGGAGCGGTGCACTTGTTTGTGAGGCCGGCCGCACACCAGACAATCACACGCAGACAGATGCCTGTGATGACACACATAGGCTTGCTTGCCTAATTTGTACATCTCCCAGTGCCTGCGGAGCTGTCGAAAGCGTGCGAAGCTGTCATGCGCTTCCAGAACGGCTGGTGGCCTGCCTTTCCTTTCATTTACGATGCAAACTGCACATTAGTCTTTGTAACAGATTCCAAATGTGAATGAATTGCGTCCACAGGTTTTTCACCTAGTGACCTTGGAACTGGCCGTTGGCGTGACGGACTTAATGTTGCATTGCTGATTCGGGTTGTAACTATTTCGCCAACAAAAACAAAATAGGGACCGAATACCACGGTCAGTCAATCATTTTTCCAGCAACACTAACACTCACGTCATCAGTAACATCATATCATAACATAGCACACCACAATGTACCATAACATATGGTAAAATGTCCAAAACACCATATCTTTAACTAAAATATACCATTTTCGTCCGGTGGATAGCAGGCGTGCAAAAATTGTACATCCTGATGGAGCCAACATCTCTTATTTTCTTTCCACAGAGTGTTGTCTCCAAAATGCCGATTCTTGAAGTACAAGCAAGGGTAATACAAATAGGCAACGTACTCGCTACCCGGCCAGTGTTGTTGAAAAGTATCGGACCATCGATAAGCGTCTTTCACACAGTCGTTGTGGCTGGCAGCTAGCGATCCCGGCCTCTGTCGCCGCGCTCAGCGGCTGAACACGCCACGCCATCTGCAAGACATCAGCAGGCGCGGGCCGCTCTGGATAGAGAAGTTTGCTTGTGATTAGGGGGCTATCGTGGAGGCGTTCCACTAGGCAGATGAACTCTGACTATAAAAACCAAAATATCAAAACGCTGAAACATTTGCTAGATAAAAAACCATGTTCATAGTGTGTTTCATACCTACCACAATAATTAATTAAAATTGAAACTTAAATGGAAACATCGTGTGGTTTCAAAACTTTCAGCATCAAAAACATTGTTTATCGGCGAAATATACGCGCAGTCTTAACATCAAATATTCGCCCTTAAGCCTGATGCCGGTAGCTGACTGTCGCGTTTGTGATGCAAATCACGTGAGCTTTCGACACACAATATAATGTGGCCACAAACTGGAACAATCATAAAGCTTTAGTAAGAAGCTCTGAGCTTATTTAAAGGGTTTTGTACCCCAGCACGGATTGATCTGTATTTTCCTGGACCAGCACACAGTTGTAAGTAACAAACATCAGTTTGTAGAATCCAACAATTCCCGAAACGACAAAAACAAAAACAGATATTGTTGCGCATTGTATACAGCCGCCACATACCATCACGTATTGTTACAGACTTAAACGACACCATGATAAGAATACAACCGGGCGGTGCACACCAACCATTGGGTCATCGTTACGGCCAAAGTTTTGAAGACTTCTTACAGCACGAAGAAAGCATCCGCAACAAAGAATGATTGCGCCCTATGAATGAGGAGAGCATGCCGTATCTTTCCACATGTTAAACCCCAACATATGTTATGGTGGGCCTCATTTCTGAACACGATGACAACACACGGATGTACAAGATGGAAAGCTGTTAATGGTAAAAATCATATCTCTTTGCGCTTGCACAACACCCTAAATATTAGTGAGCTCCTCGCTATAACAAACACACGGTGGGACGGATAGCGCGACTTTAGCGCGGACCTGGAGGAATGACAAGGGACCGACAACAATGTGCTTGAACGTTGTTGGCATGACGGATGGTGAAAGTAAACATAGTCTCCTATTCTGTGGATATCTATATCAAACTATGTGGACGGTAACTTTGTTGTTGAACGACACGACGGGGCGCTTACGAAATGACATTTTTAAGGGATGGAAATTGGGTCAATCGGGGTTTTATCTTGCCTTTTCCACGTACACATTCAAATACAACAGCCATTCTTCTTCATGATGAAATCAGTGCGTTATGATTAAGATGATGCGACAACAGCCTGAATTGGTGCGACGCACTACACAATCAGCTCTACAGGACTGATGTGTCGCATCAGCGATCTGCCTGCGCATGCTGTCACACGACCAGCGGTATGCAGCTGCTAATGAAATGCGTCCTTTACTACGCCTTTTATTCGTCACACATCACTTTCGTAAAAAAGGCTTGTAAGTGCAGTGACGTGGTAAGTGTAGTATCGCGAATTCTGAAGATGGTGAGCGCTTAAAATCCAGCCCAAGCAAGAATCGTATGCGCGATTCCTTTGTACCGTTTTGACTTTCTTGTCATACGTGACCCTAAGAAGTGATATTTTCATATATTTGTACATACACACACACACACACACACACCACACACACACACCACACACCACACACACACCCACACCAACACACACCCACACCCACACCACCACACACACCCACAACACACACACACACACACACACACACACACACACCACACACACACACACCACACCACACACACCACCACACCACACCACACAACACCACACCACACACACACACACACACAACCACACACACACACACCCCACACACACACCACACACACCCACACCACACACACCACACACACACACACACACACCACACCCACACACAACACACACACCACACACCAAACACACACCCACACACACACACAACACACACACACACAACCCACACACACACACACACACACACACAACACACACACACACACACACACACACACACACACACACACACACACCCACACACATACACACACACCAACACACACACACACCCACACACACAACCACACCACACACACACACAACACACCAACACACACACACACACACACCTTATATATATATATATTATATATATATATATATATATATGTCCCTCCTCCTCTTCCTCTTCGTCTCACTCTCACTCTCCCTCCCCTCTCTCTTTTCCTCTCCCCTCTTTCTCTCATCTCTATACAAGCGACACATAATGTAAAAAACATGATATATGATGTTTTATATACATATATATATATATATATATATATATATATATATATATATATATATACTGCTTACAAAATCATGTTGGTGGTCTTATTGTCCGTATAATCATACTTCGCTTCTAATATGTTATAGTCATTGAAATTCCAGGACGAGAAATTGCACCTACTCCAACAGACCGCAGTAACTGCGGTTAAGACTGCAACAGACTGCAGACAGGCCTAAGGGGCATCACTCAATCACCACGGAGGTGGCGGAAGTGGTCAATGACACGGCCAACGGTGGGTTTGGGGTTGGCGTGGGGAATTGACCTGCAATGGCAGGGTCGAGCGCAATTTTTAATCACGACAGCACTTCATCTAATCCCACAATATGATGATCAGAAGTTCCTCATTCCCAATTTTGGCCTCAATTCACAGTCTTCGACGTCGTCGTCATTGGGGCTTTACGACGCACTCGGCTGCCGAGGCTATGCAGTAAGGCTTGCCGCTCACCCTGTCAGGAGGGTTGGGCATCGCGTGGAATCGAAACCCGCATCTCTAATGCCACACATACAATTTGACCATTACAGTACCGACACCCCTCAAATCTGAGTCGCCACCATGGCCAGTAACATGTTGCACCCAATAGCAGTCATTCAGTGGCGACGTCAGCAGGTGGATACTAACTGTACACTGCTGAGGAACTTGTTTCCGGTGTCATAGCAAGCCAACGTCCATACTCTATTGATATGTGCGTCACATAACCCGCTAGTGCTTATGAGGCCCAATACGTAACCCATCAGTCTTGATGGGCTACGTGTGTTTATGTTAGCGTCAGTGTATGGGGTCACTAATATTCAGTTTACTTTCAGTGCATAGATATTGAAAATAAGGCTTGATCTCCCCCTAAACCCAAGATTAGCCCGCGAAACTCGAGTGGCCGTGCTACTGGCAGTGGTGGCCAGTCCATTGGTGATGAGACGTCCACCTGCTAGCCCGCGCTCGACTCTCTAGTTCCTCGCCTCGCCAACCACGTATAGCCAGCGCTAGATTCGATCAGTCAGTGCGAATCGGATGGTATTTTTGAAGCACTCAAACGCAGTTAAAGGATGTCCCAAAAAGAGTAACGCTAAAATATTCCTGTAAAGAAGTGCATGATGCCCCCCGTATCCACCACTAACCTCTCTTCCATCCGGATACCGATTTGGTGTACCGGTGGCCACACAACTCACCACTGGCCTGGTGGGGAATCCCCACACTGTGTTGTGATCGGCCCAACCATATTAAGGTGCCGCCACCGTCGAAGACGTAGCTTCCAGCACGCACAACGAACCCTGACGATTCCGCTAAACATAACGACCTCATAAAGTGAACGTGATGTGCACTGAACAGTGGCCGGGAAGGCAGTGCACTGTCAGAAGCGGTGCAAAAACCAATTACAGAAGTCAAGGACTGTTGATGTGCCAATCGTAGTTCTTCTTTAACATATGTTTCAACTCAACATCATACGGGGATGACTCTAGGATCATTGTCCTTGCTCGGGCACCATATTACAAAGACCTTGACCCAGTGGCCCACTAGAGTCATTTTCCCGCTGCCAGAAGTCTAGCAATTCGGTGGACAGTCTTCGACCAACCGTACCAGCCTGACTCCTGTACATTACCCCGTTGACCGTCACGAACGAATCACTAAGTGCGGTTTCGCTACGCCAACCGCTCTGTCCGTCGGTGACCGTGGACTAGCTGGTCACCAACCCATCCCCCAATCTCTCTGTCTGTTACACATTGGGCTAGCCGGTCACTCGCCCCCTCCACCGTGGGACTAGCCGGCTGCTCTCCTGCCCCTCCCCCTCCACCGAACCTCTTCAGCTGCACCACCGATCGCATCCGGTCCCCATGGATGTCTGGCTCCGCACGACGGCGCGGCCCTGATGCTGCTGGTGCTGCGAATCACGACCCTGTGCGGTGCTCGACGCGTTGATTGTGTGAGAGCGATCTCTAAGATATTTGTTGTATGTGGGCACTCACATGGGAAACATTTATAGGGACAAGCCTGGATAAGGTGAACACCTGGGCTACATAAATATACTCCAGTACAACAGAATCATAACAACAAATGCATCCAAAAGATGACAGAGTGATGGCAGGCAAAACATCATCGCCAAGCTTCATAAGTCATTACGACGGAATATAATAGACATTATTCACAGCTGTAGAGGTTTGATCGACACTAGTAATTAGCATCTCCCCTTTGGTGCCGGATCATCAGCTTGACCAAGCACCGGCTGGCCGCGGCGTTCCCAAGCTGGGACCGGTGAGCGGTGCGGCCGAGCTGCGCCGGCTGAGCGGCCTTGACCGCTCACTGACCTCTCTGGTTGATGCTGCGCCGCCTGCGGACCACTCCGGCCCGGTGGAGACTGGCCGGCTCCGCTGGCCCCGGCGGCTGAGACGGCCGCACCAGCCACGGCAGGTACCACTGCGAGTTGTCCTTCATCCCCTGTCAGCAGAGAGGCCGCTGGTCTCAGGGCAAATATGACATACTTTAAACAACTTGTGCATTATGGCTTCCTGTCCTGAAAACACCTGACTTCCAGCAGATACACAGGACATTCCAACAACTCCAGTGACTTTCAGCAAAGGAGTCAAGTACACGACAAGGAGTAAAGACCTTCCTTACTGATATCATAGAAAGTACTCTCCTCTGGAGCCGAATTACATTGATCCCCCCTAATGTGTGTGTCCTTGCATGAAGCCGAGGGTAAGGTTTTGAGAGAGCATGGCAATGGCAAGATTCATCTGATGCTTATATGAACTTGAGGCAAAGAGCTATCAGCTTTCTATTACACCCCGTAGACCACAGACCTGTGCTTATTTCCGAAGCTTGGCGTCAGGCGGGCATGAAAAAGTAACTCATGATCACTGAGATGGCACAATAGTCCTGTCTTGGACAAAAACGTTTATTTGGGTATTGCAGTCATAGGGTTCACCAAACCACGTTACGATTGCAGCACTTGTACTTAAACTAATTTTCGGTGGACATAACATGCTTGCGGTTGCCGGCACCGGTGAACTTGATGGACGATCCGTAGTCGTCGAAAAAGGAACACAGCCATCACATGATGGGAACAATGCTACGGAAATAACGTCAGTCAGATCGCTGTTTCCTGGCACTGGAAATTCCCGTAGTTGACATAAAATCAATGTCTCGCAGTCACGCTTTGTTCTGCAAAGTGAGGAACACCGCCCCATCAACAGTGTCTGTCGTCGCGCAGCAGACACAAGACCCGAATACCGCGGAGATCGGCGCTGCGCTGTCGTGGTGTTCAGAGTTGGTGCCAGCGCCGCCCATTACCTCAACCATGGCTGCTGCAGCACACGACTGAAGCTGGGTGACCGGCCGTTGACCCGGCGGGATTGAGAGGCGGGCCTCACCTCGAGCATTGGCCTGCGTAGCCTTCATGAAGAATGGGAGATGATCTGCTTGTTGTGATCATTGGCCTGCTACTTAGGGAAGAGGTGAAGTGAAGTGAAGCTTCTTCCTTAATCCAAAGGCAAGAAGATTCCTTCTGATAATTGATGCCCATTTCAGGCTCGGTAATCAACCAGATCGAGGGTTCTCGGAGGTGCTCCGCTATGTTTCCGTCCCACCAGGGGGGGGGGGGGGGGGGGGGGGGTGCAGAGCGCGTGCCCGTCTGAGCCCGAGTATGACGTCTCGCGTGCCCGGGCCACTCCAGGTCGGTCATTAGACCAGCCGGAGACACCCCCAATCTCTCGACCTTGGTGAAATGCATGCCACGTGAGGTCGCACGAGTCAAAAGCGGGCCCATTACCGGCCATTAGGCGCTCTCGGAGGTCATTAATATCGGTACGTGCAGCCAGCGCCGTCGGTGACGCCGCACGTCGGTGACTGCGCCGGCCGGAAGCGACGCTATTGTCAGCACGCTCGGCTGAGGCCTGGCGGCACCGGACGAGGCAGACGACCCGCGCGAAACTCACGGGCGGCGCGCGCCGGCGACACGCCAGCCCTGCGACCGGTCGGCGCGGCGCCACTCCCACAGCCAGCACCGCTCCCACCAGACACTATCTCACCGCTCCCACCAGGCACTATCTCACCGCTCCCACCAGACGCTATCTCATCGCTCACACCAGGCGCTATCTCACCGCTCACACCAGGCGCTATCTCACCGCTCACACCGGGCGCTATCTCACCGCTCACACCAGACACTATCTCACCGCTCACACCAGGCGCTATCTCACCGCTCACACCAGGCGCTATCTCACCTCTCACACCAGGCGCCATCTCACCGCTCTCACCAGGTGCTATCTCATCGCTCCCACCTAGACGCTGTCTCCACCGCTCACGTCAGGCGCATGTCTCAGACGGCGGCGCGCCGACTCCACGCGGCCATCCAGCGTCTGGCGCCGCACAGAATGTCGCCGCTGACGACAGCTGCACGTAAAGTGTCGGCTTTAGTCGCTGACATTCGGTTACAAAACCTTTGTGCGCCACCGGTTTGACATGCGTGAGGCATGGGAATCTGCCAGATGACAATGCTGCTTTGAATGTGTGTCCCCGAGCACAGGAGAAGTAAGAGAACATCTAACGCAGTGGCGTAAGCTGACCGTAGCCATTACGGTTGTACTGACGCAAATGCGCGAACGAAGGCCGAACTGTATTTGTTTTCGGCTGGAATGATCTCAGTGCGTGTATCGACTAGGGCAAGGTTCCGGCGCCTGCCACGAGGGCTTTAAGGTCGAGAAGGGTATATGGTGCCACGTGATGCAAGAGCATCCATCCGAGTTTTAAAGCCACACAACTGCTCAAGAACGTTTGCGCGCGCAAAGCGCGTCAGCAAGTCCGGGCTGGTAGGCCCCTCTTGTCATTTGCCTCTTGAGAATCACCTGAAGCCTTCCCAATCGGCGCGGTACTGTAATGCCACATGATGCGCATCACGCCGAATGTGAGTGCCGCACGACAGCTGTGCTACATTTGCGCATGCGATTGCATTTTAAGCTGACCTATGCACACTTCAGTCCTTCGGTCTTGTCAACAGTCCCCAACAAGTCGGAGCGCACGGGTAACTTTGGGTTGGCAACCCTTGATTCGCTCTTTATTTGCCACCAGCGCTGAAAGCCTGACCTTCAAAGAAAAGCCGCCCACCGTAGGTGCCAGTCATCGGTCTCCGTCGCGGATTTTCACGGGACCGGCATCGCCTATGCTTCCTCCGACAGCGGCCCGGCAGCGTCAAGGCACGCGCCGGCCGCAGCTTCTCCCCATTGTCACCCCGGTGTGTCGTGGCGTTGTGTCGCCACGCCGGCGAGGAAACCCAGCCGACCACCGCTTGCGAAAACGGGTCCACGTGTCGCCCTGTGGCGAGGCATGCTCCAGTGCTGGAGCTGGTCGAGCGATGCGGGGCCGCGGCGTTTAGTGAAGGGAAGCGATACGAGACAGACACTTCTCAGTGGATGCCGAGCTTGTCAGATGGAGCCAGACTGGAGCGAGATCTGACCCACCGAATTCAAACACATGCCAGCGATCCTACGGGCAAGACTACCCAACTGACGTTCCGTCCGCCGCCAGCTGAGTACGGGGCTGACGTTCCGTCCGCCGCCAGCTGAGCACGGAGCCGACGTTCCGTCTGCCGTCAGCCGAGTGGATGGCGGGTGAGCGTTCGGCTGGCCGGTGACCACTGCGCTCGATATGACCTGCCACCACCGGCCGACTGAAGTCGACGTGGGCCTCTGGACGGGATCTGGGGCCGACGCCGGCACCGACGCCGGCCGTGCGGGCGGCGCCAAATCGGCACCGAGTCCGCGCCGATCTCGGACGCGGCTGGACCTGGATCTGGAGCGACACGCGGCGCGTCCGTCGGTGCGTCAGCTGGCGCAGCGGCCGGACGCGCCGGATCGAGCCGTGTCGGTGGTCCCACCCGTCGCGTCCCGGCGCGACGTCACAGCTGCGGCCGCTCCGCCGGCAGCGCGGCGGCCCGCTCCCAGGCGCGTTCCCGGCCGCTGCACTCACGGTCGTCGTCGTCGCTCATCCCGTGACCAGGGAAGCGGCGCGGCGGCGCCGGCAGATGGCCGCTGTTGATGCGGCCGCGCCAGGCCCGGACAGGTGCCGCGCGCCGGACGCCGACGCCGACGCCGGCGACAAACACGGAACCGCTCTGCCAAGCATGAAATCGTCCGCAACTAACAGTTGAACCAATGGTTGCCTGGGCAAAAGAGGACATTCTCCGGCAACTTAAGTATTATATTTCGGACGGCAAGGTCATCTCTGAATTAAGTATTATATTTCGGACGGCAAGGTCACCTCTGAATTAGGTATTATATTTCGGACGGCAAGGTCATCTCTGAATTAAGTATCATATTTCGGACGGCAAGGTCATCTCTGAATTAAGTATTATATTTCGGACGGCAAGGTCATCTCTGGATTCAAATGCCCATTATATGCCTCCCTTTGTACATGGTGATTTGATTAGACGCTCTGCATCGTTATGGGAATGGCTTTGGTCTCTCTTTTTGCCAGACTTACTGTAATGAAGTAATTAAAACTTTTGCATAACTTTTTACAAAGGTTCCGTGGCCCCAACAAAATACGTACACCAGATTTAACCCGCCTTTGCGCCTTGTCTTCCACCAATCTGTTGGGAGTGAACGCCATCAGAGTGAAGGTGGTACTTGGCGGTACTCGTCTCCTTTTGGGCCCGTGTGCTGGTGCCCAAACCTTGCAAATTTACCACATCGTGAGGAGGAAACTCGAAGTAGAAAGAGACACAACGAACGAATCCCACAAACATGGTCCAACTTCGTACACACTAAAAGTAAAGCTTTTTTCGATAGATCCAGTCCCTTCCATAGCTCACCGCAGACAAATGGCATGCGTATCGTACATTTAGCAGCGATGGTTTTAGGATCAAAACATTTTCGGGCCACTGAGAGTCTCTCTCCTCCCAACATTGCCACGTCAGTAGACCAATTTCACAGTAACCACCAACAATTTAACCCAAAATAAACCCACAATTCAACGTGTAACGTACCTTCATGACACAACCCCCCCGTCCAGCCTGTCCCTTCATGACACAACCCCCCGTCCAGCCTGTCCCTTCATGACACAATCCCCCCGTCCAGCCTGTCCCTTCATGACACAACCCCCGTCCAGCCTGTCCCTTCATGACACAACCCCCAGTCCAGCCTGTCCCTTCATGACACAACTCTCCGTCTAGCCTAGTCCAAACGTGACACATCCCCCGGCGCTAGCTGGCACGGGGATTGTGTATTTATGTGTTAATGACACCCCGATGCGCGACCCTTTATGCAATCCCCGTGCCGGCCTGGCCCTTTTTGACATCCCCTCGCGCTAGCCTGGTCCTCACGTAACACGACCCCCTCCCCCGTGCCAGCCTGGCCCTCTCGTGGTCAGCCGCTAGTTGGTCGTCCCTGACGGGCCAACTAGCGGCGCGCTGATTCTGGGCCGTGAGCCCAAACAGCCTGTCACTCCACTGGTCAGGCATTCAGAGCCATACTGACGGAGTTACGTGGACGCTTCTGGCCGCCGCCACGGTACCCCACTCGATCCAGCCCCTCAGCCCCACGGTACCCCACTCGATCCAGCCCCTCAGCCCCACGGTACCCCACTCGATCCAGCCCCTCAGCCCCACGGTACCCCACTCGATCCAGCCCCTCAGCCCCACGGTACCCCACTCGATCCAGCCCCTCAGCCCCACGGTACCCCACTCGATCCAGCCCTCAGCCCCACGGTACCCCACTCGATCCAGCCCTCAGCCCCACGGTACCCCACTCGATCCAGCCCTCAGCCCCACGGTACCCCACTCGATCCAGCCCCTCAGCCCCACGGTACCCCACTCGATCCAGCCCCTCAGCCCCACGGTACCCCACTCGATCCAGCCCCTCAGCCCCACGGTACCCCACTCGATCCAGCCCCTCAGCCCCACGGTACCCCACTCGATCCAGCCCCTCAGCCCCACGGTACCCCACTCGATATGTTCGTCAGGCATTGTGGGCAAGCTGACGCGGGTCAAACAAGGAGCTTTTCGTAACACCTGAACAAAACTTTTCCCCGTTGCTTCGAAAAAACAAAGAGCACGAGGCCATGCATCTGATTACTCCACGTCCAATGCATCGTGTGCACGGTATTGCATGACAGTTGTAGCATCCAACAGTCACGCAGGGCAAACACCCGCCTTCTATGTGTCGATGGTTCTCTATTTTCTCGACTTGTGCCGTACAAGCCGGACAAAGACCACACACAGCCCCAGCTGTGGTGTACCATCTCATCAGATTAATACGGCTCTAACCCCACCCCAAACAACGACCACCCAGCTCTGTTCTCCTGACTCTGATGAGGTCGAGAACCGAAAAACACGCCATCACCTCCCCGGTGCGTGTCACGTGGTTGAGCTGTGTGTGTCCGCGTGTGTACCTCCACACGCGCCGGCAGTGTGTCACTGGTCTCCGAGAGAAAGTAAAGGGCGGGTGGGGGCGGTACTGGAGACGGAGCTGACCTTAACATGGCCAACTGAAAACACCGTCAATGCGGCGCAGGCAGTCAATCATACGTAATGGCGCGCTACATAATCAATCGCAGCTTACCTCACGGTTCCCATAGATCTACTAAATGACAAATGCTCCCTGGGTTCCATCATTTACGACCGCATCAAAACGACTTGATTTTCCCTCCACGTCACTCCAGCCATTCAGACATCGCCAGCTGTCCTGGAGGCTGACTCAGGCCCCAGGACAGGACAGGACAGGACAGGACAGGTCGGCTGTCCTGGAGGCGGCTCGCTCAGCAGGTCGGCGCCGGCACGCCATCGCCGGCAATCGGCGCGGTGTGCGCCTTTCTAACCGGTCCGCGCATCGCCCGCGCGTCCTTGTCTGAAGGAGCCGGTCGTCAATGTGTTAGCACCAGGCGACAAGAGGCCGGCACCCGTCAGCGCCGCTCGGGCCGCGCCCAAGCCGTGCGCCTGCTGACCCTGGCGCGCCCTAACGGTGCCGGACCGGTCACCGCCGGGCCAGCTTCGCTGCGGCCCGGCCCGTCACTGATAGCGAGCCACCGGTACTACTGACGGGTCTGCCGGGGACGGGGCGGGAGCGGTTCTGCCTGCACACGGCATGCCCTGTGGCAGTACCCTGCCTGCACACAGCACATCCTACAGCAATACCCTGCCGCAATACCACACGCCCTACAGCAATACCCTGCCACAATACCACACGTCCACACGTCCCTGCCACAATACCACACGTCCACACGTCCCCGGGCCGCGTCCCTCTACCAGTAGCCATCGGCACCTCCCCCGGGCCGCGTCCCTGCATCTGTAGCCATCGGCACCTCACCCGGGCAACGTCCCTCCACCAGTAGCCATCGGCACCTCCCCCGGGCCGCGTCCCCCCACCAGTAGCCATCGGCACCTCCCCCGGGCCGCGTCCCTGCATTTGTAGCCATCGGCACCTCCCCCGGGCCGCGTCCCTCCACCAGTAGCCATCGGCACCTACCTTGAGCCGCGTCCCTGCATCTGTAGCCATCGGCACCTCCCCCGGGCCGCGTCCCTCCACCAGTAGCCATCGGCACCTCCCCCGGGCCGCGGCTCTCCACCAGTAGCCATCGGCACCTACCCCGAGCCACATCCCTCCACCAGTAGCCATCGGCACCTCCCCCGGGCCGCGTCCCTGCATCTGTAGCCATCGGCACCTCACCCGGGCAGCGTCCATCCACCAGTAGCCATCGGCACCTACCCCGAGCCGCGTCCCTGCACCAGTAGCCATCGGCACCACCCCCGGGTCGCGTCCCTCCACCAGTAGCCATCGGCACCTACCCCGAGCCGCGTCCCTGCATCTGTAGCCATCGGCACCTCCCCCGGGTCCGCGTCCCTGCATTTGTATCCATCGGCACCTTTCTCGGGCCGCGTCCCTGCACATGATGTCAACGCGAGTACCCACAGTCGTTTGGCAGTGTTTTACGTGAGTTGGACCGTAGAAGAGTTGCGTCGCAACTATGGTTTGGAAATACAAATGCTCTAGCACTACTCCAATCGCTATAATACAACCATTACGCATCTGTTCAAGTCCCTAATGACCACCTGGCCGTAAATTTAGATAGCCAGCGAGATCGCCGACAATGGCAGACCTTTATGTCTTGCATCATACCCAGTTGTCGACCAGCTGATGGCGTCAGGCTAATGGCAGTGGTGGCACGGACCGTGGGAACTTGAGCTTGAACACTCTTAACGTCGAGGCTTAACATGCATTGTGTTGTCTTTGATAATGATTAACAGTCGTCATGCCAGCGGCCACATGTTGCTGAATAACTTCACACCTTCTTATCGAAGGAAGTTTGGCTTTGAAGTTGGTAGAGTTAGGTGCTGCATTGCAGTTATTCCATGGGATGTACGCAATGTTTTAAGGCGAGTCCTGGCTTACTGTAATGTTTTGGCACGTGGGCCCGGCTGCTCGGAGACTTGAGCCCTGTAGAATGTGTTGGCGCTTGTTTTCTATAATTGGATTTCAAGCGCACATACAGGGCTGCTTTCACACTGGTGTAAATATTAGCATTTTTTAGAGTTAAGTGGCATTTAGCATTTGAAGGTCAAAATTGCACATGACACGATCGCATGTTATATGACATGGTCAGCATAGGCTATGGATATTGTATCACACAATTACCTGTAACGAAAGGGCATCTATTTATTTGACAAAATATTTTCCGGGTTATTAACTGACGCAAGCACCTGCACAGTTCATGAGCGTCACCGATGGTGGAAAGTGGAGCCAATGAAATTCCCCGCCGCAGGAATTAACCGCAGTCTGGTTTTGTGTGAGTTCTTACGCAGTTTGCTCTGTGGTAGGCCAGCACCGCAGCACACAGGAAAGTGGGGTAGTGAGGATAATATTTTTGCCGAAATCTAACCGGCTTGTGACTGGTTTGATAATAACATTCACGGCCTTCAGCTGATATACAATTGGTATTGTAATGCAGGTACCGGTTAGTTACACGAACACACAATCAGAACTAATTGGGCAGTATCTAAGGGTGCAATACAAACCCACCCGGTTCACTTGTCACCAGCGCTGCCATTATTTCGTAGTGGGGCGCTGAAGAACGTGCGGATTCTTTGCGAATCAAGAAACATTCAAGACTTAGCTACATATGACGGGCTATTGAATGGAATCCTTTGGGAGGTAAATATCACTCAAACTCAGCAGCAGTTGTTTGCAACTACGACGTGTAAAGTTTGGCGAGTATAGAAATGTACCAGCTGCCTGGATATAACGGCTGATAGCCGTTTGATCCATGTTAGTCGATGAAAAATAATAATCGACAATTTGTCAGTGTGGTACATAACTCATTTGCTTTATTACAGGATGGTTTTAAGGCTATCATTTAAACGGTAATGACTTCTCCAATGCTTACACATTTCGCTACCTTCCCACGAATGTGGCCACAATGAGAACAACGCATCTTCAGGTATGCAAGCCGGCGCTAAGAAGACAATTGGCTGCTGTTTAAAAAGCAATCGTGCGTTTGGTTGCAAGTCCTTACGTTTGCAGAAAGCTTGAATAACCAAATCAACCTATTTCTTACCGCGCTGAAGGCCCTTTATATTCTGTTTTATTTCAACCAGTTCAACGGTCCATATGTGATCAAGCCCTGGATCCTGCCGCGACTCAAGACCTGCATCCTGCCGCAACTCAATACCAACGATTTTTGGATACTGATGACTTATGCATTATTACATATTGCTAGTTAACCACAGGCAGCATGTTTCCAGCAACCCAACCGACCTATAAATACTTCCAGGGCGCCAGTTACACAAAACTTCACGGAAACATTAAAAAACATGTTGCACATTATCACTCCGTTCACGGCAGCGTGATGCCGCTCACATAACGCACCGAAGGATGATTGACAAAAACCTCAAGCTGGGTTCATCCATTTACGTCACTCCCTGTACGGCCGTTCTGAGATCCCCGTACGCCAAAAGGTAGCGAATAACGTCAGCCGTATATTCCGTTCCGCTGTGAATGAGCCCTGCGGGGGCTTTCTTGCTGGGTTTCGGACACAGCACCACGGCATTTGTAGTCGCGCACCTTACGAGGGGGCTTGTTAGCCAACATGACTTTCCTTAATCATACTTGTATGGCCATTAGTACAAATCACCGGTTTGGAGTCCCGCATCATTAGGAGCCCTCGTCAAGCGCTGGTAAATGATATTCTGAGCGACGTTCACGGTATGGGCCCGCCCGGTGGGACCCAGCCGAGATGACCATCTTCGCCTCCACCGAAAGATGAAGCGTTTTCACGCAAAACCAAGGCCGTTCCGCGTCGTCGAACTACTTTCGCCTGCGTACAGCCAGTTGCGCTGCGCCTGGTCATTGTCTTCCTTCTCCCTTTGTCGCCGTATCTGACGCATCAAGATCGACATCACCGCCTTTCCGCGCGCGCCGGGCGGGCGAGGGGTCCCTCCGCTCGACGCGGTCGGTCGCGTCCGGCTTCGGATTTGGGCGGGAGGACTTCCGCGTGGTCAGCACGGGTTCGTGGTGGTTCAGGAGGGAGTGATCGGGACGGGTTCGTGGCGGTTCAGGAGGGGAGTGATCGGCACGGGTCCGAGGCGGTTCAGGAGGGAGTGGTCGGCACGGGTCCCAAGGCGGTTCAGAAGGGAGTGTTCGTCACTGGTCCATGGCGGTTCAAATGGCGAGGGGTCAGCACGGGTTCATGGCGGTTCAGGTGGCGAGCGCTCGGCACGGGTTCATGGCGGTTCAGGTGGCGAGTGGTCGGCACGGGTCCGTGGCGGTTCAGGTGGCGAGGGTTCGGCACGGATTCATGGCGGTTCAGGTGGCGAGTGGTCGGCACGGGTCCGTGGCGGTTCAGGTGACGAGTGATCGGCACGGGTTCATGGCGGTTCAGGTGACGAGTGATCGGCACGGGTTCATGGCGGTTCAGGTGGCGAGGGGTCGGCACGGATTCATGGCGGTTCAGGTGGCGAGGGCTCGGTACGGGTTCATGGCGGTTCAGGTGGCGAGGGGTCGGCACGGGTTCATGGCGGTTCAGGTGGCGAGTGGTCGGCACGGGTTCATGGCGGTTCAGGTGGCGGGGGGTCGACACGGGTTCCATGGCGGTTCATGTGGCGAGTGATCGGCACGGGTCCGTGGCGGCTCATGTGGTGAGGGGTCGGCACGGGTCCGCGCGCGGAGCAGCGTCGGTTTAATGCCAGCTCCTGCCGGTCAGTGCGGGCCCTCTATTGCGGCGAGCCAAGCCAGTTCAGAGCGGTGCTTCGGCCGCGCGGGGGTTGTGGGCCGAGGAGCGGCGCGGGTACAGACGCAGCCGACCCGAACAGGAGCCTTGGAGCTCCAGCAGCGGTCAGTCTGTAATCACACAACGGCCGAGATTGTCTCGACCTCCACTTACGTTTTTTAAGTGCCTGTTCCGCTCTCCCGCCCTGACGCTGAACTGAGAGCGCAGCAGTTTTGTCCATGACTCCTGGCTCGCATACACGCTGTTTTCAGCTGGTGGCAACCGCCGGCCTTCGACGAACTCCTTTCAGAATTAGCTACTGCATTCACTACCTGGGGTGTCTAAACATATGATGATTGCTAGGGAAGTCGATATTCTCAATGCGTATATGACGTCCTTTTTTCCAACGAAACTTCCGAGATACTCCCATCGCTCAGTTGCACGCAGTAGCGCTGTCAGACTTCGTTCGTGACCTTTAATGTCCCTGTTTTTGCTGTTCACTGCATGAGTGCACAACGGAACTCCATTGCCACCGCACGCTGCCGGTACGGCCTGTTAACGAAGCGACGCTCCATCGACCAGCGGCCGCTGCTGGCTCCGCTGACTCAGACCAGCTGCTGGCTATTGGACATAGACCTGCTGCTAGCTCTGGAACTCAAGCGTGCTGTTGGCTATGGGACTCAGACCTGCGGCTGGTTGTAGGACCACACTTTAGACTTTGAATTGATAATCGCGTGACAAGTGCCGGGATGCGAATCTATTTGACATTAGTCGTTTTCAGGAGGACTCAATGTACAGCAATTTTTAAAGCCTTTTAACAACTTTTTACCGATTATTTTCTAACCTCAAACCTTTAATCAACGGTTTTCAGGTAAAAGTGCTTCGCGGAGATGCAATATATATCTGAAAACGCGTAGTTTGATACAATTGCGATTAGCTTGGTCTAAGAAAGGTCATGCTTGTATGGATAGGCATGATGCTAGATCCCTTTCGCCGAAACTTTTCAAAACTTATCATAAACATTCGATGACATCTCTAACGCAGACAGGATAAAACAAAGCTCTCTATCCTGGCATTGTCCCTGTTTGTCGGTAGGTATGGAATGCATAGGTATGCAATACTTACAGAATCTATTTACAGTACTTACAGTTTGCTTACAGTTCTCAGAGCTTACAGGGCTTACATGCCTTAACGTGATCCACATACAGCTCCACTGTAAACATAAATGGGCCAGTCGGCATCCAACGCCCTTGACCGACTCACATTGCCGATTGCCAGGTATTTCCCATAGTATTTCCATTGCCTTTAGTATTTCCCTACAATTTGGGCAAACTAAATGCATGGGCCGAAAGAATGTTAATAAAGCCACCCGTTTTATATCACAATTTTTCCTTGGCATGGATGCACGCTGTTTACCTACTGCATGCTTATGGGATTGCATGATAACAATATGTTCTTTGCCAGTGTGCAGCACCCACTAAAACTTCAAAGAAATACTTCAAAAAAACTTTTACGAACTTTTCAGTGCATTAATATATCGTGAAAACGGCTAATGTCTTATTATCGTGCATGCCTGCGTAATGCACTCCTTTGTTTTATACCTCTTACCATGTACTTGACTGAAATAGACAGAAACACACTGCGTGAAACGATCCCCTATCAGCTGAACTAAGCTGAATTGACTTAGGCAGCACGCTACCCTTGCACAAAGCGAGAATTGACGCAGGAGACAGGAGACGTCGGCAAGCCATTAGAAACCGTGCTCAGTGGGACGGGGGAAAACGAGCTGACACGTGGTCACGCTCAGATAAAACGTCGGGGGGGGCAACACGATGCATATTAAGCACGATGCACGACACTCAGCCGACCACAGCTAACGACGAAAAACAAAAGTCCTATCCAAGGAAAGATCGTTGTTGGCGCCGTGGTGTGACAGAGGCGGAGACAGCGGCCACAAAATAAACAATCTGGGCCTCGAGATCGCCGCCCATTTCCGGCGATAGAGGGCGCTGACAGCCACTTCCGTGACCGGCGCCGCTGCCCGGCCAATCCGGCGCGTGTAGCGAAACTGGCGCGGCTCGCCGCTCTTCCGGGTGGTCGCCCGGTGTCAGAGGCGGCGCCCGGGGTCAGCTCGCCGCTGACCCGAAGCCAGGGGTGAATGCAGGCGCACCGACTGGCGCCGACGCGTGACGCAAGCGTCAGCGGCGGCGCGGCAAACAGCTCCCGCACCTCGCCGCCGCGCGTCGGCCGGCTTCCTCAGGGCGTGGCGCAGATGCTGCACATGGTCCCGTGGGCGATGACGCCTTCTGCGGCTGTTGGACGCCTGCCTGGAGCGACCTCGGGCGAGTATTTGGGTCATGCAATCGTGCCCTGCCCTGTCCACCTTCACCCAGCCACTTCAAGGCAAAGCGGGACAGTCACGGCGCTCGTGGGTGCGCTGTTGTTACCACTCCGGCCGCCCTGCTTTGCAACAGCGACTGAATGCAATAGTTTATCAACAGACCATGACCACTCCAGCTTATAGGTGAAGGCCATGTGCTGATTCATATGTAAAACATTTTCTTCGGCTGAGCGTAAACGGCGTTATTTGATACAATCCATTCAGAACACTTGGCCGTCCCAATCGAGACGCTTCGTGGTGAATAGCTTTATTTTTGTCGCGTGAGGGTATGCACGCCCAGATTATAAGCGCAGCGGTGTAAGCGCTGAGGCGCCATGATCTCTGGTCCAAAGAACACCATGCGCTTAGCCAACACATTCCAGCTCCACCAGACAGCGGCATTCCGTCGGCAGCAGACTAGCCTCGTCTACTTAAGCCGTCCTCATTAAAATGATTCACACATGGAACGGCGAGCAAGATTCTGTGGGAGCAGTCCTCGGCATTGGCAAGTCGGCATGCATGCACGCCCTTCGCCGGGGGCGCCGTCTGCAGGATTCGTGTGAATCAGCCAGTCGCCAGCGACCAAGAGGGGAAGCTTGACGCCCAGCGATTCCTTCAGAGGGCCGCTCCAGCCGACAATGAACCAGAGGGAGGCTCGTCGCCCGGCGATTCCTTCAGAGGGCCGCCGTAGCTGCCGAACGGCCAGCTGTCTTGCTCTCGACTGCATTGTGCCATATGCTGCGGTCTTGTTTACATCACGGGGCAAACGTCGGCGGTCTTGTTTACATCACGGGGCAAACGTCGGCGCTGCGTTGTTTGCCCGTGATTGTTACGAGTGCGCTATCCCCTGAATGGAACACATTGGGCGCCTCCGGCCGGCCATCGTCCGGCCCGATCCCTTTGGGGACCTTCGTTGTCCGCGGGCGTCCGGAACGCGCCACCGGCAGTGCAAGTCACGCCACATGACCGACACGCGCACAGTCCTAGCGCGAATGGTTCCGCAAGTGTCTCCTGTTCGCTATCAGGTCTGAAGCGCAGATTGAAGAGCGGAATTGTCATGGACAGTTTGGAACTGCTCAGTTTGTTCAGATAGCAGTTCATTTAAGAGATTTACTTAATTATTTCAGCAACCTTTTACATGCTTCTACACATGTTACTACTCTTAGAAATTGTGCCTGCTCTCCTAACGTTCCTTTCATCTTTTGAATCTGAGGCCAGGACAGAAGGGGCGCGTAATGCCCATTTTAATAGGTCTATGGCGCGTGCACTCCGTGCGAGGACGGGCGCTCACCGAGCATAACAATCAATATATGATCATATGAGGCCCTTCCTGCCTATTACTGCTGCCCACTACGCTTGCTGCCAACCATGTTCCCGCAAAACCTTCCCACGCCGTTCGCGAAGGTTTTTTCTTACGACGTCACGCGGCAGAGCGGGGCGGTCATCCACCCACTAGCGGCGAGACGTTCCCATACCGAACAAACTGCCTCAAACACCAGTAGTAATGACGTCAGGCCTTGAAATGTCGCCGCGAGACTGTCCTCAGCTTGTGCGCTGAATGGGCAGCAACGGGAGCGGTATGTCGGCGGTCATTATCTACCTGTGTCGGCCAAACGACACCAACGCCCCCAAAACAAGTGGCTTAATTACAGAGGATCTTGTATCACACCGAAAGGGTATCATTTGTATCTGCCACCTACTCTTAAGTGGAGACCTTCCTCGCGGGACACCGGCAAGAGCATCGGCTGCAGGCCACTTTTGATTTCTACAGACCAGTGACTAGCTCTGGAGCTCACACTATGAGCTCAAATGAATTAATTAGGTTACCACGTGAGCATTATACAACTGCATGATTAAAGTTCTTGGTTAAAGGAAGAGTTCCAAGGGGTTTTAAACTGAAAAAGCAATCCTGAACATCATTTCCTGGTGTTCGCAGCCCTGCACTTCCTAATACCTTAAGCCCTTTGGTTCCTGAGCTATACGCCCGCGAAGATGTGCAGGCTATTTCGGGGACACCACTTGAAGGTCGCGCGGGTATCCACAACACCATTAAAAACGCTGTTCAAATTCTGTCTTTTTAATAGTCATGGGGCCATCAAGGCCAAACAATATGCAATTGTTGAGTCGTTCTTATCAGGTGTTCGTGAATATGATTTTCAGACATAAGGGGCGTCAAATGGCTCCCAATCAATGTTGTGCAAGGTACGATAACGTAATCAGACAACGGCGTATTGTGGGGCATTTTTATTAAAAAGACGAAATTGTGTCTAGAACGCGAAACCCAAAGTGCACTAGCATTGCTTCATTTTGAACCTTCTCTAAGTCGCAGGCCTGTTTCCAGTTCGCGAGGAGAAGCAAGGTTAGTGTGGATGTTTGCTTTTTTCCTATCATTGCCCGCCAGTAGCGGAGGTCCGCAGAGGTAGTGGAGCAACGCCGGGACGGGGTGAAAGCAGGTGGCCAAGTCACGACCGGGGCATGACGCATCGGATTCATCCCACTGCGGCCACATCTAATCCATACGCTGACGTAATGACCCGTATTCAGCTCTCCTACCTAGGCACAGCGCCAGAAGGCATCGTTACATCGATGAAAATCGGTTGTCACCACTGCGGTGCCCCATACCGCCTTCTTCGTGATTGCGGTCAATTCCTACGCGCAGTCAGAATTTGCTTTGAATGTCTGTTGAATGTTTCAGTTAGAATTTGCTTCACTGGCAGGTTCAAGTTTTTTGCATCACGTCGCTGGTGACGGGCAGATTTGGGATTACAATTACGGATTACAATTACGGGTCGCACGTTAATTCGGGGCTAAGCTTAGGTGACTTATCTGATACTACGACAATCTTCTGCAGATTCCGGTTGGTTACAACCGCCAAAAATAGACAATTAAGACCAACAGCAGTGGGAAAAATAAGTGGACGCTGTGTCTGGCCTACAGGTACCGTATCAACCGATGACTCATCCTTAACGCGTTGATTTGGTTGATATGGGCATGGCTACAGCTTGTCATTCGTACCCTATTGTCACTGGGATAGTAACCACAGTTGACACCTCGACAATAATGTTTAAACTAAGGTAGTATAAGTATTAATCAACGTTAAAGTACAGCTCACAAGGTTCGCCAACATGCCTACAGAAGGCTGGCAGAGTCAAGAAATAGGCGGTCTGTCTACTCACCTGTTTATTACGGGGATTGGGCAACACCATGCCTCTGTTTAAGCTGCTGTTTTAAATCGGCAAAACCATTACATAGGCCAAGGATTGTGTTCAAACCCTATTATTTTAGCTAAGCTACATCTATCCTGTCTAGTCACAAAGTGGAAGGAGCACCCAAACGACAAGAATTCACGAATATTTCTTACTGGACCTGCATTCATGACTGAGAGCCTTATGGCAAGAGAAAGAGAAATAGGGTGGGACCGAGCAGAGTTTGATATGAAGGGGCTAGAGACAAGGAGGAAAGAATGAGAGAGAGAATAGGAAAGGGGAGAACGATAGCAGACATGACTATGACATTCGTGACCTCAACATGGTCAACGTGATGCCACACAGCAAAACTGAGAGAGAACGAGAAGAAAATGACGGGCTGGGCATTCCTAGAGCCGTGTAAGCTAAACCGGTTTGCTGGCGGTTAAGCCCGGGGGGCGGCGTGGCTGGCAAGGGAGGGACGCTCACTGCCTCCGCCAGTTGGCCAGGGAAGGAGGCTCACCGCCACCGCCCGCTGGCCAGGGAGGGAGGCTCACAGCTGCCGACACCTGGCCAGGGAGGGAGGCTCACAGCCGCCGCCAACTGGCCAGGGAAGGAGGCTCACAGCTGCCGCCAGCTGGCCAGGGAGGGAGGCTCACAGCTGCCGCCAGCTGGCCAGGGAGGGATGCTCACAACTGCCGACAGCTGGCCAGGGAGGGACGCTTACTGCTGCCGCCAGCTGGCCAGGGAGGGACGCCCACCACTGCCGCCCGCTGACCAGGGAGGGACGCTTACTGCTGCCGCCAGCTGGCGACGGAGGGACGTTCACGGCTGCCGTCAGCTGGCCACGGAGGGACGCCCACCACTGCCGCCCGCTGGCCAGGGAGGGACGCTCACCACTGCCGCCAGCTGGCCAGGGAGGGACGCCCACCATTGCCGCCCGCTGGCCAGGGAGGGACGCTCGCCACTGCCGCCAGCTGGCCAGGGAGGGACGCTCACCACTGCCGCCAGCTGGCCAGGGGGGACGCTCATCACTGCTTTCCGCTGGCCAGGGAGGGACGCTTACTGCTGCCGCCAGCTGGCGACGGAGGGACGCTCACGGTTGCTGCCAGATGGCCACGGAGGGATGCTCACGGCTGCCGCCAGCTGGCAAGGGAGGAGGGCTCACCACTGCCGCCAGCTGGCCAGGGGGGACGCCTCACCACTGCCGCCAGCTGGCCGGGGGGACGCCCACCACTGCCGCCCGCTGGCCAGGGGGGACGCTCACCACTGCCGCCAGCTGGCCAGGAAGGGACGCCCACCACTGCCGCCCGCTGGCCAGGGGGGGACGCTCACCACTGCCGCCAGCTGGCCAGGGAGGGACGCTCACCACTGCTTTCCACTGGCCAGGGAGGGACGCTCACCACTGCCGCCAGCTGGCCACGGAAGGATGCTCACGGCTGCCGCCAGCTGGCCAGGGAGGGACGTTCACGGCTGCAGCCAGCTGGCCAGGGAGGGATGCTCACAACTGCCGCCAGCTGGCCGGGGAGGGATGCTCACAGCTGCAGCCAGCTGGCCAGGGAGGGATGCTCACCACTGCTGCCAGCTGGCCAGGGAGGGATGCTCACGGCTGCAGCCAGCTGGCCAGGGAGGGATGCTCAC
>NW_023596545.1:21796197-21814743 GCF_011947565.3 Pollicipes pollicipes | reverse complement strand
TGCACCCAATCAAAATTGCTGCGTTGCAAACCGTTCATGGGACATTTTAAGAGGCCTTAGGTAGTTGTCGACAAAATGTTGTCCACCCCGTTTCTCTCACGTTGATCGAGAGCAGCACTTTGTAATCCATGGTGCGTGCATGTTGCGTGCGATGTCCATCTTCTGATTTGTGCATATTGGCCAACAGAACTTCCATGTACGCAAGCTAGCCTGAGTAAACACATCGCTTGGGAAATCCCATTCAGCAGGCAGTAAGCAAGCCGTTGGATGTCACCTCAGATGCGTACAAACGCACAAATATGTGCATACTGACAAGGGAAAAAGTACATGCTACTTGCAAAACCCCGGTAGATAATAACTTTGTTGGTGTTAATTCCAGACGAATTTGTGAAGGTTCCGTTTAGCTGATCTTTCTTCTGAGACTAAACGAATAGCAGAGAGAGGGGTCTCTGGGCCAGCTGACTCGCCCCCGTGATGGGACATCTGCCGTGCCAGCCGGCGCCCCATCAGCGCCTGTCGTCAGCTGGCGGCAGCCGTAAGCGTCCCCCTGGCCAGCTGGCTGCAGCCGTGAGCATCCCTCCCTGGCCAGCTGGCTGCAGCCGTGAGCATCCCTCCCTGGCCAGCTGGCAGCAGTGGTGAGCATCCCTCCCTGGCCAGCTGGCTGCAGCCGTGAGCATCCCTCCCTGGCCAGCTGGCTGCAGCCGTGAGCATCCCTCCCTGACCAGCGGGCGGCAGTGGTGAGCATCCCTCCCTGGCCAGCTGGCTGCAGCCGTGAGCATCCCTCCCTGGCCAGCTGGCAGCAGTGGTGAGCATCCCTCCCTGGCCAGCTGGCTGCAGCCGTGAGCATCCCTCCCTGGCCAGCTGGCAGCAGTGGTGAGCATCCCTCCCTGGCCAGCTGGCTGCAGCTGTGAGCATCCCTCCCCGGCCAGCTGGCGGCAGTTGTGAGCATCCCTCCCTGGCCAGCTGGCTGCAGCCGTGAGCATCCCTCCCTGGCCAGCTGGCAGCAGTGGTGAGCATCCCTCCCTGGCCAGCTGGCTGCAGCTGTGAGCATCCCTCCCCGGCCAGCTGGCGGCAGTTGTGAGCATCCCTCCCTGGCCAGCTGGCTGCAGCCGTGAACGTCCCTCCCTGGCCAGCTGGCGGCAGCCGTGAGCATCCTTCCGTGGCCAGCTGGCGGCAGTGGTGAGCGTCCCTCCCTGGCCAGTGGAAAGCAGTGGTGAGCGTCCCTCCCTGGCCAGCTGGCGGCAGTGGTGAGCGTCCCCCCCTGGCCAGCGGGCGGCAGTGGTGGGCGTCCCTTCCTGGCCAGCTGGCGGCAGTGGTGAGCGTCCCCCCCTGGCCAGCGGGCGGCAGTGGTGGGCGTCCCTCCCTGGCCAGCTGGCGGCAGTGGTGAGCGTCCCTCCCTGGCCAGCGGGCGGCAGTGGTGGGCGTCCCTCCCTGGCCAGCTGGCGGCAGTGGTGAGCGTCCCTCCCTGTCCAGCGGGCGGCAGTGGTGAGCCTCCCTCCCTGGCCAGCTGGCGGCAGCCGTGAGCATCCCTCCGTGGCCATCTGGCAGCAACCGTGAGCGTCCCTCCGTCGCCAGCTGGCGGCAGCAGTAAGCGTCCCTCCCTGGCCAGCGGAAAGCAGTGATGAGCGTCCCTCCCTGGCCAGCTGGCGGCAGTGGTGAGCGTCCCTCCCTGGCCAGCTGGCGGCAGTGGCGAGCGTCCCTCCCTGGCCAGCGGGCGGCAATGGTGGGCGTCCCTCCCTGGCCAGCTGGCGGCAGTGGTGAGCGTCCCTCCCTGGCCAGCGGGCGGCAGTGGTGGGCGTCCCTCCGTGGCCAGCTGACGGCAGCCGTGAACGTCCCTCCGTCGCCAGCTGGCGGCAGCAGTAAGCGTCCCTCCCTGGTCAGCGGGCGGCAGTGGTGGGCGTCCCTCCCTGGCCAGCTGGCGGCAGCAGTAAGCGTCCCTCCCTGGCCAGCTGTCGGCAGTTGTGAGCATCCCTCCCTGGCCAGCTGGCGGCAGCTGTGAGCCTCCCTCCCTGGCCAGCTGGCGGCAGCTGTGAGCCTCCTTCCCTGGCCAGTTGGCGGCGGCTGTGAGCCTCCCTCCCTGGCCAGCTGTCGGCAGCTGTGAGCCTCCCTCCCTGGCCAGCGGGCGGTGGCGGTGAGCCTCCTTCCCTGGCCAACTGGCGGAGGCAGTGAGCGTCCCTCCCTTGCCAGCCACGCCGCCCCCCGGGCTTAACCGCCAGCAAACCGGTTTAGCTTACACGGCTCTAGGAATGCCCAGCCCGTCATTTTCTTCTCGTTCTCTCTCAGTTTTGCTGTGTGGCATCACGTTGACCATGTTGAGGTCACGAATGTCATAGTCATGTCTGCTATCGTTCTCCCCTTTCCTATTCTCTTCTCATTCTTTCCTCCTTGTCTCTAGCCCCTTCATATCAAACTCTGCTCGGTCCCACCCTATTTCTCTTTCTCTTGCCATAAGGCTCTCAGTCATGAATTGCAGGTCCAGTAAGAAATATTCGTGAATTCTTGTCGTTTGGGTGCTCCTTCCACTTTGTGACTAGACAGGATAGATGTAGGCTTAGCTAAAATAAGAGGGTTTGAACACAATCCTTGGCCTATGTAATGGTTTTGCCGATTAAAACAGCAGCTGAAACAGAGGCATGGTGTTGCCCAATCCCCGTAAATAAACAGGTGAGTAGACAGACCGCCTATTTCTTGACTCTGCCAGCCTTCTGTAGGCATGTTGGCGAACCTTGTGAGCTGTCTTTAACGTTGATTAATACTTTAATACCTTAGTTTAAACATTATTGTCGAGGTGTCAACTGTGGTTACTATCCCAGTGACAATAGGGTACGAATGACAAGCTGTAGCCATGCCCATATCAACCAAATCAACGCGTTAAGGATGAGTCATCGGTTGATACGGTACCTGTAGGCCAGACACAGCGTCCACTTATTTTTCCCACTGCTGTTGGTCTTAATTGTCTATTTTTGGCGGTTGTAACCAACCGGAATCTGCAGAAGATTGTCGTAGTATCAGATAAGTCACCTAAGCTTAGCCCCGAATTAACGTGCGACCCGTAATTGTAATCCGTAATTGTAATCCCAAATCTGCCCGTCACCAGCGACGTGATGCAAAAAACTTGAACCTGCCAGTGAAGCAAATTCTAACTGAAACATTCAACAGACATTCAAAGCAAATTCTGACTGCGCGTAGGAATTGACCGCAATCACGAAGAAGGCGGTATGGGGCACCGCAGTGGTGACACCGATTTTCATCGATGTAACGATGCCTTCTGGCGCTGTGCCTAGGTAGGAGAGCTGAATACGGGTCATTACGTCAGCGTATGGATTAGATGTGGCCGCAGTGGGATGAATCCGATGCGTCATGCCCCGGTCGTGACTTGGCCACCTGCTTTCACCCGTCCCGGCGTTGCTCCACTACCTCTGCGGACCTCCGCTACTGGCGGGCAATGATAGGAAAAAAGCAAACATCCACACTAACCTTGCTTCTCCTCGCGAACTGGAAACAGGCCTGCGACTTAGAGAAGGTTCAAAATGAAGCAATGCTAGTGCACTTTGGGTTTCGCGTTCTAGACACAATTTCGTCTTTTTAATAAAAATGCCCCACAATACGCCGTTGTCTGATTACGTTATCGTACCTTGCACAACATTGATTGGGAGCCATTTGACGCCCCGTATGTCTGAAAATCATATTCACGAACACCTGATAAGAACGACTCAACAATTGCATATTGTTTGGCCTTGATGGCCCCATGACTATTAAAAAGACAGAATTTGAACAGCGTTTTTAATGGTGTTGTGGATACCCGCGCGACCTTCAAGTGGTGTCCCCGAAATAGCCTGCACATCTTCGCGGGCGTATAGCTCAGGAACCAAAGGGCTTAAGGTATTAGGAAGTGCAGGGCTGCGAACACCAGGAAATGATGTTCAGGATTGCTTTTTCAGTTTAAAACCCCTTGGAACTCTTCCTTTAACCAAGAACTTTAATCATGCAGTTGTATAATGCTCACGTGGTAACCTAATTAATTCATTTGAGCTCATAGTGTGAGCTCCAGAGCTAGTCACTGGTCTGTAGAAATCAAAAGTGGCCTGCAGCCGATGCTCTTGCCGGTGTCCCGCGAGGAAGGTCTCCACTTAAGAGTAGGTGGCAGATACAAATGATACCCTTTCGGTGTGATACAAGATCCTCTGTAATTAAGCCACTTGTTTTGGGGGCGTTGGTGTCGTTTGGCCGACACAGGTAGATAATGACCGCCGACATACCGCTCCCGTTGCTGCCCATTCAGCGCACAAGCTGAGGACAGTCTCGCGGCGACATTTCAAGGCCTGACGTCATTACTACTGGTGTTTGAGGCAGTTTGTTCGGTATGGGAACGTCTCGCCGCTAGTGGGTGGATGACCGCCCCGCTCTGCCGCGTGACGTCGTAAGAAAAAACCTTCGCGAACGGCGTGGGAAGGTTTTGCGGGAACATGGTTGGCAGCAAGCGTAGTGGGCAGCAGTAATAGGCAGGAAGGGCCTCATATGATCATATATTGATTGTTATGCTCGGTGAGCGCCCGTCCTCGCACGGAGTGCACGCGCCATAGACCTATTAAAATGGGCATTACGCGCCCCTTGTGTCCTGGCCTCAGATTCAAAAGATGAAAGGAACGTTAGGAGAGCAGGCACAATTTCTAAGAGTAGTAACATGTGTAGAAGCATGTAAAAGGTTGCTGAAATAATTAAGTAAATCTCTTAAATGAACTGCTATCTGAACAAGCTGAGCAGTTCCAAACTGTCCATGACAATTCCGCTCTTCAATCTGTGCTTCAGACCTGATAGCGAACAGGAGACACTTGCGGAACCATTCGCGCTAGGACTGTGCGCGTGTCGGTCATGTGGCGTGACTTGCACTGCCGGTGGCGCGTTCCGGACGCCCGCGGACAACGAAGGTCCCCAGAGGGATCGGGCCGGACGATGGCCGGCCGGAGGCGCCCAATGTGTTCCATTCAGGGGATAGCGCACTCGTAACAATCACGGGCAAACAACGCAGCGCCGACGTTTGCCCCGTGATGTAAACAAGACCGCCGACGTTTGCCCCGTGATGTAAACAAGACCGCAGCATATGGCACAATGCAGTCGAGAGCAAGACAGCTGGCCGTTCGGCAGCTACGGCGGCCCTCTGAAGGAATCGCCGGGCGACGAGCCTCCCTCTGGTTCATTGTCGGCTGGAGCGGCCCTCTGAAGGAATCGCTGGGCGTCAAGCTTCCCCTCTTGGTCGCTGGCGACTGGCTGATTCACACGAATCCTGCAGACGGCGCCCCCGGCGAAGGGCGTGCATGCATGCCGACTTGCCAATGCCGAGGACTGCTCCCACAGAATCTTGCTCGCCGTTCCATGTGTGAATCATTTTAATGAGGACGGCTTAAGTAGACGAGGCTAGTCTGCTGCCGACGGAATGCCGCTGTCTGGTGGAGCTGGAATGTGTTGGCTAAGCGCATGGTGTTCTTTGGACCAGAGATCATGGCGCCTCAGCGCTTACACCGCTGCGCTTATAATCTGGGCGTGCATACCCTCACGCGACAAAAATAAAGCTATTCACCACGAAGCGTCTCGATTGGGACGGCCAAGTGTTCTGAATGGATTGTATCAAATAACGCCGTTTACGCTCAGCCGAAGAAAATGTTTTACATATGAATCAGCACATGGCCTTCACCTATAAGCTGGAGTGGTCATGGTCTGTTGATAAACTATTGCATTCAGTCGCTGTTGCAAAGCAGGGCGGCCGGAGTGGTAACAACAGCGCACCCACGAGCGCCGTGACTGTCCCGCTTTGCCTTGAAGTGGCTGGGTGAAGGTGGACAGGGCAGGGCACGATTGCATGACCCAAATACTCGCCCGAGGTCGCTCCAGGCAGGCGTCCAACAGCCGCAGAAGGCGTCATCGCCCACGGGACCATGTGCAGCATCTGCGCCACGCCCTGAGGAAGCCGGCCGACGCGCGGCGGCGAGGTGCGGGAGCTGTTTGCCGCGCCGCCGCTGACGCTTGCGTCACGCGTCGGCGCCAGTCGGTGCGCCTGCATTCACCCCTGGCTTCGGGTCAGCGGCGAGCTGACCCCGGGCGCCGCCTCTGACACCGGGCGACCACCCGGAAGAGCGGCGAGCCGCGCCAGTTTCGCTACACGCGCCGGATTGGCCGGGCAGCGGCGCCGGTCACGGAAGTGGCTGTCAGCGCCCTCTATCGCCGGAAATGGGCGGCGATCTCGAGGCCCAGATTGTTTATTTTGTGGCCTGCTGTCTCCGCCTCTGTCACACCACGGCGCCAACAACGATCTTTCCTTGGATAGGACTTTTGTTTTTCGTCGTTAGCTGTGGTCGGCTGAGTGTCGTGCATCGTGCTTAATATGCATCGTGTTGCCCCCCCCGACGTTTTATCTGAGCGTGACCACGTGTCAGCTCGTTTTCCCCCGTCCCACTGAGCACGGTTTCTAATGGCTTGCCGACGTCTCCTGTCTCCTGCGTCAATTCTCGCTTTGTGCAAGGGTAGCGTGCTGCCTAAGTCAATTCAGCTTAGTTCAGCTGATAGGGGATCGTTTCACGCAGTGTGTTTCTGTCTATTTCAGTCAAGTACATGGTAAGAGGTATAAAACAAAGGAGTGCATTACGCAGGCATGCACGATAATAAGACATTAGCCGTTTTCACGATATATTAATGCACTGAAAAGTTCGTAAAAGTTTTTTTGAAGTATTTCTTTGAAGTTTTAGTGGGTGCTGCACACTGGCAAAGAACATATTGTTATCATGCAATCCCATAAGCATGCAGTAGGTAAACAGCGTGCATCCATGCCAAGGAAAAATTGTGATATAAAACGGGTGGCTTTATTAACATTCTTTCGGCCCATGCATTTAGTTTGCCCAAATTGTAGGGAAATACTAAAGGCAATGGAAATACTATGGGAAATACCTGGCAATCGGCAATGTGAGTCGGTCAAGGGCGTTGGATGCCGACTGGCCCATTTATGTTTACAGTGGAGCTGTATGTGGATCACGTTAAGACATGTAAGCCCTGTAAGCTCTGAGAACTGTAAGCAAACTGTAAGTACTGTAAATAGATTCTGTAAGTATTGCATACCTATGCATTCCATACCTACCGACAAACAGGGACAATGCCAGGATAGAGAGCTTTGTCTTATCCTGTCTGCGTTAGAGATGTCATCGAATGTTTATGATAAGTTTTGAAAAGTTTCGGCGAAAGGGATCTAGCATCATGCCTATCCATACAAGCATGACCTTTCTTAGACCAAGCTAATCGCAATTGTATCAAACTACGCGTTTTCAGATATATATTGCATCTCCGCGAAGCACTTTTACCTGAAAACCGTTGATTAAAGGTTTGAGGTTAGAAAATAATCGGTAAAAAGTTGTTAAAAGGCTTTAAAAATTGCTGTACATTGAGTCCTCCTGAAAACGACTAATGTCAAATAGATTCGCATCCCGGCACTTGTCACGCGATTATCAATTCAAAGTCTAAAGTGTGGTCCTACAACCAGCCGCAGGTCTGAGTCCCATAGCCAACAGCACGCTTGAGTTCCAGAGCTAGCAGCAGGTCTATGTCCAATAGCCAGCAGCTGGTCTGAGTCAGCGGAGCCAGCAGCGGCCGCTGGTCGATGGAGCGTCGCTTCGTTAACAGGCCGTACCGGCAGCGTGCGGTGGCAATGGAGTTCCGCTGTGCACTCATGCAGTGAACAGCAAAAACAGGGACATTAAAGGTCACGAACGAAGTCTGACAGCGCTACTGCGTGCAACTGAGCGATGGGAGTATCTCGGAAGTTTCGTTGGAAAAAAGGACGTCATATACGCATTGAGAATATCGACTTCCCTAGCAATCATCATATGTTTAGACACCCCAGGTAGTGAATGCAGTAGCTAATTCTGAAAGGAGTTCGTCGAAGGCCGGCGGTTGCCACCAGCTGAAAACAGCGTGTATGCGAGCCAGGAGTCATGGACAAAACTGCTGCGCTCTCAGTTCAGCGTCAGGGCGGGAGAGCGGAACAGGCACTTAAAAAACGTAAGTGGAGGTCGAGACAATCTCGGCCGTTGTGTGATTACAGACTGACCGCTGCTGGAGCTCCAAGGCTCCTGTTCGGGTCGGCTGCGTCTGTACCCGCGCCGCTCCTCGGCCCACAACCCCCGCGCGGCCGAAGCACCGCTCTGAACTGGCTTGGCTCGCCGCAATAGAGGGCCCGCACTGACCGGCAGGAGCTGGCATTAAACCGACGCTGCTCCGCGCGCGGACCCGTGCCGACCCCTCACCACATGAGCCGCCACGGACCCGTGCCGATCACTCGCCACATGAACCGCCATGAACCCGTGTCGACCCCCCGCCACCTGAACCGCCATGAACCCGTGCCGACCACTCGCCACCTGAACCGCCATGAACCCGTGCCGACCCCTCGCCACCTGAACCGCCATGAACCCGTACCGAGCCCTCGCCACCTGAACCGCCATGAATCCGTGCCGACCCCTCGCCACCTGAACCGCCATGAACCCGTGCCGATCACTCGTCACCTGAACCGCCATGAACCCGTGCCGATCACTCGTCACCTGAACCGCCACGGACCCGTGCCGACCACTCGCCACCTGAACCGCCATGAATCCGTGCCGAACCCTCGCCACCTGAACCGCCACGGACCCGTGCCGACCACTCGCCACCTGAACCGCCATGAACCCGTGCCGAGCGCTCGCCACCTGAACCGCCATGAACCCGTGCTGACCCCTCGCCATTTGAACCGCCATGGACCAGTGACGAACACTCCCTTCTGAACCGCCTTGGGACCCGTGCCGACCACTCCCTCCTGAACCGCCTCGGACCCGTGCCGATCACTCCCCTCCTGAACCGCCACGAACCCGTCCCGATCACTCCCTCCTGAACCACCACGAACCCGTGCTGACCACGCGGAAGTCCTCCCGCCCAAATCCGAAGCCGGACGCGACCGACCGCGTCGAGCGGAGGGACCCCTCGCCCGCCCGGCGCGCGCGGAAAGGCGGTGATGTCGATCTTGATGCGTCAGATACGGCGACAAAGGGAGAAGGAAGACAATGACCAGGCGCAGCGCAACTGGCTGTACGCAGGCGAAAGTAGTTCGACGACGCGGAACGGCCTTGGTTTTGCGTGAAAACGCTTCATCTTTCGGTGGAGGCGAAGATGGTCATCTCGGCTGGGTCCCACCGGGCGGGCCCATACCGTGAACGTCGCTCAGAATATCATTTACCAGCGCTTGACGAGGGCTCCTAATGATGCGGGACTCCAAACCGGTGATTTGTACTAATGGCCATACAAGTATGATTAAGGAAAGTCATGTTGGCTAACAAGCCCCCTCGTAAGGTGCGCGACTACAAATGCCGTGGTGCTGTGTCCGAAACCCAGCAAGAAAGCCCCCGCAGGGCTCATTCACAGCGGAACGGAATATACGGCTGACGTTATTCGCTACCTTTTGGCGTACGGGGATCTCAGAACGGCCGTACAGGGAGTGACGTAAATGGATGAACCCAGCTTGAGGTTTTTGTCAATCATCCTTCGGTGCGTTATGTGAGCGGCATCACGCTGCCGTGAACGGAGTGATAATGTGCAACATGTTTTTTAATGTTTCCGTGAAGTTTTGTGTAACTGGCGCCCTGGAAGTATTTATAGGTCGGTTGGGTTGCTGGAAACATGCTGCCTGTGGTTAACTAGCAATATGTAATAATGCATAAGTCATCAGTATCCAAAAATCGTTGGTATTGAGTTGCGGCAGGATGCAGGTCTTGAGTCGCGGCAGGATCCAGGGCTTGATCACATATGGACCGTTGAACTGGTTGAAATAAAACAGAATATAAAGGGCCTTCAGCGCGGTAAGAAATAGGTTGATTTGGTTATTCAAGCTTTCTGCAAACGTAAGGACTTGCAACCAAACGCACGATTGCTTTTTAAACAGCAGCCAATTGTCTTCTTAGCGCCGGCTTGCATACCTGAAGATGCGTTGTTCTCATTGTGGCCACATTCGTGGGAAGGTAGCGAAATGTGTAAGCATTGGAGAAGTCATTACCGTTTAAATGATAGCCTTAAAACCATCCTGTAATAAAGCAAATGAGTTATGTACCACACTGACAAATTGTCGATTATTATTTTTCATCGACTAACATGGATCAAACGGCTATCAGCCGTTATATCCAGGCAGCTGGTACATTTCTATACTCGCCAAACTTTACACGTCGTAGTTGCAAACAACTGCTGCTGAGTTTGAGTGATATTTACCTCCCAAAGGATTCCATTCAATAGCCCGTCATATGTAGCTAAGTCTTGAATGTTTCTTGATTCGCAAAGAATCCGCACGTTCTTCAGCGCCCCACTACGAAATAATGGCAGCGCTGGTGACAAGTGAACCGGGTGGGTTTGTATTGCACCCTTAGATACTGCCCAATTAGTTCTGATTGTGTGTTCGTGTAACTAACCGGTACCTGCATTACAATACCAATTGTATATCAGCTGAAGGCCGTGAATGTTATTATCAAACCAGTCACAAGCCGGTTAGATTTCGGCAAAAATATTATCCTCACTACCCCACTTTCCTGTGTGCTGCGGTGCTGGCCTACCACAGAGCAAACTGCGTAAGAACTCACACAAAACCAGACTGCGGTTAATTCCTGCGGCGGGGAATTTCATTGGCCCCACTTTCCACCATCGGTGACGCTCATGAACTGTGCAGGTGCTTGCGTCAGTTAATAACCCGGAAAATATTTTGTTAAATAAATAGATGCCCTTTCGTTACAGGTAATTGTGTGATACAATATCCATAGCCTATGCTGACCATGTCATATAACATGCGATCGTGTCATGTGCAATTTTGACCTTCAAATGCTAAATGCCACTTAACTCTAAAAAATGCTAATATTTACACCAGTGTGAAAGCAGCCCTGTATGTGCGCTTGAAATCCAATTATAGAAAACAAGCGCCAACACATTCTACAGGGCTCAAGTCTCCGAGCAGCCGGGCCCACGTGCCAAAACATTACAGTAAGCCAGGACTCGCCTTAAAACATTGCGTACATCCCATGGAATAACTGCAATGCAGCACCTAACTCTACCAACTTCAAAGCCAAACTTCCTTCGATAAGAAGGTGTGAAGTTATTCAGCAACATGTGGCCGCTGGCATGACGACTGTTAATCATTATCAAAGACAACACAATGCATGTTAAGCCTCGACGTTAAGAGTGTTCAAGCTCAAGTTCCCACGGTCCGTGCCACCACTGTCATTAGCCTGACGCCATCAGCTGGTCGACAACTGGGTATGATGCAAGACATAAAGGTCTGCCATTGTCGGCGATCTCGCTGGCTATCTAAATTTACGGCCAGGTGGTCATTAGGGACTTGAACAGATGCGTAATGGTGGTATTATAGCGATTGGAGTAGTGCTAGAGCATTTGTATTTCCAAACCATAGTTGCGACGCAACTCTTCTACGGTCCAACTCACGTAAAACACTGCCAAACGACTGTGGGTACTCGAGTTGACATCATGTGCAGGGACGCGGCCCGGAGAAAGGTGCCGATGGATTACAAATGCAGGGACGCGGCCCGGGGGAGGTGCCGATGGCTACAGATGCAGGGACGCGGCTCGGGGTAGGTGCCGATGGCTACTGGTGGAGGGACGCGACCCGGGGGTGGTGCCGATGGCTACTGGTGCAGGGACGCGGCTCGGGGTAGGTGCCGATGGCTACTGGTGGATGGACGCTGCCCGGGTGAGGTGCCGATGGCTACAGATGCAGGGCCGCGGCCCGGGGGAGGCGCCGATGGCTACTGGTGGAGGGATGGGGCTCGGGGTAGGTGCCGATGGCTACTGGTGGAGCGCCGCGGCCCGGGGGAGGTGCCGATGGCTACTGGTGGAGGGACGCGGCCCGGGGGAGGTGCCGATGGCTACAGATGCAGGGACGCGGCTCAAGGTAGGTGCCGATGGCTACTGGTGGAGGGACGCGGCCCGGGGGGAGGTGCCGATGGCTACAAAGCAGGGACTGGAGGGGACGCGGCCCGGGGGAGGTGCCGATGGCTACAATGGTAGGGGGACGCGGCCCGGGGGAGGTGCCGATGGCTACTGGTGGAGGGACGTTGCCCGGGTGAGGTGCCGATGGCTACAGATGCAGGGACGCGGCCCGGGGGAGGTGCCGATGGCTACTGGTAGAGGGACGCGGCCCGGGGAGGTGCCCAAGGACGTGTGGTATTGTGGCAGGGTATTGCTGTAGGCGTGTGTTGCGGCAGGGTATTGCTGTAGGGCGTGTGGTATTGCGGCAGGGTATTGCTGTAGGGCGTGCGGTATTGCGGCAGGGTATTGCTGTAGGATGTGCTGTGTGCAGGCAGGGTACTGCCACAGGGCATGCCGTGTGCAGGCAGAACCGCTCCCGCCCCGTCCCCGGCAGACCCGTCAGTAGTACCGGTGGCTCGCTATCAGTGACGGGCCGGGCCGCAGCGAAGCTGGCCCGGCGGTGACCGGTCCGGCACCGTTAGGGCGCGCCAGGGTCAGCTGGCGCACGGCTTGGGCGCGGCCCGAGCGGCGCTGACGGGTGCCGGCCTCTTGTCGCCTGGTGCTAACACATTGACGACCGGCTCCTTCAGACAAGGACGCGCGGGCGATGCGCGGACCGGTTAGAAAGGCGCACACCGCGCCGATTGCCGGCGATGGCGTGCCGGCGCCGACCTGCTGAGCGAGCCGCCTCCAGGACAGCCGACCTGTCCTGTCCTGTCCTGTCCTGTCCTGGGGCCTGAGTCAGCCTCCAGGACAGCTGGCGATGTCTGAATGGCTGGAGTGACGTGGAGGGAAAATCAAGTCGTTTTGATGCGGTCGTAAATGATGGAACCCAGGGAGCATTTGTCATTTAGTAGATCTATGGGAACCGTGAGGTAAGCTGCGATTGATTATGTAGCGCGCCATTACGTATGATTGACTGCCTGCGCCGCATTGACGGTGTTTTCAGTTGGCCATGTTAAGGTCAGCTCCGTCTCCAGTACCGCCCCCACCCGCCCTTACTTTCTCTCGGAGACCAGTGACACACTGCCGGCGCGTGTGGAGGTACACACGCGGACACACACAGCTCAACCACGTGACACGCACCGGGGAGGTGATGGCGTGTTTTTCGGTTCTCGACCTCATCAGAGTCAGGAGAACAGAGCTGGGTGGTCGTTGTTTGGGGTGGGGTTAGAGCCGTATTAATCTGATGAGATGGTACACCACAGCTGGGGCTGTGTGTGGTCTTTGTCCGGCTTGTACGGCACAAGTCGAGAAAATAGAGAACCATCGACACATAGAAGGCGGGTGTTTGCCCTGCGTGACTGTTGGATGCTACAACTGTCATGCAATACCGTGCACACGATGCATTGGACGTGGAGTAATCAGATGCATGGCCTCGTGCTCTTTGTTTTTTCGAAGCAACGGGGAAAAGTTTTGTTCAGGTGTTACGAAAAGCTCCTTGTTTGACCCGCGTCAGCTTGCCCACAATGCCTGACGAACATATCGAGTGGGGTACCGTGGGTACCGTGGGGCTGAGGGGCTGGATCGAGTGGGGTACCGTGGGGCTGAGGGCTGGATCGAGTGGGGTACCGTGGGGGCTGAGGGGCTGGATCGAGTGGGGTACCGTGGGGCTGAGGGCTGGATCGAGTGGGGTACCGTGGGGCTGAGGGCTGGATCGAGTGGGTACCGTGGGGCTGAGGGGGGGATCGAGTGGGGTACCGTGGGGCTGAGGGGCTGGATCGAGTGGGTAACCGTGGGGGCTGAGGGGCTGGATCGAGTGGGTACGTGGGGCTGAGGGGCTGGATCGAGTGGGGTACAGTGGGGCTGAGGGGCTGGATCGGTGGGTACCGTGGGGCTGAGGGCTGATCGAGTGGGGTACCGTGGGCTGAGGGGCTGGATCGAGTGGGGTACCGTGGCGGCGGCCAGAAGCGTCCACGTAACCCGTCAGTATGGCTCTGAATGCCTGACCAGTTGGAGTGACAGGCTGTTTGGGCTCACGGCCCAGAATCAGCGCGCCGCTAGTTGGCCCGTCAGGGACGACCAACTAGCGGCTGACCACGAGAGGGCCAGGCTGGCACGGGGGAGGGGGTCGTGTTACGTGAGGACCAGGCTAGCGCGAGGGGATGTCAAAAAGGGCCAGGCCGGCACGGGGATTGCATAAAGGGTCGCGCATCGGGGTGTCATTAACACATAAATACACAATCCCCGTGCCAGCTAGCGCCGGGGGATGTGTCACGTTTGGACTAGGCTAGACGGAGAGTTGTGTCATGAAGGGACAGGCTGGACGGGGGGTTGTGTCATGAAGGGACAGGCTGGACGGGGGGTTGTGTCATGAAGGGACAGGCTGGACGGGGGGATTGTGTCATGAAGGGACAGGCTGGACGGGGGGTTGTGTCATGAAGGGACAGGCTGGACGGGGGGTTGTGTCATGAAGGTACGTTACACGTTGAATTGTGGGTTTATTTTGGGTTAAATTGTTGGTGGTTACTGTGAAATTGGTCTACTGACGTGGCAATGTTGGGAGGAGAGAGACTCTCAGTGGCCCGAAAATGTTTTGATCCTAAAACCATCGCTGCTAAATGTACGATACGCATGCCATTTGTCTGCGGTGAGCTATGGAAGGGACTGGATCTATCGAAAAAAGCTTTACTTTTAGTGTGTACGAAGTTGGACCATGTTTGTGGGATTCGTTCGTTGTGTCTCTTTCTACTTCGAGTTTCCTCCTCACGATGTGGTAAATTTGCAAGGTTTGGGCACCAGCACACGGGCCCAAAAGGAGACGAGTACCGCCAAGTACCACCTTCACTCTGATGGCGTTCACTCCCAACAGATTGGTGGAAGACAAGGCGCAAAGGCGGGTTAAATCTGGTGTACGTATTTTGTTGGGGCCACGGAACCTTTGTAAAAAGTTATGCAAAAGTTTTAATTACTTCATTACAGTAAGTCTGGCAAAAAGAGAGACCAAAGCCATTCCCATAACGATGCAGAGCGTCTAATCAAATCACCATGTACAAAGGGAGGCATATAATGGGCATTTGAATCCAGAGATGACCTTGCCGTCCGAAATATAATACTTAATTCAGAGATGACCTTGCCGTCCGAAATATGATACTTAATTCAGAGATGACCTTGCCGTCCGAAATATAATACTTAATTCAGAGATGACCTTGCCGTCCGAAATATAATACTTAATTCAGAGATGACCTTGCCGTCCGAAATATAATACTTAAGTTGCCGGAGAATGTCCTCTTTTGCCCAGGCAACCATTGGTTCAACTGTTAGTTGCGGACGATTTCATGCTTGGCAGAGCGGTTCCGTGTTTGTCGCCGGCGTCGGCGTCGGCGTCCGGCGCGCGGCACCTGTCCGGGCCTGGCGCGGCCGCATCAGCAGCGGCCATCTGCCGGCGCCGCCGCGCCGCTTCCCTGGTCACGGGATGAGCGACGACGACGACCGTGAGTGCAGCGGCCGGGAACGCGCCTGGGAGCGGGCCGCCGCGCTGCCGGCGGAGCGGCCGCAGCTGTGACGTCGCGCCGGGACGCGACGGGAGGGACCACCGACACGGCTCGATCCGGCGCGTCCGGCCGCTGCGCCAGCTGACGCACCGACGGACGCGCCGCGTGTCGCCCCAGATCCAGGTCCAGCCGCGTCCGAGATCGGCGCGGATTCGGTGCCGATTTGGCGCCGCCTGCACGGCCGGGGTGCCGGCGTCGGCCCCAGATCCCGTCCAGAGGCCCACGTCGACTTCAGTCGGCCGGTGGTGGCAGGTCATATCGAGCGCAGTGGTCACCGGCCAGCCGAACGCTCACCCGCCATCCACTCGGCTGACGGCAGACGGAACGTCGGCTCCGTACTCAGCTGGCGGCGGACGGAACGTCAGCTCCGTACTCAGCTGGCGGCGGACGGAACGTCAGTTGGGTAGTCTTGCCCGTAGGATCGCTGGCATGTGTTTGAATTCGGTGGGTCAGATCTCGCTCCAGTCTGGCTCCATCTGACAAGCTCGGCATCCACTGAGAAGTGTCTGTCTCGTATCGCTTCCCTTCACTAAACGCCGCGGCCCCCGCATCGCTCGACCAGCTCCAGCACTGGAGCATGCCTCGCCACAGGGCGACACGTGGACCCGTTTTCGCAAGCGGTGGTCGGCTGGGTCTCCTCGCCGGCGTGGCGACACAACGCCACGACACACCGGGGTGACAATGGGAAGAAGCTGCGGCCGGCGCGTGCCTTGACGCTGCCGGGCCGCTGTCGGAGGAAGCATAGGCGATGCCGGTCCCGTGAAAATCCGCGACGGAGACCGATGACTGGCACCTACGGTGGGTGGCTTTTCTTTGAAGGTCAGGCTTTCAGCGCTGGTGGCAAATAAAGAGCGAATCAAGGGTTGCCAACCCAAAGTCACCCGTGCGCTCCGACTTGTTGGGGACTGTTGACAAGACCGAAGGACTGAAGTGTGCATAGGTCAGCTTAAAATGCAATCGCATGCGCAAATGTAGCACAGCTGTCGTGCGGCACTCACATTCGGCGTGATGCGCATCATGTGGCATTACAGTACCGCGCCGATTGGGAAGGCTTCAGGTGATTCTCAAGAGGCAAATGACACGAGGGGCCTACCACCCCGGACTTGCTGACGCGCTTTGCGCGCGCAAACGTTCTTGAGCAGTTGTGTGGCTTTAAAACTCGGATGGATGCTCTTGCATCACGTGACACCATATACTCTTCTCGACCTTAAAGCCCTCGTGGCAGGCGCCGGAACCTTGCCCTAGTCGATACACGCACTGAGATCATTCCAGCCGAAAACAAATACAGTTCGGCCTTCGTTCGCGCATTTGCGTCAGTACAACCGTAATGGCTACGGTCAGCTTACGCCACTGCGTTAGATGTTCTCTTACTTCTCCTGTGCTCGGGGACACACATTCAAAGCAGCATTGTCATCTGGCAGATTCCCATGCCTCACGCATGTCAAACCGGTGGCGCACAAAGGTTTTGTAACCGAATGTCAGCGACTAAAGCCGACACTTTACGTGCAGCTGTCGTCAGCGGCGACATTCTGTGCGGCGCCAGACGCTGGATGGCCGCGTGGAGTCGGCGCGCCGCCGTCTGAGACATGCGCCTGACGTGAGCGGTGAGACAGCGTCTGGTGGGAGCGATGAGATAGCACCTGGTGAGAGCGGTGAGATGGCGCCTGGTGTGAGTGGTGAGATAGCGCCTGGTGTGAGCGGTGAGATAGCGCCTGGTGTGAGCGGTGAGATAGCGTCTGGTGTGAGCAGTGAGATAGCGCCCGGTGTGAGCGGTGAGATAGCGCCTGGTGTGAGCGGTGAGATAGCGCCTGGTGTGAGCGATGAGATAGCGTCTGGTGGGAGCGGTGAGATAGTGCCTGGTGGGAGCGGTGAGATAGTGTCTGGTGGGAGCGGTGCTGGCTGTGGGAGTGGCGCCGCGCCGACCGGTCGCAGGGCTGGCGTGTCGCCGGCGCGCGCCGCCCGTGAGTTTCGCGCGGGTCGTCTGCCTCGTCCGGTGCCGCCAGGCCTCAGCCGAGCGTGCTGACAATAGCGTCGCTTCCGGCCGGCGCAGTCACCGACGTGCGGCGTCACCGACGGCGCTGGCTGCACGTACCGATATTAATGACCTCCGAGAGCGCCTAATGGCCGGTAATGGGCCCGCTTTTGACTCGTGCGACCTCACGTGGCATGCATTTCACCAAGGTCGAGAGATTGGGGGTGTCTCCGGCTGGTCTAATGACCGACCTGGAGTGGCCCGGGCACGCGAGACGTCATACTCGGGCTCAGACGGGCACGCGCTCTGCACCCCCCCCCCCCCCCCCCCCCCCCTGGTGGGACGGAAACGTAGCGGAGCACCTCCGAGAACCCTCGATCTGGTTGATTACCGAGCCTGAAATGGGCATCAATTATCAGAAGGAATCTTCTCGCCTTTGGATTAAGGAAGAAGCTTCACTTCACTTCACCTCTTCCCTAAGTAGCAGGCCAATGATCACAACAAGCAGATCATCTCCCATTCTTCATGAAGGCTACGCAGGCCAATGCTCGAGGTGAGGCCCGCCTCTCAATCCCGCCGGGTCAACGGCCGGTCACCCAGCTTCAGTCGTGTGCTGCAGCAGCCATGGTTGAGGTAATGGGCGGCGCTGGCACCAACTCTGAACACCACGACAGCGCAGCGCCGATCTCCGCGGTATTCGGGTCTTGTGTCTGCTGCGCGACGACAGACACTGTTGATGGGGCGGTGTTCCTCACTTTGCAGAACAAAGCGTGACTGCGAGACATTGATTTTATGTCAACTACGGGAATTTCCAGTGCCAGGAAAACAGCGATCTGACTGACGTTATTTCCGTAGCATTGTTCCCATCATGTGATGGCTGTGTTCCTTTTTCGACGACTACGGATCGTCCATCAAGTTCACCGGTGCCGGCAACCGCAAGCATGTTATGTCCACCGAAAATTAGTTTAAGTACAAGTGCTGCAATCGTAACGTGGTTTGGTGAACCCTATGACTGCAATACCCAAATAAACGTTTTTGTCCAAGACAGGA
>NW_023596545.1:21751197-21791197 GCF_011947565.3 Pollicipes pollicipes | reverse complement strand
GCAAATGTTTCAGCGTTTTGATATTTTGGTTTTTATAGTCAGAGTTCATCTGCCTAGTGGAACGCCTCCACGATAGCCCCCTAATCACAAGCAAACTTCTCTATCCAGAGCGGCCCGCGCCTGCTGATGTCTTGCAGATGGCGTGGCGTGTTCAGCCGCTGAGCGCGGCGACAGAGGCCGGGATCGCTAGCTGCCAGCCACAACGACTGTGTGAAAGACGCTTATCGATGGTCCGATACTTTTCAACAACACTGGCCGGGTAGCGAGTACGTTGCCTATTTGTATTACCCTTGCTTGTACTTCAAGAATCGGCATTTTGGAGACAACACTCTGTGGAAAGAAAATAAGAGATGTTGGCTCCATCAGGATGTACATATTTTTGCACGCCTGCTATCCACCGGACGAAAATGGTATATTTTAGTTAAAGATATGGTGTTTTGGACATTTTACCATATGTTATGGTACATTGTGGTGTGCTATGTTATGATATAATGATGTTACTGATGACGTGAGTGTTAGTGTTGCTGGAAAAATGATTGACTGACCGTGGTATTCGGTCCCTATTTTGTCTTTTTGTTGGCGAAATAGTTACAACCCGAATCAGCAATGCAACATTAAGTCCGTCACGCCAACGGCCAGTTCCAAGGTCACTAGGTGAAAAACCTGTGGACGCAATTCATTCACATTTGGAATCTGTTACAAAGACTAATGTGCAGTTTGCATCGTAAATGAAAGGAAAGGCAGGCCACCAGCCGTTCTGGAAGCGCATGACAGCTTCGCACGCTTTCGACAGCTCCGCAGGCACTGGGAGATGTACAAATTAGGCAAGCAAGCCTATGTGTGTCATCACAGGCATCTGTCTGCGTGTGATTGTCTGGTGACGTGCGGCCGGCCTCACAAACAAGTGCACCGCTCCGGCCGGCTCCATTATACGCAGCCCATCAGTATGGAGGTGTGGACGTTTCGCTTATTAGATTTGCCGCCCCCGCCGCCCTGCCAGCGTGGCCCGGTCCCGTATCGGTCCACCATCGACTCTCCTCCATTGTGACGTTGATGACGGGCCAGAAAGGCGCCCGGGTGGCGGCACCATCAACGGAGCGGGTGAGGCCGCCGCCCACCGCGCGCTGGCGAGGCTGGCGGTCGCGTGCCGCGCCTTCACCGGTCCGGAGATGCTCCAGGTGGCCCGGCCGGCGCCGCCGGCGGCCACTGCGGCCAGACCGACCGTATCCAGCCATCTCGCCGCTCATATCTGAGACGGCTCACCTACAAATTGGCGCCGCCACCGGCGGCGGCGGCGAGGCAGGGAGCGCGCGCCGTCCCCATCTGACGGGGCATCTGAGTCGCCGGGTGAACCGGCCGGCCCCGCCTGCCGACCGGACCGTCGGCGGCCGCCCTCGACCGCCCACACCTCCGCGCCGGTGTCCACGCGGTGTCAGGTGAGGGTGGCGTCACAGGGGCCTCTTAGGTCACCACCGAAAAAGGCCAGCGGTCAGATTGGCTCTGTATTGCGTGTTCTTGTTTAAAATCGCTTCGGAGAATCATTGAGAACTGGGACTGAGCTATTAGTTGTGAGATTGGCATAAGAAGTGAATTTTTATATGCCTCTGGGAGAAAGGAGATCCATCCACCTCAGGTGTGCGGAAATAGCAGCAAGAGATAAGGCTCCTGAACCGGAACATAATGTTTATGGACATGGTAAGGGAGACATTCACCCAGACTCGTTTTACACTCCGATGGTTTTCAAAGTTATACGTCTGATATCAGTCGCATATCAGACGCCCCGTCGCATGGTTCAGCGTGCTGTAAGTTGACCTTAACCTATTGTTTTCGGTGATAAAATTACTGCTGCCTTCTGCATGAAATGGACAGTGATCCTATCACATGAATGGTTGCCAACAGTGGGTAATGGTGACGATCTACACTCCTACAATGCATATCAAGATACACATCAGATGTACTGTATTTAAAGCGTAATGGCCAACCGTCGTGTAAACGGTTGTGCATTTACATTTTTTGGCGAAATGATGTTTTTTTTTTTGGGGGGGGGCAGTTAATTGCATGCATCCCTTTTACTTAGCCTTTGGATATTCAAATAGTTCCTTTTCTCACTTTGTTCCTTTTGTCCCCTCGTCCGTTTTGTCCTTGTCCCGTTCTTTTTGTGTTAACACGCACTCGGGTAGGGGGTCAAATTACCACCCCGGAGGTTTTCCAGAATGGTTTCCGAATGGCCCAGCGTAGCCGCGCCAAATGTTGCAGAGATATAAACAATTGAATAGCGGATCGTTTGGCATCTCAAATTTAGATGTACCTTGTACGGTTGCTGGCCTATGGCAGGTCAAAGTCAGGCCATGTTTTCAGCGATGGCAATTTCTAGGGAATCCTTCAATCTGATCCAACAACAGAGTGTTAGACGAAGCCATGCATCTCTGAGATGCTTTCTTAAACAACATAACAGTGGAATGAGAAAATTACATTGACCCAAGGTCAGATATGAAGGTCACACCAAGGTCAAAACCAATCGGTTTTGTTACTTTGGGTCTTGCTGTATGGGATGGTTTCTGGTGCTCATTACGAATTTATTGATAGCAGGAATCGCATTATGCATCTTACATGGACTTCTTAGAGATCAGAATAGGTCATTGACCTACAATGACCCAGGTCAATGTTTTGTTTTATGAGCATACTGCATAGCGTAATCTTTGTCGCCTAGTCAAATGCAAAACTCAAAGCAATCTTGTATGATTTTGGTCACCTTGACCTTCAAAAGGTCAATCAAGGTCGCTGACTTTGAATGAGCATGTGACCTTTTGATTAAAAACGATTATCTAGGTTCTGGGGGCACTTTGGAGACCAACCTGGAACCTGGCCTTGTTTGATTTTTTTGACCCGAAGGTCATGACCTAGGAACTTGAAAATTTGACCTAAGTGATTTCGCGTACAGGTCAATACACCCTGTAAATTTGGTGTCTCGAGCGTTTTTATTTCCCGAGATCTCAGCGGGGGGTGGGTCAAATTGCCCCCCCCCCCCACCCGAGTGAAGAGTATCTAGGCGGCCACCAGGGCGCATGTTAATGACTGTCTTGACCTTCTAAAAAGTGCTTAACAAACTTAGTGTAATTCTCACGGAAACAAAATAATAACAGGACGGAGAGTGAAGAGATAAAGTAAACTAAAAGTGCGATGAAAACCGAACTATTATCAATGGCCTTTTTTCTTAGAATATATGCAATTTTTGGGCTTTGCAAGTATTTTTGTTATTTAAAACATCCTTGTGAAATCCATCCATCCATCCATCGTGAAATCTTGTACGCAAGGGGCAGCAGTAAACTACACGGCGCTACATTGTTTGGATGAGGTGGTACGCCTATGCATTTCGGTAATTATGTTTGCATCCATCGCGGTTAGAAAAATTTATGGCACTTATATGTAGATTAATGAATAGCACGATAAGAATAAATTATTAGTTATTTCTGGGCTGTAAGCTATACATTTCTGGGAAGCGCAGTGTAATGGTAATACAATCGGGGCCCTTGCGACCCTCTCGGATTATGTGATTTTTCCGTTGCTCGCTACAAATGAAAAAGCTTTGAAGTTGCAGGTGCATGTTGGGGTCCATCCTTGTTTTGGACATCACGTTTTATCCCGGATTTACACCTTGCACTCAGGACTTCCGCATTTGTATTATTTAGTATTCTGTGGCGATAACAAAGCGCCACATAGAGGTGCGGCGAACGTTGCCGCCGCCACTCCAGAGTTATTCAAACATCACAGACCCGTCCATAAAGGTCGCCCTCCTGACTTGCTCTCCAAGCGAGCTGTTCCCATTAGGCGGCTACCAACAGTTTCCACTTCGAATGGATTCGAAACTATGCCATTCTACATTAGCCGTGTTCACCGGTTGCCCGCTGTTAAACACATGATTGCCCTATTGGCAGTTAGGGAGCCCCAATTCAGCTGTCTGGACTGATAACGAACTGCGTTTGCATGTGAGGGGTTAGCACGAGGAGGCGGTTTGCAGCGAGGTGCTGACCGGTCGGCTCGTAGCTCACATCAGATCCGGTGGTCCTGACCGGTCGGCTCGTAGCTCACATCAGATCCGGTACGCCACGCCCCAGTCAGTGTTCCCGCCGGCGGCTGCTGGAGCGCACCCCATACATGTGATTTAATGCGACGAATTCATTATCCCAAGCACCACAATGAATCATCCGATGCCGTTTGATGCTGAACCGTTTAATGGGTTGGACGTTATCGCAGTGCATATCAATGCTGGAAACGTTAACGCATCCTGACGCAGGAAATGTAGATGTGTCCTCTCATTCAGAGTTGCGACGTGATACGCTGTTGCCGTTTACGAATGGAATGGCGTGCTCCTTCACGGGCTGATGTCCGCTCACTCCACGTGCGACTCCGAAGGTATCCGTTCGACACTTCAAGCTGTTGTCCTTTGAGCGGAACTTTATCATCACTGCGTCCGGTTGGAAGCGACTGAACCACGGTAAACTCCTTGTCTCGTAGACTTTGTTATCCACCCCTCCCATACTATGCAGCCTCGTTAAAAACCGCCTTCGATTTTGGTGCCCGGGTGACCATGAAAAGCTCCTCTCTACCGTTCGCACGATGCTTCCGTCACGCCTTGTCCCCAGTCCTATTGTCTCCTGGCTGCTCGGTACATCTGTGCTTGACAGGTGGCCACTCGTTGTGCTTTTCGCTACGCGGCACTCCCGCCAGCCTGGCCATCTATTCTTGTCTCGTCTGACCGACTTCGGCGCAGGGTGTTTGAAGATGGACTTCGGCATCCGGCATATGACGACCGTCTCTTACTCTTTTTGAACGAGACGGCAGAACGGAGCTGCGCCAGGAGCAGAAGAGCACCCCCTGACGCTGGCTCCAGCGGCGCTGAGGCATCCACCTCCTCTTTCCCCTTCCCCAGTGCCCGTCGGGGTCTCCGGCCATTACATACTCCGGCCACCCGCTGATGACGGTCGTGGCGCTCGTCTTTTGTGACGGACGCGTGATGAGGCAATTAAAGGCGGTGGCGTGACGGTGGGGTGTCGGTTGCGCCCGTCCCGCGGAAGGTTCGTGCCGCAGGGACACGAGCGGTGGGGTTGGCACGCGCCTCCTGTGACGGACCGGGCGCGCCCGTCCCGGGAAGGTCGGCCGGCATGAGGATCGAGCTGCGGGGTTGGCACGCGCCTCCTGTGACGGTGGAGGACCGGGCGCGTCCGTCCCGCGGAAGGTTCGTGCCGCAGGGACACGAGCTGCGGGGTTGGCACGCGCCTCCTGTGACGGTGGAGGACCGGGCGCGCCTGTCCGGCGGAAGGTTCGTGCCGCAGGGACACGAGCTGCGGGGTTGGCACGCGCCTCCTGTGACGGTGGAGGACCGGGCGCGCCTGTCCGGCGGAAGGTCTGTGCCGCAAGGACACGAGCGGCGGGTCGGCACGCACCTCCCATCAGTCGCCGGCTGGTGGAGCGACGAGGAAGACTTGCCAGTCATGATGATAGCACCTCATACCGGCGTGGTGTGGTCACAGCGAGTCAGTTCAATAGGGGGGGGGGGGGGGGCACCATTTGGAATAAAATGGGCCGACGGGAGGACGGAGTGCGTCAGTCATGTAGCATGGTTAACAGTCAGGAGGTGACGGGGATCACGGTAACAGTCAGAGGGTGACGGGGATCACGGTAACAGTCAGGGGGTGATGGGGATCACGGTAACAGTCAGGAGGTGACGGGGATCACGGTAACAGTCAGGGGGTGACGGGATCACGGTAACAGTCAGGGGATGACGGAGATCACGGTAACAGTCAGGGAGACGGCGGATCACGGTAAACAGTTCAGGGTGACGGGATCACGGTACAGTCAGGGGGTGACGGGGATCACGGTAACAGTCAGGGGGGTGACGGGGATCACGGTAACAGTCAGGAGGTGACGGGGATCACGGTAACAGTCAGGGGTGACGGGGATCACGGTAACAGTCAGGGGGTGACGGGGATCACGGTAACAGTCAGGGGGTGACGGGGATCACGGTAACAGTCAGGGGATGACGGGGATCGCGGTGTTTCACAGGTGACGGATATGAGCGAGGGCTTCGGCCCATTGTCTCCTTATTCAGCCCGGTGTTGTAGCTTAATGAGATGATAACAATATGCTAGCATATGAGCTTTGAAATGGGTCACAGATAGTCATGGTGATAATGTCAACGACAGCGTCAATCTTGGCGTTCACGCTGTGTTGACTGAAATGTGGTAGCGCGTTAGTCGAGACGTTTCAGCACACAACGAACACGTGCAACGTGCTCTTCAAACAATGCACTGGACACGTAGCCCTTGATGTCAACTAACACAAGCGCGGACCTGGTTTGGTGCCACCAATCTCAAATTCATTTGGATGGAAACAAACGTCCCCAATTGACGGACACGCCCGCTGAATTCGGAACATGACGATGTGCAAGAAGACATTCTGTGTTGATGGATTTTGCCTCGCCATACCTGGGTTTTGCCACATACCACAGCAGCGTATGTTGCCATTTTTAGCCGCTCTGCTCGCCGCACGTGGCGGGTACCAAATGACGCTTCAGTGAAATGTGCTTGCCCATGCCCCACAGCGTCGCAATGTCAGCGTACGCCGTCAAGTCCGCAATCGTTTGACACGTTCGGCCAACCCGTCAGCAGCACCTTCTCCTCACTAACGACCAAAGACCGATGGCCGTTACTCAACGCCTCGGCATGCAAATGGCCCCGGCAAAACACGCCTGGACGCAGCTGTGATTATTTTTCGGAGCATTCCCGATTTCGGCGACATGTAAATGTATTCGGCCGGCATGATGAGCGCGCCTCACGACGTCACCGTCACCCAGGCCGGCCGGGTACATAATTCATGCCCGTGAACATCCCGCTGATTGGTGCTCGCCGTCAGTTGCGTCCGACGCGGCCGCCGGTCGCTGCGCGTCGAAGTCGGTGAAAGTGGGACCGGGCAAATCGGAGTCGACCGGCGCGCTTTATGGAGGCGGTAACGATTTATAATGACCCGCCGCCGCCGTCCGGAGTATCGAAACTGAGTTATGCGTGAAACCGTGCTCAGTCTGCGGGGGTGTGAGGTCACGCGGCGTGAGGCGTGGCAGGTCACGGCGTGCGGCATGAGCTTAAGCGGCATGAGGCGTTATTTCATGTGGCGTGAGGTGCGAGACCACGCCTCTCAAAGACCTTTGAAAAGTTGCGCTGAGGCGTGTATAGGTAAGTCAGCACGTGTCGCTGGAACCACCTTGTCATGGACAGAGTGCAGTGGACGCTCAGACCAGCCCGGCCGCTGGTGACAACGACGGCGCTCGGTTTATGGGTCTTCAAGATGATGGCTGGATGCGCCCACACTGCTTCCGGTGTTCTGATTCGATTGTATGCGCGGTTCTTAGGCTGCCGCTCGTTTATGACCGATGGTTGAGGCCGGAGGGCAGTAAGATTACGTTAGAAACATTCTGGACTAAGCATTCTGGACTAAACATTCTGGACTCAACATTCTGGACTCAACATTCTGGACTCAACATTCTGGACTCAACATTCTGGACTCAACATTCTGGACTAAACATTCTGGACTAAACATTTTGGACTAAACATTCTGGACTAAACATTCTGGACTCAACATTCTGGACTCAACATTCTGGACTCAACATTCTGGACTAAACATTCTGGACTAAACATTCTGGACTAAACATTCTGGACTAAACATTCTGGACTCAACATTCTGGACTCAACATTCTGGACCATCAGCAGCTCAGAAACATTTATGTCAAAAGTATCGTTCAGGTTACCTCAGCTTATACTGGTGTGCACTCAGTAACAGGTATGTCTTTCTTCCATGACAAGCGTAAAGCCATACGAAACGGTGCAAAATGGTAAGACGAAGAAGAACAACAGCTAAGGAGTAGGCAGGTGATGATAATTAGCATGTCTTCAGCCTCCAATGGTGCCCAAAATATTTGTGATTTAGCATGCGGAATCATAGCTCACATTACAAGCATTACGCACGTAGCCCCATGAAGTGCTTTAGCAATGTTAGCTGAAGTGCTGCCAATCGCCTCGACCGTGTCCATTGGGATTCAAAAATGCGTAGATACCCAGTGGTCATTGGAAGTTCAAATCAGCTGCACCCCAATGCCCTGAAATAAGTATGAAAATATTCAACACGTTCAAACTGTTTCAATAGGTGGAATGCCTAAAAGACCATCTGTGCTTCTTACAGATGCCAGCACACTACTCTCGACTGCATCACTTTGAGTTTCAGAAGTCGCCTTAGGTATTTTTTCACCACCATATTGAGTTGTTTCTTCCCACACCTTTTGATAACACTTTGTCTGCTTGATTCACTGACACCAGTCCTCGACGGGACCATCGGGTGTAGGTTGTTATCTCAGCTATTAACATTCCGCCCATTTCGGTAATTTTCCACAGCAGTACTGGTTGATTACTTGCCAAGTGCGTGCCTGCAACGTGCTTCAGTAGACAATGGTGATCCGTATCTGGAAGGGGAGCTTTGCGTTTAGGCAGATCTGGCTCGCTTTGTGCATTATATTGCTTCTGTGGGAAAGGTGTAGCTTTGGGTCCAAACAGAGGGCTAACTTGATTTATGCCCTGCCTTTCTGGTTTAGATAAAAAAAGCATAGCTTGATGTCTAAGGCGGGGACTAGTTTAACTCAAAGCATATATTTCCAGTGCTCGTAAACCATATGTATGCTACCTGGTGAGTGCACTTTTCTATTTTTTCCTATGCATTCTTCGTTAAGATACGCTACTGCATCATGCATCGGCTGATGCATATGATAGAAATAGCGTAGAATCAAAGCTTGGCAACATGAGAATTAAGCTTTGGGGTTAGGTAAATTTTCTTCCTCGGCGTAAACTGCGGGGCGGGGCGTGTTTTCAGTCTCAAAAAGTGGCCGCTCTACTGCAGACTTCAGTCGTGTGCCTCCACTCGGGATGGATGGGGAGGTGGGAGGAGGGTGTAGTACGTACTTGGTCTGCCAGCGAGACTTGTTGAGGCTTGTACGATATTCTGAGAGATGGAGAAGGAGCGACGGGTGCGTTCCCCGGTGGTAGCTGTCCTCCCGGGACAGCAGGTGTCGGGACAGATTCGTTCCCCGGCAGTAACTGTCCTCCCTAGACGGCAGGTGTCATCCCCCGGCGGTAGCTGTTCTCCAGGGACAGCAGGTGTCGGGACAGATTCGTTCCCCGGCAGTAACTGTCCTCCCTAGACGGCAGGTGTCGTCCCCCGGTGGTAACTGTCCTCCCGGGACAGCAGGTGTCGGGACAGATTCGTTCCCCGGCGGTAACTGTCCTCCCTAGACGGCAGGTGTCGTCCCCCGGTGGTAACTGTCCTCCCTAGACGGCAGGTGTCGTCCCCCGGTGGTAACTGTCCTCCCGGGACAGCAGGTGTCGGGACAGATTCGTTCCCCGGCAGTAACTGTCCTCCCTAGACGGCAGGTGTCATCCCCCGGTGGTAACTGTCCTCCCGGGACAGCAGGTGTCGGGACAGATTCGTTCCCCGGCAGTAACTGTCCTCCCTAGACGGCAGGTGTCATCCCCCGGCGGTAGCTGTTCTCCAGGGACAGCAGGTGTCGGGACAGATTCGTTCCCCGGCAGTAACTGTCCTCCCTAGACGGCAGGTGTCGTCCCCCGGTGGTAACTGTCCTCCCGGGACAGCAGGTGTCGGGACAGATTCGTTCCCCGGCGGTAACTGTCCTCCCTAGACGGCAGGTGTCGTCCCCCGGCGGTAGCTGTCCTCCAGGGACAGCAGGTGTCGGGACAGATTCGTTCCCCGGCAGTAGCTGTCCTCCCTAGACGGCAGGTGTCGTCCCCCGGTGGTAACTGTCCTCCCGGGACAGCAGGTGTCGGGACAGATTCGTTCCCCGGCGGTAACTGTCCTCCCTAGACGGCAGGTGTCGTCCCCCGGCGGTAGCTGTCCTCCAGGGACAGCAGGTGTCGGGACAGATTCGTTCCCCGGCAGTAGCTGTCCTCCCTAGACGGCAGGTGTCGTCCCCCGGCGGTAGCTGTCCTCCAGGGACAGCAGGTGTCGGGACAGATTCGTTCCCCGGCAGTAACTGTCCTCCCTAGACGGCAGGTGTCGTCCCCCGGCGGTAGCTGTCCTCCCTGGACAGCAGGTGTCGGGACAGATTCGTTCCCCGGCAGTAACTGTCCTCCCTAGACGGCAGGTGTCATCCCCCGGCGGTAGCTGTTCTCCCAGGACAGCAGGTGTCGGGACAGATTCGTTCCCCGGCAGTAACTGTCCTACCTAGACGGCAGGTGTCATCCCCCGGCGGTAGCTGTCCTTCCTGGACAGCAGGTGTCGGGACAGATTCGTTCCCCGGCAGTAACTGTCCTCCCTAGACGGCAGGTGTCGTCCCCCGGCGGTAGCTGTCCTCCCTGGACAGCAGGTGTCGGGACATATTCGTTCCCCGGCAGTAACTGTCCTCCCTAGACGGCAGGTGTCGTCCCCCGGCGGTAGCTGTTCTCCAGGGATAGCAGGTGTCGGCAGTCTGGTACGTTAACAGAACGCCGTTTTCATGCGACAACGGCAGTGCAGAGAGACCATAGTCTTTCGACAGTCGACGTTTTATTAAAATAGCATGCGTCATATCCGTGGTCACACCCGTTCACCATCCGTTCTTCATCATTTGGCCTTCCTTTCTCCCGTTTGCCATCTTCCGGGGCTCGAGTTGCAGATTGCACAGGAGCATTATAAATTATTACCAATCCAATTTCTCTTTGTGCTCTCAGCAACATGAACACAAAGTAGCTGCGACTGGCTATGACAAGTCGGTAATATTGCGTGTGGGGCCCGTACCCCAAGGGTCTGGTTAATCTCGTGGCTTTCATTGATGTTCCCTGTGAGCGGGGGCTTTAACGAAGCCATTGAGCCTGCACCTCCGCCGTTCCTCTACTGACCGACCACAGGTCGGCTCTGGCAAGGGCCTTGATGAGTCCAGCGAGGTTGTGCCGCCGTCGCTCCTCCACTGACCGAGGCCGCATGACTTCTGCTTCACCCGAGCGCTACCACATCGAGACCATGCGAACAGGCGCCGGCCGTCTGAAATGTTTCCTAACAGCTCTTGGCCTGTGCGATGTGGCCTGTCAAGTCCGCTCGCCTCTCGCCTCGCTTCTCGCCTCGCCCGCTGCTCCGTCCCCGCCCGAGAGCAGCCCACACCTAGCTGCTGCGCGCTGAAAGCGGCGTAATTGGTCGTTTTCACAACCGGCGCGTCAGCCGCGCCACCGCGGACAGCAGGTGTGATCGAATTCAACTGGTCAGGCGCCTGCGCCCGTTTTAATTGGTCGGACGCTCTGGTTACGACGGCGCACTTAATGTGGGAAAGTAGTAGGGAACGTGAGCAATGGCACCAGTCAGGTTTTTGAGCAGCTCGGTCGGTATAGAGTATGCGTCACACGGTCGCAATTATAAACGCAATTTTCTGAGCAGGCTTAGCTGTGAATATCGTGCTGGGAGGCCGCAGTTCAGTGTCTGTCAAAAGAGTGACAAGAAAAATGTCTTTGCTGAAACTGTACCTCAAATTGCAGCTTCCCGGGCCCTATTCTCGTCCACACTCCATATGAGAGGGACATTGTAGACTCTCGGCTCGGAGTCCGAAGCTGAAGAGATGATAAGGTCATTTCGCTTATTTCATGGAACACTTCATTGACATGAAAGCCTCTTTTTAATTCAAGGATTGCCTCATCTAGCCGATGACTTTCGACGGTTTTAACCGATTTTAATTGTGGTTGGTGTCTGATTATTTTTCGCTGTTAGAACGCAGCCCAGGTGAAGTGTTCGCACATCAGTGACGGGTGATCCGGTAACGTTGGTCACTCAACCACATGGAAAGGGCAGTCCTGAATGTGATATGGTCGACACATTGGGGTTTGAAGTTGATGTGGCCGACACAGTGGGGTTTGAAGTTGATGTGGCCGACACAGTGGGGTTTGAAGTTGATGTGGTCGGCACAGCGGGGTTTGAGGTTGATGTGGCCGATACAGTGGGGTTTGAAGTTGATGAGGCCGACACAGTGGGGTTTGAATTTGATCTGGACGGCAGCGCTGGACTGCATTTTTCAACACCAGTGTATTGAATGTATCTGCCTCGTCAAATTTGATGTCGTTTTCATGGGCACCTTTTGTTTTTGAAGTCTTCGAAAGGTCTTTAGGAGATAGGCTACCCCGCCAATTGGTGACTTACAGGGTACGCAAGAAGATTGGGGTCGTGTAATCCGTGCTAAGGACGAAATGGGATCCAGGTACGCAATGAACCGCCGATTTTTTGTGACAAGAGTAACAAAGCAAGTCTTATTTGGTCATTTTGACGTTCTTGGTGCACGCCTTGAGCGGCTATCCATCCCGCGTGGTGACTAACGTTCTGTGTATATCTGTAGTCGCGCTTTGTTTTCCGGCATCGAGCGGCGTCCTCTCATCAAGCGCTGAGCACTGGAGCACGGTGCAGCAACCAGGCCTGTGACCGACCGACGGAGAGTGCATAGGCTCAGCCCGCTGGCGTAGTACCCGGCTTGGCCCAGTTGGCACTCGGCTGCTGCCGGCAGGTGTCGCGCCGCTCGGCGCCGGGTACGGTGCGCGTGCCATTGCTCCCCTGCCGATCCTGCGCAGGAGTGGTAACCGCCAAATTAATGAGCCAGAAGTACCGCCAAATTTCCATCATTTGTATGCGGAATGAGTGATGACACCGTTGATCGGTGACCGGGGCGGGTGGGTCAGCTGTGGAAAGCCGTTCACGACAAGTGGCAATTTATTAGGAGCGCTCTGAGACAAATACTCCGCCAGCGCTACGCGTGATTCTCGGCCTGAAGCTGTGGGTCGGCAAACGTTGTATGCGGTGCAATGTGGCTCGCAGAACAATGGAGTAATTCACGCAGATGTATTGTGGGATTTGTTGCGATTTGCATTTATATCCGGTTACCAATAAAATATTACAATGATTTTATATTTTGTGGCCATGAAGGTTGTAGTTACAATCCATTATTGATTGATTATCGCCGTTTTGAGACGCACAGTCTGCAACCGTCATTTCAAACTACAGCTACACGCTAATGAAAAATACATCAGATTGTAATATCATATTATGATACGTTATTGCGTGCTTAACTAGTGGTACGCACGATCATCTGTGGTAATCGATTTGCCTTTCTACAGCATTATTTAGTGTAATCACCATCATACAGTTTGAGAGAGAGCGTTGACCAGTGAAACGTATCCTCTGTGATTAATTATGATTTACCTCCATACGGCTCACTCGACATGGTTAGCCTGGCACAACATAATGATCTGATGTTAATAAATTTCTTACCGAGTCACCCCAATCCAAAATAAAGACCGTGTGTCCGGTATAGTGATGAGAGAGCAGTCCGCCCGGCGGTCTGCATAGGACTGCTGAGGGTGTCTCTGCTAGTGCGCATAAAAAAGTCGCAAACAATACCCACCCAGATGGAGTCCAGCCCGGAAGCAATTTCCACCCTTCTGTATAATTGTAAGATCAACCTGTCTATTTTAAATTATGCTTACATTTTTGTTGTGTGGTGTGTTTTAGACGGAGTAATTGTCTGGCGCCAGCTACAACTAGGATAACAAAGGTGAATGCATATCGTTGGAGCCTAAATGTGGTCCCTTGCGTTTTTTTAATCCCTGAACAGGATACAGGCAGGCACCGCAGCGGATGCCGTCATTGACTGTTATTTTCTAGTGTGGGTGAAATGAATGGACCGAAGACGACCTCACTAAGGTCTGCCGCTGTCGTGATGGCCCTGGCGGGAAGCTTCGCGATAGCAGCTGTCAGAGGCAGCTGTTCCGATGGATGCCGTTTTGTATACCGTTCCGGGTATATGCATATCCTCATTCGAGATACCAAAAGCCATAAACAGCGTAGAACAACTGGCGTGGCGATGACATCGGACTATTTCATCTGGCCTTATTGTTCAGGGCCAGCGTGTCTTCAGTGATCCCAGGAGTACTGTTAGGGCCACCCCGCACCGTCTCCAAAGACCATTACTTCTGGTGGCGTTCCCGCTAACAGCACGCCAACTGCCCCGGTCGGCGTCAGTAATCAGCGGCAGGCACGCGGTGAGCCGACATGCCCAACTTTATCAAAATAAAGATCACCGCCGCTCCACATCGGTCCCATTCATACTATCCGTGGCCTTTGTCTAATTGCTGTTGCGTGGCGCAATGGTATTGTGCAACAGCTCGGCCCAGTACGGCGCCGCGAGGAGCCATCGTCGAGGCCGGGGTGAACAGCACCCGCGGGCGCCGCACCGCCGGCCAGATACGGCACGCATTCCCTTAGTGAAGTGGGCCTTAACAAGGGAAATTTGGCAATGCCTTCATGATGGCACATGGGAAGAATGATCCTGAAATACGCGCCGTGCCCTCCAATCCTCACTTGCTTCCCTCCCTCCCCCCCTTCCCCCCCTCCCCCCCTTTTCCTCCCGATCTGAGTCCGCTGGCGCCGCCCCTGACGGGCTGCGACCGGGGCTTGCGGCCCGTATTAAAGCCACGCGCCGACGCCACGGCCGACCTCTCCGAGCCGCCGGCTACAGTGGGACGAATGCGGGAGGCGGGCCACCTGCAGCCGCTGCTGCACGGGCTCGCAGCTGGCCGCGTCATCACCCAGCGCCAGCCGCCCGGGAACCGGCGCCGGCACCGCCGGCACGACACCGCGCGACGCCGGAGTGCCGGACACTCAGCAGTGGCGGACACTCCGGAGTGCCGGACACTCAGCAACGGTGGACACTCCGGAGTGCCGGCCGGACGGCGGGCGTAACACCTGCAGTTGCGCTGCAGCGGAGGTCAAGTCGAAAAGCCACTCATCAGCGCGGCGGCCGCAGGGCCACGTGGCGTCTCCATGACGCGGCCGCGCGGCGGTGCCGTGACCGGCGCGCTGGAGGATACTGCCCGGCGATCGGCTCCGCTCGGCTCGACTCTCCCGACAAAGCGCCATTGGCAGCCATTAGCCGGCCGACTGTTCACAGAGACCGCGCGCGCGCAGCCGTTGGAAACGCGTGTGCAGCGACCTCTGGCCCGCATCGTGCTCGGGCGGCCGCGATTAAGGCCTCGCGCCATTGGGCAACTTTCCGCTAACGCGAGTACGGGCCGAGGGAGTCGGCAGCGGGTTCGGCCGGCTGGCGGGACAGCCGACTCTGGAAGCGCTGACGTCTGGCTGACGCCGGATGACGCCTGGACTGTCAGCCGGTGACGGCGCAGGCGTGGGAGGAGGCTCGTCGGATCCCACCCGGATGAACTCGTGTTTGCATAGGTCTCCAGCCCATGACGGGTCTGACGGCGAATGAATAACAAATCAGCTCTCCGGCGCTGGCAGATTCGACGTCCTAACCCAGCTCTGCTGTCGCTCACGCTTAAGTTATGGCTTAGTTTAGACAATCACTAATAGCAAGTTGCACCACACTGGTTGACATTTTCACAAAAGGCCAGGGCTGTTTCGTGCGGGTTCGCACATGTTACGTGACCTCGGCCGTTTATAGCTGTTGAAAGAGCGGCCGACGTTCGGTTTCGCTTGGCACTCGCGCCAGTTCGTTAATACCGGAAAACACATTACTGTCTGGCGAGGCTGCGCGCAGTTATTGGCTTTCTCTTGCCCGGCCGCTGTGCGGTAGCGATGTTTGCAGATGTTCGCCACCGGTCCAGGCATCACTCTGTGGGCTCTGTCTGATCTCATCATTCCATCAATAGTATCGCTTGCCTTTCCGAAACCTGAAACACGTCCAGCGAATCTGCCATTTATAATTCATTCTATGAATGATAGAGGCTTTGAACTTCTACTTTTCCGGCATTTTCAGTTCATGATGGGCTTAAAATCGTGATGCGGACAGTTATCGACTTTCGATATACCAAAAAGGACTGGTGAAACGACATTCCTAAGCAGAGGGACAGCTATCTATTCAGTTGGGGGGAGGTGGGGGGGTAGACTCCCCTTCCCCGAACGTAAGGAACAGAGTGGATAAAGCCCAGCGGGAAACCTGTTTACTGGCATATTTGTGGGGCAGGTTTGGTCATTTTCACGGTTTGGCCTGCCAAACTCATTTTGCGGAACTACACCCCTGCTATAAAGCAAACATTGATTATATTGTGAATGCTCATCAGTATTGTCGATGTAAGCAATGAGCATCGCCAATATAACCAATGTTTTCTTGATCGCGTCGCTTAATCAGCATATCCTAGCCATGTGAAGGTCGATAACTGTCAACAAAAGAACTCTCAACTCATAATATGTTACTTTCACTAACACCCACTTAAAGATGCATGCGTGCATGACAGAATTTCCAGTGCCTCCAAATCCTCAGCAAGTGGATAAGAACCAAGCAATGAACTGAGCGGGATTAGGCCTGCGCGTCCGCCGTATGCAGGACTTTCCGGGCTGTATTCACGCATCCGCCAATGCTGAGTCCACGAGCCGGTAGCCGTAGTTTTCCGACTCCATCCGGCGCTCGTGTGGAGGCGTAGTGCGAATAAAAGAGCTCGGTGACGGCTCTACTCGCCCGTCTGGCTCCGGCGTGCGCATCACGGCGCGCGCTCTGGGCCGCGTCATGCCCGGTCTCGGCCGGAGGTCGGTCGCCCAGCTGACCGTCCACCTCCCGGACGCGCGGCCCGCTCATTATAACGGCCGCTCCGCTCCCAGAGAGGCGCCGTGTCACGCTCCCGCGGCGAGCGGCTCAAAGCCTCCCTGTGCCGGCGCTGACGGCCAGCGGCGCGCGCGCGCGCCTGACCCCACCGCCAAGCGCCCGTGACCGCGCGCGGCCGCCGCTGAAAGCCGCCTTTGTCGATTGTTAGCGCGCCGAAGAATGCGCGCGGTTGTTGCGCCGCCCGCGGCGGAGCGCCGAGCGGCTCATCACGCTAATTACTAATTTCTCGTGATTAAGCATGGCCGGGCGGTTGTGAAAGTGAGCGGCGCCGGCGGGCGTGCCGAGGTGTCCCGGGTCGCGACCCGCGCCGGCCGGCCGCCGTTGCAAGGTCGCCGTGTCGGTCGCGGCGCTCGTGTTTTACCGGCGTTGGTATGAGAGTGTTCTGGGGGTTGTGGTAGCGCCCGCTGACCACGGTCTGGCAGACCAGACGGCGCGGCGACCGCGGCCAGCGGCCAGGTGCGCCTGCGTCCGACCACCGGCAGCCTGCCGCCCGAGCGGCCGGAGCGAGCAGGGGGCGCGGTGACAGCACCGCTCACAGTACTACACGAGCGTCGCCACGCCGCCGGCGGAGCACGGCTCGGGGCACGTCTCCGCCGGCGCGAGCAGATCCGCCGGGCGACCGCGCCACCCCCGGGACATGCGCACCTCCTGACGCGTGCCGGCCGAGGCGGCCGGGGTGGCCGGGACCGGTGCCCGGTCAGCATCCCGCTGAAAGGCCCGGTCCGCCACCGACTGATTGTGATAAATGGCCTTTAATTGCTGCAGCTTAATGTATTCCGGGTGGTAACTGTAAAGCGCGGCAGATGCTCTATCCAGACGCGGCGCGGAGTCTTGTTTTCACCGTGCGCCGCTCCATCTGGCGGGGCCGGGTGACCTGGTCTCCTCGGCCGGAGGTCGCCACCTCGGACGGTGGCCGACCCGGCTTCCCGGCCGGCCGGAAGCACGGCGCGCAGTGGCACTGGGAGCCGCCGCGGCCGCTGTGGTCAGACTGTCGGCACCGGCGGCCGCTCACGCTTATTTATGAGCGTCGCGCCGAGCTGACGCCGACAAACAACGTTTCGGAGGTGCCGCGCGTCGTTTGTCAGCGCTGACGTCAGTGGACTCACGGCGCCGACTGCTTCCGGGGACTCGGACTGCCACCGTTACATTGTGAACACGGCCGCATGGCGCAGTCTCGGGAGTGGTCTGCCTGCTGGTAATGATACTGGCCCGGCAGAATCGCAGTATAGACGGCTCCTGGTGCATTGCTGGTGACTCTGACAATGATTAGTTGTAGCGTATGAGCAATGTAAATGACATTGTGGTGATGATGATGAAGCTTATAGCGTTTTTTTTATATTTTGCTCGTTCCATGGCTACGGTTTAGTTCCATTTAATTGTATTTTCTTGTATTACTAATGATGTCGCGATGAGTATAGCTGTAGACTGTTAGTTATAGGTTTGAGCGCAGTTGTATGCCTGGTGCATCCAACTCCACGCAAGTAGGTGTTTGTGAGTTCCATGTATTCTTTGTAATACAAGACACCTTAATCCGGCTATAGCTCATACTAGAGAGGAAAACACCTCGTTTTTTTGCAGAGTAGCGCGATAATTATAAGTACATGCCGTTTGGTACCATTATTTAATACGGCTAGGACGCAACGTATGATGGCATATATCAAAATACAAATGACATGTAAACTTTCTCTAGTAACCGTTTTGGACGCGCCGTGAATACATTTCTAAACTTGCACGCACCAAAAAAAGGAACAAAAAAAAAACGGCTGTTTAGATTTGTTGGAGGCAGGTGCTGGATCCATCTCCCCTTTTGTCCTCCCATTCTAAGATACCTCGTGAGCGTGATCATGCATCACGGCACGATATTGCACAGACATATACTGCCTGTCATGAAATATCCATGTTTATAAACATTTGTAAACTTGACGTAGCACCATACTTTGCAAGCCAGTGCTTTGGCATAGCCTCCCCATCGTTGGAGACGCTTATGGGCTTATCACATCCTCTATGCTGTTTGTTTTTTGTACAATTCGTGTTAAGCGTAGTTTCTTAACTAGGCTTGACATACAACGTGCACCACGCAATTTTGCCACTTGACATTCAGTACTTTAAAACTGTCCAACAAAAAGCGAGTGCTCGTAATGTAACAGACTGAGGGATTTACGCAAGATTGTAAGAAGGGGCCACAGCTCTATTTTACGCTAAGACAAGCGGTTAAGCATTGCGCAAACGCGCGAAATTCGTTGTATGGCGTAAATCACTATTGCGCCCTCTCAATCGACATAATTTTAAGTGTCTTCCCGGGCTTCTAAGTGACAACACTTTTTGTGCACCCATAATACCCATAGCAGACTCGATAAGGGGCACTTGCCCCTGGTGCCAATGTGCGCACACGCCCATGATCGTCGCGGCTGCAGCGTCCACGCGTACCAACACCTCTATCTCACGACCTCTGGCGTTAAGTTGCACAATCCATGTAACAGCGCGGTGACGCACAGATACGCCTCAATATGACTACTGCGGTGTATTGTAGTAGTTACAGCACTTGAAAGCCACGGGCATATTTGATATTTTGCTCTCGTAAAATGCACGTGGTATTTTTTCGAGTTGGCATTAACACATGCCAGCTAACTTTCATCCATAACGAGTACACATACACAATTTTCCCTAGCAGAGGGAGCCCCCACGTCTTTGATGCTGCCCTTGCGCATGTCTCTGAATGGACTTAGTATATGTGTCGGTGGTTGGTTTGTCTGGTAATGACAAGCTGTTTTCACCATTCCTCAGTGCTTGATGTTCAGAAAATCTCATAAAAATGCAGTTCATGCTCATCAAAATAGACGGCAATGGACTTAGTTCTGAGCTTTGCACGATGTAAAGCTGACCTGTGGGATGTTGCATTGATGAATAAATGTGATGTGTATATGCATCTTCATGCTTTAATAGTTTCAGGTCTCATCATTTACCATAAGCTTTTTTCCATCATGCGTGTGGCAAACGGTATTAGTGATTATCGGCCATTTTTTCGGGAACATTCATCCTCTGCCATCCAAACAGGATGCCTACGATATGGTCATAACCATGGAAATCGTGAACCAACCGCATAAACCCTCCAATGGCGGGGCATTATTTCCGGTAGACGCTGGACATCATCCTTCACACGGGATTTTGCGCAAACACCAAACGGGATGGTGTTAGGCCTCCATATCCTGAGATAATCGTGAGACAGCAGATTTGCTCGTGTCGGCATTTATCTCATTCTTCCGAACACAGTCACTGGACCGGCCACAAAGCGGGTGTTCAGTCACAATCACACCGCACAGCCAGGAAGTCCTGTCTCCGGACCGTGAAGCTGCGGCCCTCATGTCTGTATCGATAGCCTATCTTGGTCCACGTCATTGCCCGTCGTCGCTAACTATTCCAAAGCGAGCAGGCTCGCCTGATAAGTAGCCGGCACGCCGCGGAATGCCACCCTGAGTCTCCGCTCGAGCGCGAGCGGGGAGGAGGGCGTCTACTGCGCCATCCGAGTAAGCCGGTGACTTATTTGTTCACCGTGCAGCCAGCCCGGCGCGCCTCATCCGCCGGATCCCGCAAAGAATTGTCGCCGTTCCACTCCCGTTTTTTCGGTAGGTCTCTACCCGTCCTGTGGCGCGGCGCCGGCGGCGGCGGGCGGCCGTCTCCGCTCGCCCGTCTGGCGACTGAGGCGCGGCGCGTAACAGTACTGCCGGAGACCGCGCCGGGAGAACAGGCGCTAGCACCGCTGCCCTCGCCGACGGCCGACCACGGCGCGCCCGCGCACTCTCGCACGGCTCGCGCGTGGCGCACGTGGCTCCGGCAAACGTGTGGCGTCCCGGGCCGAGCACGAGTCGTCGGCGGTGGTGTCGGCAGTGGACAGTGACGGCGATGGACAGCGTGTGGTGACAGCGGCGGCAAGCAGTGGACAGTGACGGCGGCAAATAGTGGACAGTGGCGGTGGGAGACGGTGGTCAGTAACGGCGGAAGACAGTGGACAGTGACGGCGGCAGACAGTGGACGGTGACGGCGGAAGACAGTGGACAGCGGCAGCGGCGAACGGTGGACAGTAACGGCGGCAGACAGTGGACAGCGGCGCAGCCTGAGCTGGGGCATCGTGTGGAATCGGCCGGGCTGCGGGGCTCAGCCAGAGAGGCGAGCCTGCCGTCTGGGCTCAGGTGTCGTTGTCATCTGGGCACCGACCGGCGCCACAAACGTCACTCGTTGACGGGACGGTGGTGAGAGAACCGTTCGTCTCGGAGCGCAAGCGATCCAACCAAGGAGCCGATTCACGGCGACGGAGCGTCTCGAGTGATGTGAAGCGCCTTGACACATTCCGTGCGCGCAGTTTCCTTTGCCGCTGGTGAGATTGACAGAAACGGCGCAGGAAATCACAGTCTCATCATGAGGGACAGGGAATGTGGGGCGCCAGAAGCCGTCGACGATCAGGTCATCGTATTTGGGAGCAAAAGAATCGTCAAGAAGAGGAAGCGGCAATGCACCAGATGTATGTATCACCAGCTGAGGTCGTGCTGGGGGCGTCCTTATTTGTTGGCGCGCGGCTCTCTTTATCGTCGACTTTGTATGCTCCCGCCTCTGGACAATGCTTTGAACTGACTTTTTGTGTGACTTCCATTTCCATTTGCCTGCGCGATGTTATCAGGTTTGTGAAGGCCTCTGTCTCCGGAGAAAGGAGCGATCGATGCCTGGCCGGAAGAGCGCCGCCGTTTTTGCTTTCCTGATTGATGAGAGTGGCACGATGCCTGCTAGTTAACTCCTCTAACTTCCCGCGGAAAGATTGGATCTTTTAGTCGCCATATGGACTTGATGAGTCTAGGACGTACGAGCAAACCGTTCGTAATTATTTCGAAATCACTTTAACGTAACCAGCTGATAGCCTCCCAGATGTGCATAAGCTTTTTAGAAAATTAGCTAACCACCCCATCCTAGAAATTCCTTTTTGTCTGCGTGTTAGGAAAATTAATACCCTAATATGTGCATTTCACGTTGCAAATGAATCAATGCGATTCGTTTCAGTGTTACAAATTTTTGGTATCGCGTGCTAACGCGATGCAGTTTGCAATGATATTTGATTAAACTTAGCGATTAGGCAAATGGTTGGATAATATTGATCTGTAACCCACTCATTTGCTTGGAGCGCAATTGAAGAGTGTTATGTTGGTTTAGAAATAGAACATTTGGTGCACGAAAGCCATCGAAACGGACTTTTCAGTAAGAAATGTTTAATCTATGCTAGTTCCATTGAAATACGGCGTGTCCAGCGTTACGCCTCAGCGTGCCGGGCCACACTAACCCCGGCTGCAGTAAAGGGCTCTGACGATTCGTGATTGGCAGTATGAGTTAATTTCCTACGCGTGCCACCGCTATGGTGAGAAGCGTCATACAGACAAATGAATGCTAGTTCACAGGACAAAAATTGTGACCACAACACATGCTAAGCAGAGCTTGTTAAAGACTCTTACTTCCCATGCGTCTAGACAGGCGGAGCTCTAAACATTATGTTGAAAACTGGTCTAGCTGCTGGCCCCACGTCGGCGGGATCTGACCAGCCTTCATCGCCGCCCTGGTGTCGTTACTGGTCTAGCTGCTGGCCCCACGTCGGCGGGATCTGACCAGCCTTCATCGCCGCCCTGGTGTCGTTACTGGTCTAGCTGCTGGCCCCACGTCGGCGGGATCTGACCAGCCTTCATCGCCGCCCTGGTGTCGTTCGCACACGGCTACAAGCACGACCCGAGTCACCAGCCAGACCGGCCGGTCGCGAACACCGCTCTGGCTGCTTCCGACTGAGACAGGGTCGGGGCCGCGATCGGCCTGCCGGCCGGCCCGCCGTCCGCATACCGTGCCGGTCTAGGCGGGCTCCATACGGATACGCACACTCTGCAGCCGGCGCTCCGATGCAGCAGCCGGCCAGCTGACGGAGTTCGGCAATAAACACGCCCTGTTTCGTGAGCGGCCATACAATTATGGCGACGGATGCACCGGTGCGCGGCTGTATTGAAAGTGTTACGCAGCATTCCGTGCGTGCGTGCGTGCATGCGTGCGTGCGTGCGTGCGTGCGTGCGTGCGTGCGTGCGTGCGTGCGTGCGTGCGTGCGTGCGTGTGTGTGTGTGTGTGTGTGTGTTGCTTTTGTAGGTCAGGACTGTGGGTGTGAAATGGCATAGTCAAACTCCAGGTGGACATGTGCGCCTCGAAGCCACCAACTATGCGCTTCCGGTGGCATTGTGCCAGCGTGAAAGTGTCCCGCAAGGAAACCCCACATTTGACTGTGACTATTGTAATCAGTCCGTGAAACGTGTAATTTTTTACATTTTCCGCCACGTGGCATCTAGAGGCATCTAAATGAACGCAGCATTCAATATCAGCTGCACCGCGCAATGCACCGTGCGGCTCATATTGGCCAGGTCAGGACAGAACTCACTCAACAAATACTAGGAGCGGAATTTATGTTTGTCACTTAACGCCATGATGTTCAAGGATTTCGGATCACATGCTCGATTCGAGTGCATCAACACCAGAGACAGAAAAGGAATAGTTCGGGAGATAATTTCGGGACTAAAAACAAAGTTCGTTATCAACTGTTAAAATGGCAGAAGGTGCTGCTCGAAATCATGCTGTCAGTGTCTTTTGTGGAGTGCCATCCATTTTACGCTAACAAGTGTGACATCTATGAACTCAGTGCTGAAACGGTAGAATAATGACTGTGTTTTCAGATCAGGAGCGGAACATTTTGCGTTTGAAAAAATCGAGGATCATAGTTATACCTATATGATATACGCGCACCTATGCACCTGTCGTAGATGAAAAAGCATGTGCATGAGGAAAGATCTGACAAATTATTTTCCGCATAAATGAACCGGTGCTTGTTGTCACTGAAAACTCCTCCACTGTAGCGCTAGCTTACTCTATTCCATCTACTGTTGCATTAACCTGCAGGCAACGGCGTAGCCAAGGGGAGTTTGGGGCCATATCCCCGACCCCCTTCCTTGGAGACGGTGAAGGGACCCTGGAGCCGAAGGCTTCAATGCTTAATGACTGTTGACGACTCTCATGGGGTCTCCTCCCATAAGTATGTCTAGCTTGCTAATCTAGGTTATAAAACATTAAAAAGCAGGCCGTGGGAGCATCTTAAAAGTTCAGTCCCAAGCCTAATAGATTACTGAATCCCAAAACGGGCCCTATAGCGACGAAGCCGGGCTCGCTCTCATTTTTACCTTCGGTGGCAAACAACCATAACCAACGTGCCGATCGCACAAATCTGACCTGATTGATTCTTGTCTTTAGACCTGGTTGATGTGGCGCTGTTTGATGCGCCGTGTCCGATGCTCGTGGGGTTGTGTGGGTCCTTCTCTGGCGAGGTCAGTAGGACCAGCGCGCCGGGCGTGCCTGCTGTGCGGCGTCGCATGTCGGCTCCCGCTATTTACGACCTGGCCCGGCTCGAGCACAGGGCCGGGCCAGGTCGTAGGCCATCGGCCAACTGCCCGTCGTTTGGCCTTTGTCGCTGACCGTGTCGCGGGCTGTCTGGCCTTGTTACGGACACTCGGCGTCTTGTCTGAGAGCTGCTAACTGCCCTTGCCAATGCGCCTCTTGACAACAATCTCCGAGGGCTTCCGTTGCAAGATTGTGCCTCGGCCGATGTGTGCGGCGAGTGACCCTGACATGGACCGCTGGCTGCTGAGGGTGGACGATCGTAAAACCTGTCTGGATGCCCCGGGATCCTGCAGCGAGCTGTCGGTCTATTATAGTGATTATACAGGTGGCAAACTGCAGCCCGCTGCTGCCTCAGCTCATTCTAGCCCTCGCCCCCGTTATAGCTCCTGTCGTCCCTTAATCTGGCTGCATGTGCGCTTGTTGGACAGTTAGTATGCATGCCTCAGTTTCTGCATGGTATAATACGCGCTAATAATATCTTGGTTTGCAGCTTCACTAAGTGTGGCATGGTCTTTGTTGGCCGGAAGGGACTCTAGATAAATACAAAATCTACAGCCTGGATATAGCAAGCCTGACTTAGAATAATGCATTATATTAATTTGTAAATCCACCGCATCCATAAGGTGAACGTTCAATACTTACACAGCACACGGGGTGGCGCGTGCAGGCTTACAGCACTTTTACCTGTTGCTCGATCATTCCTTGTGAATGTTTACCTTGAGGCTGCATGTCTCTGGGCTGGGCGCCCGGCACCATCTTCGGCTGTGACCTCAGCGAGCCAGGGAAAGCCCCAGCCCATGCGTCACCCTCTGCGGTGCATGCGCCACGCTGCCTGACATCTGTCTCCGCGCGCCTCTGTCGCGCTGCACCCTCGCCTCCGTCAAACAGTCTAGTTTGTGGCCTTGGATACGGCACTCCATTACCCAGTGACCCGCCGCCCAGCCCACTCCCAGGTCTGGTGAGTGATGGGGAGAGTGTAGGCGCTCGTCCGCCTCGGGGTCACACGGCTGCCGCGTCGGCTCCGGCCCGCGTGCGTCCGGGACGATAGAGTTTTCTCTGCGCCTCGTCTCCCAAAGAGCGGCGAAAGCGCATGGCCGTATCCACTGCCGAGGCCTTTCGACCATCAAGCAAATTAACAATGATACGCTTTATTGCCCGGCATGGCGTACGAATCGGCACTTTCTCGTTAGCTCCGCTAATTACAGGGATTCTGCGCGCTCTCAACAGAGCTTTGCCGGCGTCTGACGGGTCGACGCGTCGCGGCTCGTGGAGGGGCCGGCGCATCTGCGTCACGAGCCGGCCGACGCCGGGGTCACCCTCTGACCTCTCCGCGGCGGCCGGCGGCGTCGGCGCGGTGCCGGTGGTCGCTGCAGATGCCGGCTGAGGCGGTTTGCGGTCGGTTCGGCTCACAGCGGTGGCGGTTGTTTGCCAGGTGGCAGCACACCAGTTGCTTGACGAGGCGGTGTTACGAAACTCTCCCTCTCGGAGTAAGCGATCTATTTGGTAATTTAAGACCACATTCATGTATCCAACCCACGATAATTACGGGCACCAGGTTCTTTCTGTTTTTGAGAGACTAGTGTTCATGGCTCTGCGTCACCGTAAATAAAAATACGGTGCTTTAACACCTGCAGGGGATATATGAATGTGATGTATCCTTTTCAGGCGCTGTGGCGTACGCGATTGCATGAGGTTTTGGGTCACATGAAACTGGGCTAGTCGTTCACAGCTGACAGCCGTGGGAGCGTGGTGGGCTGAGGGTTGACGGGAAGACTGCGCGATGCTCCTCGGGAACTCCGGTTCCTCTGTGTGGTGTTCTGTCGTAAACAGGCTTACGTGGACCCGAGGGTAGCCGCGTCCTGTGCTGGCCATGCGAGAGAGCCGCAGCGTCGCTGCTCGACCGCCTGATGTCGAGGCTCCGGCGGCAGCGGACGCGGCCCGGCTGCCGTCGGCGGGCGCCTTTTTCGGACGGCAGCCACCTCCTCTGCCGCGGACGTTGACAGGAGCCGCGCGAGACCGCCGACGGCGCTGGATCGCCCCCGATCGTGGGCCGGACCCCTTGCTGTACATACGTCAACGGACTGATGGATGTGATCCAGTTGTGTGGCTTTTTTAGAGTGCTATCACGCCGATCTGATCGGATTTCGACATTTGGACTGTGTCCCCACCTGAAAATGTAAGGACTGTGATCAATTTAATTGTTTGGCGGTAGCGCTCACGTCTTCGCCATCGCTTCCTGCCTTACGCATTTCTTATGGCCTTGACTCGACTTGTTCTGCGACGCGCACCACGGATGCCCATACCTGTCGCGTCCGACACACGCAACACTGGTCGCTCTGGCGGAAGACAGCGCTCGCCGTCGCTGCAGCCTACCCGCCGGCGGCCACCAGGCGGGCGAGAGGCGAGCCGGGCTGTTTCGGCGGCGCGCACGACAGCTCTAGCTGCGCCGGTGGGCGACCGGGCCGAGTGCAATCAGCCGCACGCGCCGGCGGTCCGCTGCGGCGCGCGGGGGCGGACGTTACAACAGCGCGCCCGACCTCAGCGCCGGCGTGGGGGAGCGCGAGAGCGGCGATAGAGCGGTCGGCGCCGGCCGCGCCCCACGCCACGGGTCGCCCTCCGTCGGAGCGGTGCCGCGCCCCCCGGCCGGCCCTGTAGGCGGGGCCGTGTCGAGCGCCGGTGTCGGAGCCGCCGCTGACGATCGGCGCCCTGCTGGTGTGGATATATTCACCGCGCTGGCTGTTCCACAGTGGCAGATTTTGAGCCGCTTGGGGTCTCCCGTAGGTCCACGCATAGCTCGACGTAACGGCAACCGATGCATTAGCATCGTGAAAATGCGATATTGGTTGTGCTGGTTCGGTGTTGGCCATCTACCAAGATTGCCTGTAAGGCCCAATATGTACTTGAAGCGTACGTGCTAAATGCGCAAATCATCTGTAATGTTTCTCAAGTCGCTCTGCGTGGCATTTGTTGTTACGTTCAAACCGAGTCCTTAATGGGCATTCTCCGCCTCATCTGTTGATAAATTATAGCGGTAAACCTTAAGACATAATTACACTTGTGTGACATAAATCGTGCGCTGCATTTCATCGATGGTGCAATGCAGCTATGCATTTGCATAAAACCCTCATTTATATCGCGACGGAGATCTGGTGGGTTAGAGTTCGACTCTCCATGACTAGCCAAAAGGCAAGAGGTGGGATATGATTTCATCAGAAACGCTTGGAGGGAAACTGGACAGAAATGTTCGGATGGATAAACACTGTGTTTGGCCTGCATTGTGTTTGCACTCAAGAATACCTCTCCGCCAGAATAATTTAACAGGCAAAGTGTTGTGCGTTAATGCTCGTCCCCGGGAGGCGCATTGAGAACATTTGGTTCGTACATCCGTTGGTTTAAATCCGTTTATCCCTGTTCGTTTGTATACTGGTGCCGAAATACAGATGCTTGTCTGTCTATCCAAAAGTGGACGCACTGGAAACAAAGCCCTGGAACGTATAAGACCAGATATTGCGCTCGTAATCTCCGACAACTAATCCACTACTTTACATGTCTTCATCCTGATTCATTGTGCTGCTTGCAATATTTACATTTGTGTAGTAAACCATTCAAAATTTCTGTTATAAGCCATACTTTAACAAAGGAACATTTAAAGGCTTTGTAAAAAATGTAGATGTCGAAGTGCACACGCCTTTCATCTGCCGTGCGTATGTACGTTGCATTTATATATGACGTTGTCAGCTTCATTTTTGTTAATACCTAACTTACAGTTTGAAAGTAAAAATTCCGAAATATGTGCAACGTGCAAATGCGCACTTAGCACCAAGTGAAGACTGAATTTCCCATTTGGCCGTCAGCGTACTGATGTCTGCCCGGGTAGATCGCAGGTTATATCTGCCGTGTCGACATGTTGGCGGCTCCTTTAGCAAACAGTGCAGAAGAGAGGATCAGTGTGGCGCGCATCAGTACCGCCCCGACTTGTGGGCTCCTCTGACACTCACCTCGGGGACGCTGGAGGACACCTCCGTTTTCCTAATCCAGATCGAACACAGAATTGAAGCCAAATTAAGCGTCGGATGTTGTATGAGCGTACCTCAAATGGGCTTCCGAGGAATTCATGCCTCCTGCTATGGTGCTTAGCGTTTGCCCAGGGGCCTGGGAATTACCATTGTGTGGTTCAGCTGAGCGTCCCGGCATTTAGTACGCGTCCATAACTTCAGCTCGGACGGGACGAGCTTCAGGGCGTCTGCGTCCGGTAAGAGTCCGCGTCAGCGGAGCTCGGGCGATGATCAAGAACTCACCGGCCGCCGGCATTTCCTCAGCGGCGCGAGTATCTGACCTGATCTAAGTGGTGCCGCACGCTCCAGTCGAGCGTGACTGGTGAAACACTCTGAAGGCGGCCCGCCGCCGATGCATGCGTCGCTGGAACGGCCGGCCGGCGACCAGTCGTGATCGGGGAGTGCAGTGCGGGCCCTGCACCGCTCACTGCGCCCAGCTCCGCGGTCTTAATCTGGCTGTCACTACCAGGCCGGACACGCGGTCGTGACCGCCTGGCGGAGCGGTCTCGGCGGCGAGGACGCTGTTTGGATGGCTGCCGATGTGTCTGTTGGCCAAGCCGGACCTAGCTAAGCTTGGATGCTGTCTGGGCCGACGCTTCGGTTCTGTCTCAGCGCTGGAATGCCTGCGCCGGCCGGCGTGGTCGACTGCCTGGCCCCAGGTGTGCCGGGAGTGTGCTGGCCTGGATTCCTCGTCTAGAGGTGGCCACACGCCGCCGCATCTCCCGCTCGGCGGTGCCGGAATGCGTTTACGGCACGTGCGCAGCGGCCGGGCACCGCCAGTTGCGGGGATCCCACTGTGCCGCCGCCCTGCCCGGCCGGCTCAATATGGGTCACCCTTCAAGCCGCCTGCCTCCCGCGGGCCATATCCGTCTATTTATTGACTCATTAATGGCTGGGTTGTTGGCTTCCACGGCATTCCCGCGCGCTGAAGAGGGCACCCGTTCTACTTGCGTAGTGAACGACTGCTCTTCTGAATCCCTGGCCTGTCGAGGTTTTCACTCGTTTCGTTTCCGGATGATTTCAGCTCGGGTTGTTTGGATGAGGGAAAAAGCGAGGCTGTTTGCTGTTGAAAGAACGGTAATTAACTCATTATGGGGTCAAACCAGGTCACTTGGTCGAAAGGAGAATGAGCCATCTGTTTTAGGGCTCGTACATTTCGTACTTTTTGCAGGGTAATGGTGTACGTAATGCGAACGAAAGTCAATGAATCGCATCCTTCATGCGTGTGCTTCTTTGGAGCTTTGTTCAGATGAATCGTTGTCAGTTAAACGTGGGACACACTGAGTATCCATGCTCCTCACTCGGATTCCCCATGAGTTTCACGAAAGCAGGCTCGCATCAAGAACTTTCCTTTTAATCTGCATCTCGGAATTGCTTCACACACGATTATGCCCGGCCGCGGTCTAATGGAGAGATTTTTGAGCTCCAAACGCGGTCCCTGGCGAAACGCATGCTCGCATCTGTGATAGTGAAGGCCCCTGAGACCACGCGCCGGCGAGCTTACGCGCGTGGAGCGGGGCCGACGGCAAATCATCTTTAAATCGCTCCGTAGCCCGTCCACCAGTGGCGGTCTTTTCACAGATTTTCGACTCAGAGTCGCCATAATCCGTCAGTGCATCGCCTAGAGGCTGGCGAACCGCCGTCAAAAGGTACGAACAAGTACATCTGTTGCCTTTGTCTGTGCAGACGCAGCTGAGGTGCGCACTTTCGTGGCAATGCATTCCACCATTTTCGCACGCAGGGCAAGCGTGTTCTCTCAATGGCTCTGCCACAGATGCGTGGCGCTTCTTCCCACACTTTTTTGTATTGCACATTGAAATATAGCGATGCCGAAAAAGCCCCTTGCACGCGAGCGTCGTGTTCACAGCCCCCATCCACACACACATACTAATACACACACACGGGTGGTGGATAATGGGCCGCTGACTGCGCCGCTCACCTGGGGAGGGGGCGGGGCGTGTGGGCCGGAGGTCGCGCCGGGGCCGGCCTGCTGGCGGTCAGGCGGCCTCCCGGTGTCCGCTGGCCGCCCTTACCGTCGTTTGTTCTCGCGTCCCGGTAATCTGGCGTCGATTATCAATCAGCAGTCCAATGGCCGGCGCCGCAGCCGACCCGGCGTGGGCCTGCCGACCGACGCCGGTACACAGACCATTACAGGCGGCGGGCAGACAGCACCTGTTATTTGGGCGCCGGCGCCCGTGGGAGGAACTCTCCCGCGAACGGGAGACGAGCCGTGCCACGACGAGCCTTGACGCCCCAGGAATGGACAGCATGGGTCAGACCGGCGGCCGCCGCTCCGGTGCCGAGTCATCAGCAATGGGAAGTGCAGTGCGCTTGTGCCGCCTCATAGTGGCTGGCGACGGCCGCCGGGGCGTATCGAGGCGGCACGCCTGATTGGCTACGGTCAGGAGGAGGTGCTCTACTCAGGCGTCCGGCCGACTGTCCGCCGAGTTGGAGGGGGGGGGGGGGGGGGGTCTTCCTCCTGTCAGGTCATCGAGGAAGGTGCTGTCGTCTCAACTTCAGAGACCCCATTCTAAGCCCCACCCCAGCTCCAGGTCGGGTCCCAGCTTGAGGTCCGCTGCAGCCCCAAATCCGTCTCAGCTCCAGGTCTGCTCGGGTCCCTGGTCCTCCCTACCCCCAGCTCCGGGCCGTGCCCCCAGGCCTGGTTCCCGACCGCCATCACATGCCGGCGTTCAGGGTCGACGCCGCTGTCCTTCCCACCGCTGCGGCAGCGCCCGCTTCCTCTGGCGCAAGCGGCGCGGCTCGGCCTCCCCCCCCCCCCCCGTTGACCCGCGCGAGCCCTGCGCGCCGCACTGACTCAATCACGGCGCGTGTCGCCGCCGCCCGTTCGGCGCGACGCTCTTGAATGGGGTTAAGTAGCTCCGCCTCGGGGTGGCGGCGCCAGCGAAGGCTTTCACGGGCGCAGAGCTTTTCATGCCCGGACAACTGTCCAGCATGGTGTTAGCGGCGAGCGAGACGGGTGCCGCCCGCGGATTCACGGGGCGGCCTCGGAAGAAAAGACCGGGCGTCACGGCAGTGCTCGGGCGCGGGTGTGAGCCGGAACCGCGCCGACCAGACCGGCGAACGGTCCGCCCAGGTGCCGGGCGTCGCGGCGGCTCATGCGCGTGTCGCGATCTCCGACGCGGGGCTGGATGAAGACGTGCCGGCGGCCGTTTCACGCCCGACTGGCGCTGGCGGGCCGCGGCCGGGGCGGCAAGCCGCCTGGACAGATGGGAGCTCGTTTGTCTCCGGGCGCCCCCGTGTCGGTCCCATTATTCGCGGCGCCGCCCGGCATCGCCAGCCGTGGTGATTACAACGCAGGAGCGGCCCTCGCCATCGGTCACCGGAGAACGGGCAGCGGGCCCGGATGGTGACGTCACTGGTCATTGACCAGCTGGCGCCACCGAGCGGTGTCGGGCTCCGGCACCGGCGGAGCACCGCGGCACTCGCGGGCCGTCCGCCAGTCTAAAAGCTCGTATTTCATGTGAATATCGACAAAAGCCGAAGTGATCCCTAAAACAGAAGTCTGTGGATGCGTAGGTCAGCCGAACAGAATACATGTCTGCTGCAGAGCCAGTCGGTGTTTTTCTCTCCTATTTTTTCGCTGAAAGGACCTGCCGGGTTTCTTTCGTCCCGCACGTCATGCCAATTTATGTAATCGTTTGTTTCAGCTGCGTAGATGGGGAAATCGTGTGGCTAGTTCTTCTGCTTTCGAAACCATATGGCGACGTCTGAGGATCTACAGGCTGTGTTGCGTCGCGTCTTAGTTGTCCCCCGGCGCGGTACTGTGACGGACAGCTCTGTAAAAACGGAACAGACAGACGCCTGGGCGCACTCATCCTCCGTTTTTACCGGTATTACGCTCGTCTGCAGCACAACAGTGCGCCGGACCGAGATGATATCACCGCGATGACGGCCGTTCCGAAACCTGACCGAGGTTACGTCGCACATGAGGTCGGCACTGTGAGACGACCTCATGGGCGCCGCGTTCCGGCTGAGCCCCCTTTAGACCTACCAGCGGGGTCTGCTGGGACCTCATGCTATTATCACACACGCTCGTCGTTCGCAGTCAGCTCTGGTAGAGCTGGAAGTTCGGTTGTGTGCACGCGCAGATGGGCACATGGTACTGTAACGGTGTGATTTCGAGCATTCTCCCTTGGTACGCTAAACGCAGCGCGAAACACAGCATCTTAGCGGCTCTCGAGCGTGAAGTGCCGTCGGAGGCGGCCTTGTGAGAGCCGGGAAGCTTCGTGCCGCCAGCGTGGCTGCGAAGGTTGGCCCTGGTGCCTGTCCCGGTGCCGGTCCCAGGTATCGGCCACGACCGAAGAGCAGCACCGCCCGACGGTCCGGAGAGATCATCGCCGACCGGTGCCACTCCTGCTCGTCAGAGCGGCCGCGTGGAGCACTGCAGATCAGCTGGAGGCGCCCAGTGCCGGGCCGGTGTGCCGACCGCAGGCTCAGGAGCACGAGGCTCGGCGGACACGAGCCCGGGCTTCGCACGAGGCTCGGCGGACACGAACCCGGGCTTCGCACGAGGCTCGGTGGACGGAGCCTGGGCTTCGCACGAGGCTCGGCGAACATGGGCCCGGGCTTCGCACGGAGACCCGAAGATGCGGCGGTCACGAAGTCATCGCACTGAGCGCGTGCCCATGCGGGCCGTTGCCACCGGCGGATGACTGGGTCTGTTTCTCCCGTGGACGGACGCCGTGCTGGGCCGCAGTAATCGATTCGCACTGCTTTCGACCGCTGACGGACTTGGCAAATTATCTAATGGAGACGTGCCGTTGAAGTTATGCGTGGCGAGCGGCGGCGGATTAGCATACTGGCCCGGGGTGGCGGCGGGGTCTGGCGGCGGCCTGTGGTGCGCTGTGACCCGCGCCATACTGTGTCCCGCTGGCAGGTTACTGCCATGTGGGAGCGGCGAAATTCGGCTGGGGTCAGCAGTGGCTGCTTTTCGTGCCCGGCTCTGACCCATCCAGAAGAGTACCCATTGGTGCTTCAGCTTGCTTTGTGCCCGGGCAAATGGGCCTTTGTTCGCGTTCCCTGTGCGTGCTGATTATTACCAACGCATGACTGTGCCTTATTACACACCCTTCTTTTTCGTCCGGTATCATTGACCTCAGACACCCATTCAGCCAAAGTCGCCAATATAAACTCGGCTCAATGGTTCCTCGGCCATGGAAGTAAGTCCCATCAAAGGTGCTGAGAGCAGCCGCGTTTGAAATCGCGCCAGGCCCACCGGAAAACAGCTGCGCCGCGGGGGACCCGGTTAATCCCGTGTTCTCATCGAGCATGCCAAGGACATTTGGCGGTGAGCTGGCACAACCGGCGCGTGAATAGGCTCTTCCTCATTCTCCCCGCTTCGTGCCCACGTGTAATGGAGCCGGCACCAGCGGACACAATGCGGCGACTGGCCATCTGCGGACACACGGGGCGGGGCCGCCGGCACCGGGGCCACAGGCGCACCGTCATGCCGCAGCCGCTGCAGCGACGGTCGCGGAGGGTCGCACCGCGCTCCGCCACCACCTGGCAGGACCAGGCGCAGGGCTGCCGGGGAGCGCCGGCACCGGGGCCGCAGGCGCACCGTCATGCCGCAGCCGCTGCAGCGACGGTCGCGGAAGGTCGCGCCGCGCGCCACCACCACCCGGCAGGACCAGGCGCAGGGCTGCCGGGGAGCGCCGCTCGCTGCTGGGCTTGTCTGGGCAGCAGCTGACTCGGCTGCGCTTGACAGGCTAGTCCTGGCTTTTCTGCAATCTGGGCCGGTCTCCTCTCAAGTGTGGATTGTTTTCTTGTCTGGCCTGGTATATTTCATAGGTGAAATTCTGTACCTCTTTGGGGCTCGGAATCCTCGCTCCAATGTTTGTATCATTTGCTCACCATAGGAGCTTGTTCCCTTCTCCTCCCCACAAAGGAAATGTCGTAATACACATCATGTGAGTTTTGTAAGTTTTACATACATAATTTTAACACAGAACCAGTACATTGTATGAATTCGGCCCTGTTATCGCTCGACCATTTCGTTAGATATCACATGCAATCAGGCAGGACGTCGTTTTGCAGTCACTTCCGGCCTCATCTAACAACGGTCTCAGGTCTCAGGAAAAACTAGCTGGGAACAATGAGCGGAAGGTAACATTGATTAATTATATTAAACTCCCTGAATTTGTATTAGGAAATGTGGGCGCAAAATGACCATTGCAGTCGACGCGCCCGAAAACACCAATGAACACAAGTATTAGGAAATGGATGACGGTGGTGCGTTTGCGGATTTGGAACATCATGCCGTGCGACACCCACCAGGGGACCGCAACGCCAACGCTCGGCGCACCGTGCGCCTGGCTGACATTACGCGGTGACAGGAGTGGCGTGTTGCTGACGGCTAGCAGCGCACCTAGCCTGGGCACTACTCGCGTCAGAAGAAACGCCCACCTGTATGTTTTGTTGGTATGCAGTGGGTGTGCACTGCACGTGCGCTTCGTTCTATGTTTTCGTATGTTTTGAAAATTTACATAGTTTCATGTCCCGCCCCATTCTGTACAATTCGGCTGTGAGGAGTTCGGCAAAATACTGTTCTGTTCGGCTGTGTTCGGCAAATAAAATCAAATTCGGCTGTGAGGAGACATGGAATTTTGTGACTCGTCGGGTGTTACCTCAGTGGTGAAGTCACCGTTACATACATCATCGCCATGGGAACATTGGAGTTGAGACTTCTCACGTTTTTACATGCGACTCTACACATTACGATCCGTTTGTTCATGTCCATCTCCCAGTGCGCCAGCTGCGCTGTGGTGCACGGGCCGTGTGAAACATCCTTCCATCTTTGCCTCGATTCTCCCCGGAACATTATCATTGCATGTTTGGCCCCGCTATGCTTGGCGTCCTGCAGTCTGAGTACACTGGAGGCTGAGCGAGAGGAGTAAGCATTAGCGTAAAGCTGAGTAGGGCCCAGAGCCCTCGTGGCGATGCTGATTCGCGGCGCGGTTTGATCTGGTTCACACCGCAGATTGCATACCGCAAGCTCACCACACCGAGGGTCGGTAGGTGGAGCGTGGGCGGCCGCAGGCGGAACCCCGCCACCGCAGGGTGTTGGGTCCGGCTACAGATGAAGGATAACGGCTAGGAGCGTGATGTCCAGCTGGGTAGGACCCCGGACGCTCTGTACAGATGTCACTCTTGTCCCTCCGCCCAGTCTCTTTGTCCACGTCCACGTGCCCACCCCGTCTCTGTGATTATTGAGGTGGTCATCTGCCTCGATTTGATGTTTCCACTGATACGTTAGCCCTCGTCTAATTCATTCCCGCTTTAATTTTTGCATTATGAACTGGGACTAAGTTCGAATTAGCTTCTGTTCACTTGAATAGATGATCACAGGGGCTAACAGGGGCAATGGCTAACCGGCACATTATGGCTTTAATATGAACATTGATTGCCTTGATATGTGAGACCGATAAAATAGGGGTGAGAATGGTTCCATTTTTCACTTGCGGTGTCCATTAGACCGCAACGATAATGACGCCGCTCCCTGAAAATCAAAAAAGAAGAAAATAAACGAAGCGAAGAAATAGTCATGCACAAACCGATATTCCATACGCATTACGTCATGTTTTTTAACTTACAGGATCATCCTGGCCTTCTTCTGTCACCAGTTGAGCTTACAGCCTTTCGTTTGACGATGTGTGATCTTGTAATCATAATTGTCGCACTTGCCACCAACCCGGCCTGGCAAAACGCATCATTTCCCCAGTGCACAATCTTGTTTTGGATTTGGATTTCTCTACACGCGTCACGAGTCATGTCGGATGTAGTAATAACCACCAGAATGTGTGAACGTACCCGCTGGTAAATACAAATAGTGGGCGATGAATCACAATTGATAGCGTATGAGCACGGGCCTTCGTGATCGATCAAAATCAGGCATAATGTATGCTAAGACACCCGTGATTTGCCTCTTATCATGACGCAGTGAAGAAACGTTCCCCGCTTTGCGCGTCCCGTATGCTGATAGTTCCTGGGCTTCCAAGCGCAGCGCAGCGTTACTGTCATGCTTGTCCCACGGTTCTTACGGCTGGCCACATCAGCAGCGACCCCTGGCTCGGCACGTCAGACCACGCCGTGCAGTTCAGCGGTGCACGCTGACGGCCCGTGTGGCAATGCACGCGGCTCTGTGGCCGCGGCTGCCCCGCACGCCGCCCCGTCAGTCACGGCCGCGGCCGAGGCCGACTGCTGCCGCGCCCGGACGCCGTCCATTCTGAACGGTGTCGTCGCTGGGGCCGAGGTAGTCCGACGGCGGTGACGTCCGCCGACGACACGCCTGCTGTCCGCGGAATGGCGCCCGGCCGGCTCTGCGGAGGCCGGCGGACCGGCGGCGGTGGGACGGCGGCGGAACACACCCAGACCGACGGCGCGGGCGGCAGCCCCCGAGGCCGCCCCCGCGCGGCCCAAGGCCCCGGCTGCCGGCTCCTCCCACGGCGGGAGCGCCGGGTCGGGGGAGGGGGCGGGGTTGCCGCCGCTGCCCTGGACGGTGCCGCTTGCCGCGGCTGGCCGGTCGGCTGGGTCGCGAGCGGGCGCCACTCGGCTCGGCCTCGCGTCTTGACGGCGCGTCTAATCCGCAGATGGATGGCGCGGCCCGCGCGAGAGGCCAGAAAAACGGCCCCGGCCGTGCGCGCGCGCGCCGGAAATTTGATCGGCGCTTTATCAAGGTCGCTGACCATATGTGTCTCGCTGGAGGACTTGCGCGTCGTCGAGCGGCATGTCTCGCTCCCCACTCCGCCGGCGGTGCGGCGCTCTTCCTGTCTCAGCAACGGCGCTGGGACAGGCGTTGTAGGATAGTGTTTCTCACTGGCGACCGCGCCGCGTACGTATTTGCATGTGGGGGCTTGACGGGTGCAGACGGCGCGTTATAGCTTGGGCTTTATCCGCCCAGCCTCAGCGAGAACGTGACCATTACGGTTTACAGCCCTCTGATCACCTTTGCTCCGCGTTCGCATGACCCCGGCCCCGCCCCAGTGCCCGCCTCCGTCCCCTCCCCTCCCCCTCCCCCTCCCCCACCTCCACCTGACCGCGGGCAGGTGAACAGGCTCCAGACACGGCGGGCCCGCTATCATTGACACTCGTCGCACGCGTGGTGATTTCATTGACACTCGTCGCACGCGTGGTGATTTCATTGTGTCACTGCATGCAGGTAGTTCCAGAAAGGTAAAACGGTTCAAGGCGCGTGTACATTTGGGAGTTGTCAGTGAACTCTGGTCATTTTACAGCGAAACACTTGCATTTTGTGGTGGCTTGCGTTATTGCGGTACGCTGTCACAAGATATTCCGAAACCCGTCATCTTCCCCTTCCTCGGACTAAAAAACCGATCGTATGAATCACAGACTTATGTTGCATACCTTGTCCGTAAAAAATAGCATTCGTTTTCTTTTACCTCAGCTGCGGAATTTTAGGCTAGCTTGGCGTGACAAAGTTGACCATTGCGAATGCTGCGGGATCAAAAATAAAGTTTCGTTCATTTGCTAGCAGCTATAAGACGCTGAGTGTGGCACTTTGATAACGCTGGGCATTGCTTACAGGTTGTGAATTTGAATTGCGAAAATAATGCTAGGGGTGTGGATTGTATATACTACCATTGAGATGGGAAGTCGATGGATCCTTCCAGCTAATGCAAGGCACGTGTATAAAAGGTTAGGTTCTGGTTAGACGGAGCACGACAGGATCTGTGATAGCAAAACACAGCTAGACAACCAAATGCAGGTCAGGTGCCATCAGATCCCCTTCACAGCCGGTTGCAATAATCTATCTTACGTAAATTTCAAAATGGCTGGGTGCTACAATAAAGATGTGTGAAGGATTTCGTAATGACAGAGAGGTTACAACAAAAAGTTTTTTGGCTCAAAACGTTTGTTAAACAATATTACGTGTTTTCCACTGTCCACCTTTGCTGCCTACGTTGCCACTTTGCAGCGCCCTCTCCCTAATGTGTGCCGTACCGTATGACTCGGTGTGTCGCGGTTGCTATGTGCTCCCCTGACTTTGTGTACTAGCGACCGGTGGCCTTTCGCCTATTTCAACAATTTACGTTTTCATCCGCCACCCGTTCATGCGTGATGAGTAGTAGAAAGGCACGACATGTAATGAGTGCGTGCAGCTAGCAATGGATGTTTCTTGAGCAGGTCATCGACAGCTGAATGCTTTAAAGCTGTGAGAACTATTCCAATAGCAGGCGCTTGAACTTGAGCGGGTTAATAAGCGATATAAATGCTGCATGAAATCCTGCTCCTTTTTATGAAAATTGGGACATACTCGAACGACTATGTGCGCATAACATGACTTGCAGTATGTGCATATTCAATTGTTACAATCTGTTCGGTTTGAGGCACGATAGAAAAATATGCAGAACGGTAAAACTAGGCAGTGGAAATGCTTATAGTTGATCAATTTATTAAAACAGTTGACAATTTGTTCCTCAAACAGTTGGTGAGTGTTATTGGAGCTTAACAGCACACCTAGCGGCTGAGGCTCTGTGACGCCCCGGCGAGGCTGGGCGGGCCTATAGCGGGCCTATAGCGGGCCTATAGCGGGCCTATAGCGGGCCTATAGCGGGCCTATAGCGGGCCTATAGCGGGCCTATAGCGGGCCTATAGAGGCGGGCGTCACAGAGCCTATCATCCTGGCAGGAGGGGCGGACACCGCCGAGCATCAAACACTGTGCCTGTAGTCTCCCAGACGAGCAGCGAAACCCCCACACGACCGTCTTCCTCTCCTCTCCTCCCCTGACCCGGAGAATACGTTTTGCTTCCAAACTACCCGATGATAAAACCTGCTCACACTGAGAGAAGACATGGTCTTCATTTTCAAAAAGCAAAAACGTCAATGAGGAGACGCTATCAACAGCCGCCTTCGAGCTCGCTGATGGATCCCACCAGTAAACAATCGGCCCCGGCACCATACAGAGAAAATGAAAATTATTTCGTTATTGTAAAAGTAGGCCACAATCTACTGCGTATTGGCCTATCTTGATCGACGCCCATGGCCACTTGGCATTTTGGGTACCCCATTCAAAGGTTGAAAGGTGTGTAGGGATGTTGAAAGGAATGATGAAGGGCTGCAGATGGATTGTGATTCGGTAGCACTGCCAGTGATGAATAGTGTTAGTCACTTGGCACATCCTTTTCACTCATTTATTCTTCGCATTGTCTTTACGTATCCAACTGAATGCACATTTCCTTCCCTATTCACTGCGTAAACTGACGAACTCGTGTAAAATGTTCTATGCGACTACAGCCATTGCTGGAGAGGTGAAATTCTTATAGATAAAACTGGACCTTAGATGCGTTTTTGATGGCATGCAGGATGAAAATGACGGGTCAGTAACGACGGATCATTGTGACAGCATTGCAATAAAAGACGCCCAAGACGGTCAAACGAACCTTTTTCCAGTCGGCCTATGAAAGAGCTCAGCAATCCGAACTTAATTATGGTCGTGATTGGACATGAGACGACCGAAAGCTGCGAATCCAACAAGCGAGTGCACTGCTAGGAGGGAATGTTGTGCATCTAACCGTTCTCTCCGCAGATATGTGCATGCCTACATATGCGTATGCATTGTGCGCTGTGCAAAGCGAACTGGCGCTCGATTGTATTTCCTATGGCATCGAAAGACACGTTTTTTTATGAGCACTGCGTAGTAGTGAACGGAGGGTTACAGAGCCATCATCCAGGAATAGTCAACTGGCACGGTACTTTAGTATATTGAGCACGGATGGACAGTGCTTAAAACATTAATGTGGTAAGGCTGTTGGAACGAACATTCCCCCA